>NW_022631026.1:13225952-13715728 GCF_010015895.1 Lontra canadensis | reverse complement strand
CCCCTCACGATTTGGGATCTCTTCTGATTTGGCTAAAGCATATTTTCCTGGGGTTGTTGCCACCCTTTTAGTATTTTACTTACTCCTTCATATACTCTTATCTGGACAAAATGACAAGGCGGAAAAATTCACCACAAAAAAAAGAACAAGAGGCAGTACCAAAGGCTAAGGACCTAATCAATACAGACATTGGTAATATGTCAGATTTAGAGTTCAGAATGACGATTCTCAAGGTTCTAGCTGGGCTCGAAAAAGGCATGGAAGATATTAGAGAAACCCTCTCGGGAGATATAAAAGCCCTTTCTGGAGAAATAAAGGAACTAAAATCTAATCAAGTTGAAATAAAAAAAGCCATTAATGAGGTGCAATCAAAAATGGAGGCTCTCACTGCTAGGATAAATGAGGCAGAAGAAAGAATTAGCGATATAGAAGACCAAATGACAGAGAATAAGGAAGCTGAACAAAAGAGGGACAAACAACTACTGGACCACGAGGGCAGAATTCGAGAGATAAGTGACACCATAAGACGAAACAACATTAGAATAATAGGGATTCCAGAAGAAGAAGAAAGAGAGAGGGGAGCAGAAGGTATATTGGAGAGAATTATTGGAGAGAATTTCCCCAATATGGCAAAGGGAACAAGCATCAAAATCCAGGAGGTTCAGAAAACCCCCCTCAAAATCAATAAGAATAGGTCCACACCCTGTCACCTAATAGTCAAATTTACAAGTCTTAGTGACAAAGAGAAAATCCTGAAAGCAGCCCGGGAGAAGAAGTCTGTAACATACAATGGTAAAAATATTAGATTGGCAGCAGACTTATCCACAGAGACCTGGCAGGCCAGAAAGAGCTGGCATGATATATTCAGAGTACTAAACGAGAAAAACATGCAGCCAAGAATACTATATCCAGCTAGGCTATCATTGAAAATAGAAGGAGAGATTAAAAGCTTCCAGGACAAACAAAAACTGAAAGAATTTGCAAACACCAAACCAGCTCTACAGGAAATATTGAAAGGGGTCCTCTAAGCAAAGAGAGACCCTAAAAGTAGTAGATCAGAAAGGAACAGAAACAATATACAATAGCAGTCACCTTACAGGCAATACAATGGCACTAAATTCATATCTCTCAATAGTTACCCTGAATGTTAATGGGCTAAATGCCCCAATCAAAAGACACAGGGTATCAGAATGGATAAAAAAACAAAACCCATCTATATGTTGCCTACAAGAAACTCATTTTAAACCCGAAGACACTTTCAGATTTAAAGTGAGGGGGTGGAAAAGAATTTACCATGCTAATGGACATCAGAAGAAAGCAGGAGTGGCAATCCTTATATCAGATCACTTAGATTTTAAACCAAAGACTATAAGAAGAGATGAAGATGGACACTATATCATACTCAAAGGATCTGTCCAACAAGAAGATCTAACAATTGTAAATATCTATGCCCCTAACGTGGGAGCAGCCAACTATATAAACCAATTAATAACAAAATCAAAGAAACACATCGACAATCATACAATAATAGTAGGGGACTTTAACACTCCCCTTACTGAAATGGACAGATCATCCAAGCAAAAGATCAACAAGGAAATAAAGGCCTTAAATGACACACTGGACCAGATGGACATCACAGATATATTCAGAACATTTCATCCCAAAGCAACAGAATACACATTCTTCTCTAGTGCACATGGAACATTCTCCAGAATAGATCACATCCTTGGTTCTAAATCAGGTCTTAACTGTTATCAAAAAATTGGGATCATTCCCTGCATATTTTCAGACCACAATGCTCTGAAGCTAGAACTCAATCGCAAGAGGAAATTTGGAAAGAACCCAAATATATGGCGACTAAACAGCATCCTTCTAAAGAATGAATGGGTCAACCAGGAAATTAAAGAAGAATTGAAAAAATTCATGGAAACAAATGATAATGAAAATACAACAGTTCAAAATCTGTGGGACACAACAAAGGCAGTCCTGAGAGGAAAATATATAGTGGTACAAGCCTTTCTCAAGAAACAAGAAAGGTCTCAGGTACACAACCTAACCCTACACCTAAAGGAGCTGGAGAAAGAACAAGAAAGAAACCCTAAACCCAGCAGGAGAAGAGAAATCATAAAGATCAGAGCAGAAATCAATGAAATAGAAACCAAAAAAAACAATAGAACAAATCAACGAAACTAGGAGCTGGTTCTTTGAAAGAATTAATAAGATTGATAAGCCCCTGGCCAGACTTATCAAAAAGAAAAGAGAAAGGACCCAAATAAATAAAATCATGAATGAAAGAGGAGAGATCACAACGAACACCAAAGAAATACAGACAATTATAAGAACATATTATGAGCAACTCTATGCCAACAAATTTGACAATCTGGAAGAAATGGATGCATTCCTAGAGACATATAAACTACCACAACTGAACCAGGAAGAAATAGAAAGCCTGAACAGACCCATAACCAGTAAGGAGATTGAAACAGTCATCAAAAATCTCCAAACAAACAAAAGCCCAGGGCCAGACGGCTTCCCGGGGGAATTCTACCAAACATTTAAAGAAGAACTAATTCCTATTCTCCTGAGACTGTTCCAAAAAATAGAAATGGAAGGAAAACTTCCAAACTCATTTTATGAGGCCAGCCTCACCTTGATCCCCAAACCAGACAAGGATCCCATCAAAAAAGAGAACTACAGACCAATATCCTTGATGAACACAGATGCAAAAATTCTCACCAAAATACTAGCCAATAGGATTCAACAGTACATTAAAAGGATTATTCACCACGACCAAGTGGGATTTATTCCAGGGCTGCAAGGTTGGTTCAACATCCATAAATCAATCAATGTGATACAACACATTAATAAAAGAAAAAACAGGAACCATATGATACTCTCCATAGATGCTGAAAAAGCATTTGACAAAGTACAGCATCCCTTCCTGATCAAAACTCTTCAAAGTGTAGGGATAGAGGGCACATACCTCAATATTATCAAAGCCATCTATGAAAAACCCATCGCAAATATCATTCTCAATGGAGAAAAACTGAAAGCTTTTCTGCTAAGGTCAGGAACATGGCAGGGATGTCCGGTATCACCACTGCTATTCAACATAGTACTAGAAGTCCTAGCCTCAGCAATCAGACAACAAAAAGAAATTAAAGGCATCCAAATCGGCAAAGAAGAAGTCAAACTATCACTCTTCGCAGATGATATGATACTCTATGTGGAAAACCCAAAAGACTCCACTCCAAAACTGCTAGAACTTGTACAGGAATTCAGTAATGTGTCAGGATATAAAATCAATGCACAGAAATCAGTCGCATTTCTCTACACCAACAACAAGACAGAAGAAAAATTAAGGAGTCCATCCCATTTACAATTGCACCCAAAACTATAAGATACCTAGGAATAAACCTAACCAAAGAGACTAAGAATCTATACACAGAAAACTATAAAGTACTCATGAAAGAAATTGAGGAAGACACAAAGAAATGGAAAAATGTTCCATGCTCCTGGATTGGAAGAATAAATATTGTGAAAATGTCTATGCTACCTAAAGCAATCTACACATTTAATGCAATTCCTATCAAAGTACCATCCATTTTTTTCAAAGAAATGGAACAAATAATCCTAAAATTTATATGGAACCAGAAAAGACCTCGAATAGCCAAAGGAATATTGAAAAAGAAAGCCACAGTTGGTGGCATCACAATTCCGGACTTCAAGCTCTATTACAAAGCTGTCATCATCAAGACAGCATGGTACTGGCACAAAAACAGACACATAGATCAATGGAACAGAATAGAGAGCCCAGAAATAGACCCTCAACTCTATGGTCAACTAATCTTCGACAAAGCAGGAAAGAATGTCCAATGGAAAAAAGACAGCCTCTTCAATAAATGGTGTTGGGAAAATTGGACAGCCACATGCAGAAAAATGAAATTGGATCATTTCCTTACACCACACACGAAAATAGACTCAAAATGGATGAAGGACCTCAATGTGAGAAAGGAATCCATCAACATCCTTGAGGAGAACACAGGCAGCAACCTCTTCGACCTCAGCCGCAGCAACATCTTCCTAGGAACATCGCCAAAGGCAAGGGAAGCGAGGGCAAAAATGAACTATTGGGATTTTATCAAGATCAAAAGCTTTTGCACAGCAAAGGAAACAGTAAACAAAACCAAAAGACAACTGACAGAATGGGAGAAGATATTTGCAAACGACATATCAGATAAAGGGCTAGTGTCCAGAATCTATAAAGAACTTAGCAAACTCAACACCCAAAGAACAAATAATCCCATCAAGAAATGGGCAGAAGACATGAACAGACATTTCTGCAAAGAAGACATCCAGATGGCCAACAGACACATGAAAAAGTGCTCCATATCACTCGGCATCAGGGAAATACAAATCAAAACCACAATGAGATACCACCTCACACCAGTCAGAATGGCTAAAATTAACAAGTCCGGAAATGACAGATGCTGGCGAGGATGCGGAGAAAGGGGAACCCTCCTACACTGTTGGTGGGAATGCAAGCTGGTGCAACCACTCTGGAAAACAGCATGGAGGTTCCTCAAAATGTTGAAAATAGAACTACCCTATGACCCAGCAATTGCACTGCTGGGTATTTACCCTAAAGATACAAACGTAGTAGATCCGAAGGGGCACGTGCACCCGAATGTTTATAGCAGCAATGTCTACAATAGCCAAACTATGGAAAGAACCTAGATGTCCATCAACAGATGAATGGATAAAGAAGATGTGGTATATATATACAATGGAATACTATGCAGCCATCAAAAGAAATGAAATCTTGCCATTTGCGACAACATGGATGGAACTAGAGGGTATCATGCTTAGCGAAATAAGTCAATCGGAGAAAGACAACTATCATATGATCTCCCTGATATGAGGGAGAGGAGATGCAACATGGGGGGTTAATGTGGTAGGAGAAGAGTAAGTGAAACAAGTTGGGATTGGGAGGGAGACAAACCATAAGTGACTCTTAATCTCACAAAACAAACTGAGGGTTGCTGGGCAGAGGGGGGTTGGGGGGGGAGGTTATGGACATTGGGTAGGGTATGTGCTATGGTGAGTGCTGTGAAGTTTGTAAACGTGGAGATTCACAGACCTGTACCCCTGGGGGGGGGAAATATATATATATATATATATATATATGTTTATAAAAAATAAAATTATAAAAAAAAAAAAGAAAAAAGAAAAACACATTATCATATTTTCCTTGGTATTCTCTACTTGAAATCCTCTGTGGATACAAGCCTGGGTGCTAGTCGGCTCTTACAAATCATTCACTATCTGAGTGAATTAATAAATGCAATTATGAGAACTGGAAATACTGTGCACATATTTGGTCAATGAGCCACTATGGGGTACATTTTGAAACCTGAAGGAGGCATCTTTTAGATAAAATAAAATCACACTTTGATTCATGTGTTTATGAAATACGGAGTTTGTTTCCTCAAGAATGGTTTCCTATTTATGAAGAACCAATCCATGGTAGATGTAGATGGAAATCCCTAGCATTTGAAATTAATATAGGAGAGGTTGACCTAACAGATCCACTTCCAAGAGGAGTCCTTGTATGCATGTGCCAGAGCAGAATCCTGGGTGGGTAGGGAGATCATGGTGTTTACCCAGCTGGGCATCACCCAATCATTTAACCCATGTCCTGTGCTCTCTTTATAGCACAGGTGGTTTATGTCTCCTATATTCCCTGTCCCTAGCACATAGGATCACACTGATACAGAAGAGGGGCTCAAAGCATGAGTAGTTGCCTTTCAACCATCCAAACTCTCCATCTATCCTATATGGACCTTCCCTAGGGTGACTTCTCCAGTCTGCCCTTTTACACTGAGAGTGTAAAAGAAAACCAGGCTTTGCTGAGGGTAACAATGACCCCTGAAATGGTGGTGCAGTCTGCTAATTCTGTAACAGTACCCGCTTTACAGGGAAGGTGGTGAGACATTGACAACCTGCTAATATAATGCAGTATAGGATTCAGGAAGCCCTGCCTTCCCCCAAGTTTCTCCTAATAGAAGAACAGAAGGACCAGGTGACAGCAGAGGTAGAAATCAAGCTGCTGAGCCAGCACCAAGTCCAAGCAAAGGGGATTCTCTAGCTTATTTAGACTTTAAAACATTCCTGAGTAGAATGTAACCCAGTTAATCTTTCCATCAGGCTCAGTTCTGCGCTTCCAAGATAAAAGTGTCACTCATAAGTCAGCAGGCACCGGTGTCTGGCAAGAAGCCAGATAACAAACACTTTGGCAAAATGCTGGTTCCAAGACTTGCCATCTACTCCATCCCCTTCACTTTCTAAACCAGGACTTGGAACTTTAAATAATTCATAACTGAACCAAATATGGCTCATTCAGAGGCTATGCCGTGTCCTTTGACTTGGTAATGGAATAGTCATAGAGAGAGAGAGAGGGACCATGAAAATCAGCATTTCATTGGAATAAACATAGTCTTATCCTGTATCATGGCAGCAAAGACTATTCAGCTCTCAAGAAACAAAACCAGAACTGTGAGACCACAACAATCCCTGGACATGACATGCTACTGTCCTCAGCAACTCCAGGTTGCTAAGACTTCATATTTTTAGTGGGTCCTCTTCTCCAACTCAGTGTCCCATGAGATGTCCATCACTGGAGCAATCATTGCCAACCTCTTTACCCCAGGGAGTTGAGCTGGCAGAGACCATGTAACTGTTAATTTTTGAAATGTGATTTGACAGAAATGTTATCAAATAATGATTTCTCCACTTCATTGTTCTTCTGAATCCTTTATAAATTTTAAATCTATGGCTTGGTGTGAATATTTTTACCTTGCTTAGTTCAGTGCATAGTGTATGTCAGGCATTGACTATTATTTCTATATGTATCTGTCTGTCTGTCTAATTGCCTGTTTATCTATCTCCTTCCGTCCAAAGGACCTCTGAATATTTTTACTGATAAAGAAATTGAATGTCAGAAAAGTAGACTTGTCCAGGATTATAAAAGTAATTGGTAGCAGAGTTAAGCTATGAGTCTGCAATTGTGAGATGGTCTTTTTTTTCTTTCTTTCTTTTTTTTTTTTTTTCCTTTTTACTAACTATGCTGTTTCCTTTCTCCCATGAGGCAAGATGAAGGAAAAATGGCACTTCGACTCCTGTGGCCTGCAGAAAGAGCACAGAAAGAAACATGGCAAAAATATAGGAGAAATAGAACAAGAAAATCTCAAGATAAGTTTGGCCTAATGTATAAATTTGCGTGGCCACAGCTCACTGAGTGCAGCAAATCTGTTTCTGAACCATTATGCAGGATATAGGTGTGTTTCACAGGGTTAGTAGGGACCTAAACTCCAAGTGTATTCTTAAAGGAATATATTTTAGAAATAGCCTCTCATTATTTACCTAATCTTGTGGATTTTTAAAAAGAGATGTGCCCAGGATCCATCTCTGCTTCTATCAAATTCCTTTTACTTGGACAAATCTCCTAACTGGTTTTCCTGAACTGATTTTATTCCTTTGCAAACTGCCTGTAACACTAACACCAAAGGAGATTTTTTAAAAAGGGGAATCATACCGTGCAATGGCTCTGTTTAGAAATCTTCGAAAGCTCTGGAAAACCTGAAGGAAAATTACCAAACTCCTTAGTATAACATACTCTACTTGGCAGCCATGCTGAATCTTGTGACACCACAGACCTTCATGGTTGTGTGCTTTCCCACTAGTGCTCCCTCTGCCTGCATACCTTCCCCTCGCCATCTGCCTCGCTTGCATGATGCTTCCTCAAGAATCCCCTGAATGTTAAAAAAAAAAAAAAAATGGTGAATGGTATCAATCTGGAACACCGCTTTCCATCTTGGGAATTCTACTGTCCAAGGGGGCATTGTGTGAGAGGTTAGAGAAACATTTCTCATGGAAAATAGTTAGTGGAACTGGGGAGATTAAACAGGAAAAAATGAAAATTGAAGACAAGAATGATAAAGAAATATCATAGGAGGAAGCAGGCTACTGAGGAGGTTTGTTGAGTATGGCCTAGGAGTCAGAACAAGGATCTGTGGATGGAAGTAGTATTAAGTCAGATTTAACATATTTTTAGAAAAAGGCCTTCTTGAGGTTAAATATTTACAGCATAGGGGCGCCTGGGTGGTTCAGTTGGTTAGGCTCAGATCATGATCCCAGGGTCCTGGCCTGCATCTTATTCTCTGGGTCCTGGCCTGCATCTGGTTCTCTCCTGAACAGGGAGTCTGCTTCTCCCTTTGACCCTTCCCCAACTCTTGTATGCTCTTTCTCTCTCTCTCAAATAAATAAATAAAATCTAAAAAGAAAACAAAAACAATGTCATATACTCCTGTAGAGAGCTCTGGGCTCCAGGTTTCAAGAGAAGGCTAGATGATGACATAGAAGAGATTGCTACAGGGGTTAGGAGAACAAACAGTCAACTTTTCTCACAGACTTTGACCATCAGGGATGACAAAGAGAAGAGACAGCTAACCCACTGGAGCCTATAAACTCCTATTAACTCCTCCATGTACAGAGCCACTAATGGATTTAACCACAGCACATAAACCCTGAGGATATTACTTTCTTATACAATCTTATAACTGTTTAAAGAATATATATTATTAACAAGAATTCCATGACCTCTACTCTCCAATATTTGTGGGTAAGGAATTTACAAGCAATATTATTGGGCACATGCATAAATATGTGGGTCTATGGATACATTCAAGAGAGAAATGTTTTTAAATAAAAGCATATTTTGATGTTGGCATATAAATGTGTGCAAAGTTTACCCTCTGGTACTCAGCATGGGTATTGTTACATTCATTCAGGCTAGAACCCAGTGATGGTGTGAAACTGTTCAATATTACCTCCTAAAAAAGGAGTTTGTATAATTCAGTGTCATAATGCATTCCTGTGCCCAGTTTACTGGTGAGATACACTACAAGTAATTTATTATTAATGGTAGGTAAAATCTGAAATTTGTGAATGATGTAATTTTAGAACACTAGAAATCAGATACAAGATTATCCCCCAAATAATGTCATTCACACCCACTTGCTTACAGTATGCTTTCTTAAAGAAACAGAACTGGATGGAGTTTTAGTTAGTACTCAGGAAACTGCATATAATCTCTGGTACATCCCCTGGAAGTGTCCTATTCACATCTTCTGTTATGGGTTTTATCCTGAAATATTATGTTTTCATGGCCTTTGAACTTCACATGATGGACAGGGGAGCACATGCTGGAATATAATTTTAAGGTAAACCTTTCCATTCTCAATTTCATAAGATGGTAGCTAAATAGAAATGCATAATGTATATCAAAAACACAAAAATGATCACTGACTTTTAGAAGACACTATAAAACTCCTAACATCGTGGAGCATGTGCACACATCAGTAACTCAACCAATTGTCCCAGAAGTTCGAACTTCAGATGTAACGGCAACATATTGTGAAATTTCGATAGGAAATAGGAAGATTATTATATGTTTGCTGGTAGTATTGTTGGGTTATGTAATGTCTTTGTTCATTCAGTTGACAACTATATTGTGAGTGCTAGTATTCCTCTGCATAAAAACAAAATATAAGCAATATTCTCTAAGAAAGCAAGAGACAGTGTGGTGCAAGATGATGCCAGGGAGACAAATAGGGACTAGACCGGATAAAATCTTGAAAGCCATTTTATAATTTACCTTTCTTCTAAAGTCATTCTAAAGACACTGAAATATATTAAGCAAGGTTTAACATGATAAAATTTTCGTTTCAAAAATATACTGTGGTAGTATTAAGAGTAGATGTGGGTTATTAGTTTAGGAAACTTTTATGGAAGTCCAAGAAAGATACTAGAACAGGGTTGTGGAAATAGAGAAATATGGGTGAAACCGAAATACATATAGAAGAGAAGGCTGAAAGTCCCTGTTATCAGTGAAGGATCAAAGAGAGAGAGGCTTAAGGGTTACTCTTAAGTTTCTGGTTTGCACAATTGTTGGGGGAATGCAAATGAAGGAGCTGGAGAACAGAGTGAAAGGATCAGTTTTAGAGAAAAAGATAATGGGTTGAGTTTCAGATATATGGAGCTTGGGATGTCTTTAAGGCATTCAAGAGGAGATGTAAAATAGTTCTTAAAATATCTTGTGGAGCTCAAAAGAGACGTCTGAGTTGGAGATAAGTATCAAGTTCCACTGTTCTGTTTGCCTATCCTTATCCCAGTCTCACTCTGTTCTGATGTCTATAACTTTATAGTAAGTCCTGACATCAGATATTATAAGTATCTTAATGTTGGTCTCCTATTAAAAAATCATTTTGAATATTCTAAATCTTTTCATATTTATATGAATTTTAGAATCACCTTCTCAATGTCTTCACATAAAGAAAATCTTGCTGGTATTTTGGTTGGGATTACACTGAACGTATAATTCATCTAGAGGAAAATTTACATCTTTTTATATTATTACTGTGTTTAGTTACACACCATGTAATACATCGTTAGTTTTTGATGTAGCGTTCAATGACTCATTAGTTGCATATAATGCCCAGTGCTCATCACAACAGGTGCCCTCCTTAATACCCATCACCAGGCTACCCCATCACCCCACCCCCTTCCCCTTTGAAACCCTCACTTTGATTCGCAGAGCCCAGTCCCTCATGGTTTGTCTCCCTCTCTGATTTCACCCCCTTCAGTTTTCCCTCCCTTCCCCTATGGTCTTCAGTGCTATTCTTTATGTTCCACATATGAATGAAACCATGTAATTGTCTTTCTCTGCTTGACTTGTTTCACTTAGCATAATCCCCTCCAGTTCCATCCATGTGGATGTGAATGGTGGGTATGCATCCTTTCTGATGGCTGAATAGTATTCCATTGTATGTATGGACCACATCTTCTTTATCTATTTGTGGAAGGGCATCTCGGCTCCTTCCACAGTTTACATCTTAACAAAAGTGAATCTTCCAATTCAGTATAATGTTATATCTTGTCATTTATTTAAGTCTTCTTTCTTTTGGCAATGACTTGTAGTTTTCAGTGTAAAGACTACTTATTTTGTTAAACGTATACCTAAGTATTTCATGTTTTTGATACTATTATAAATTGTATTTCTAAATTTTCATTTCCCAATTATTTTTCTAATATACAGAAATAAAACTATATTTATATGTTGACAATGTATCCTGAGATCTTATTAATTTGTTTGAGTAGGGGTTTTTGTTTGATTCTTTTAAATCTTTTAAACATATGATCATATTTTCTATGAAAGAAATAAGCCTTACTTTTTTCTTTCCCTTATATTTGCCTTTTATTTTTCTCTCTTGACTTAAATACAATAGCTAGGGTCTCCAGTAAAGTTCTGAGTAGACAGAGTAGATGAAAGGAGAGACACGTCTACCTCACACCTGATTTTAGGAAGAAAGCATTCAGTGTTTCACAATTAAACATGATATTAGATAAAGGTTTTTCACAGATTTCCTATACAAGATCCCAACTCCCAGTATTTCCATGTTTGGAGCATGGGCTTCAATATCTGAATTTTGGGGTGACACAGTTCAGTCCATAGCAGTTTATTTGTTTAGCTCTTCTCATTTCTGGTACTCTGTTCCACAAATTCCAGCTGCCTCGGTCTCTCGAAGTTCTTTGACTGTCCCTTTCATCTCACTACCATGTTGTGTTTGAATTTACGCTCTGTGCACCATGTTCTTGTACCAACTGGATAATCATGGATGAACCACAGTGTGGCACTTCCCCTGTTCCATATTGTCTGAAACAGTCATTTCATATATTTTGAACAGTTTTTTTTTATAGTGTCTATAGCAAGAGTTCACATCCAGTTATTTTAATCAGGCTGAAGTAGAAAACTGAACTAGAGATTTTTGTAAGTAGGGGATCACATAAACTGATGGAACCAATGAATTTAATGGTTTGTGCAAAATTTAGGTAGAGTAGAAGACAGAAAGAATGTGTGAATTCATGATTTTGTAGATGGTGCAGCTCTTATTGGTGACATAGTGCCATGATGTGATGGGGGTAATTTCCCCTCCATATTCACTTGACAGCCAAATGGTAAGAAAGAAGAAGAAGAAAACAAAAACCAGTCACCTAGCTGGTACTACTATGTACACATATTTACATATTCACTTACTAAGCATTATGTACATTCAATAATTTACTCATTTTTCCAGCAAATATTCCCTGGATATCACTCAGGATTAAGACAGAAATGTAGAAAAATCCAGATAAAGTTCAGCTTGTGGCTAGGATGAGAGCCTAGGGAGGAAATTAATCTTAGGAGAAGACATCAAAACTAAGCAGAATAGAACTTTGGGAGTGAAAGTAAGATGTCCTAGTTAATGCAGCTGATGATTTTTAAAAGAAATATTCTAGATACAAATACTTTACTATTTTATAAACTTTTATATCCTTAGGCAGTCATCAAATTGCATCCTATTGAGGAAAATAAACCAGTCCATCCATCTATTTCTCTGTCAATGCCTCATAAAATAGCTGGTTTTTGTCTCAGACATAAGACAAAACAAAAGTCCATGGAGTATTTTCCTTCCCAAAGTGTTCCAGAAATTTACAAGTTATATTCCTTGGAATTGCCTCTCATATTATCAAAGGATTGCAGTTAACCAAGCATAAGCCAGAAAGGTGATATTACTTAGTGAGTCAGATGGAATGGATTCCAATCCTGGCTCTGTTTCTAAATAGCTCAGTAACCTTGGGCAAGATGCTAACTAGGGGAAAGAAATAGGATACAGATTCAAGAGATATGGAAGGAAAATGGAAAGGAATAGTGGTTGCCTGGCTATATAGAGAGAAGAGTCAAAAGTGATTTCTTATTTCCATTTGAAGGAAAAAAGAGAATATTGGCACCATAAATAGATATAGAAGAAGGAGATCTTAAGGAAAGTGAGTAAGATCAATTTGAGATATGCAAAATTTGAACTCCAGGTGGGGCTCAATGTTGAGTTTCTAGGTGGTGCTCTCGAGTAGAAATTAAATGGCTTGACATTAAATATTGGAGCACAAAAGAAAGTCATTCATATACTTTATTCAACCAACAATAATTGAATACTTATTTTTCCACAGTTACTGTGCTAGTTGTTAGAGATTCAGAAATAAAAGACTTACTGACTGCCCCCAAGGTGCTCACCTCAGTAGAACAGTAAGATTAGGATTAAGATTAAGACAGTTAGACTAGGCAGTCTTAAGTGCCCAGTTATTGGGTCTAAGGCAGAGGTGGGGTGCATAGTGCTGTAGACATGCCCAACTACGAAGCAAGACGTGAATAATCAGAGAACACTTCCAGAGGAACTAAGCTAAGTCTTAAAGGAAGACTAGGAGTTTGTCAGAAAAGTTGAGGAAGGCCTTGCATGTAGAGGAGGCAGGGTATGTAAAAGTATAGAATATTCACGATTAGGATAGATTCCCAAAACATCAAGGAGTACATATGTAATTTCCAGTAACACCACATTTCTCATTTTATTCCTACATTATTGTCTATTCCTTCTTATTATCCTTTATTACCTTCTTCTCTGGTTAGCTCCTAAATGATAGCACCCTTTCCTTGGCTGCTTCTCTCTTTTGCCTATATTCTCTCCCTAAAGGATCACATCTATGGCTTCACTTGTTTTCATGCCAACAACTCTTCTCTGAGCTCCAGAGTCTTATAATCCTTTAGCATCTCTACCCTACAACACTCACCCAGAAATCAACACACAAAAAACAAAAGAATGGCCTGCTCAATTTCCATATTTTTCCTGAACCTTCTCCAAGAACACTATTCTTCATAAACAGCAACATTATCCACAGATTATCAAGCCAAAAACTTAGGAGTCATCCATTATTCCTCCCTTCTCCTCAGCTCCTACATCAGCTCAATCAGTGAATACTTAGATTTATCTCTGAACTATCTCAAAAATAATCTGACATTCTCCATTTTCATTACTATTACTCTAGTCCTAGCTACCAACCTCTCTCACTTGGACTATTGCAACAGTTTCCAAAATGTTTCCCTATTTTCCAATCCATGTACAATTATTTTCCTATTTAACTGTAACCTTTGATAGGGGAGTTTCAGAGGCAGTGGGACAACTGGATGGTAAGGGGTTTAGACATGAGTAATGAAGACTTTTTATTTGCTCATTAATTCATTTACTCATTCACTTAATTTGAGAAAAACCAAGGTATTCTTTGAGGAAGAGGTCAAAGTAATAGTAGAAAGGGAAAAATAAATGAGCATGCATGAGGATCATATACAGAACTCAAAATCTAAGGCATTGAAGAGATGCAGCATAGCACAAAGATTGGGAAGATAGGATCTGGGACTAGATTATTTTGTTCATATTCTAGCAATATGACATTGAGCAAAGTCTTAAACTTGCTGAGCCTCCATTTTATTATAAGTTAAATGGAGACGACATGTGGTAGTTGTGGAGAGTGAATAAACTTAATGCATAAAGGGGTTAGAACAGAGCCTGGTGCAAAGGAAGTACCCACCAAATTTTTACACTCTTAAAAATTTATCAGTGGATATACAAAAATGTTTTGAGGTAAAAAAAAAAAAAGTAGACCTTCAATCTCCTTTGTCAAGTGAAAGTCATGGTCATTTATAAGGAGTTAAACAGCAGTCTTAGAGATTGATAATAATGATATCCTTTACCTTTTATTGATGTATAAGGCATAATGTTAAGTACCTTACATATAGTTATTTTTAATCCTTCCAATGACCCTGTGAAGTCGATACCAACATTATTCCCACATGTAGATTGTGAAATTAAGGTTAAAGGAGGTAAAATAATTCACCCAAGTTCACACAGACAATAATTCAGGATTTGCATTAAGTCCACCAAATTTCATGCTCTAAACTGCTGCTGTATCTTGCCTGTCAATTCCCTACCCTGCATAGCTGAACAGGAATGTCCCCCATAATATTAAAATTGCTGCCCTTTCAATAAAATCAGAATAGAACAATATTTTATATTGCCTAGGTTGATACTCCCTCTTTACTGAAACATACGCCATATAACTAATAAAATAAAAACAATCTGACTGTCCTCCAGAATTCCTTTGTAATCTGATTTAGTCCTCCATAGAGAAGAAACTGAAATTTCACAGAGCATAAGAAAACAGCATCCATTATCTTGAACTGGTACAATTCTGGTGGCTCAGAGAGAAATGTGTCCAGGGACAATGATCCCAAGAAGATATCAATAGAGTTAACATTTTTATAGGGAATTCTAAAATCAAAAATATGTTTTCAAAAGTTTCTTTTATCCTTAATGCATGTTCTAAATATTTGTTCATAGTCTTCTGTAATAGACTGACCACATCTTTGCACACAATACAAAAAAATAATAATAATAATAACCCTACACTGACCTGGAAGGTCCAGGCCTGGCAAGTGATAAATCTGTTAGCCCCAATTTGGAGAGCAAAGTATTTTCTAGAGGTCACAGCACTAGCCATTCACACAGGCCTACAAATGCTTTCAGAGGTGCCCCCTAGTAAAATCATGACCAGTGCTTTGATGTCCGGGTCTCTTTCTTTTTTGTAACATGTCCGAATACCTATGATTAGGAGGCAGGCAGAAGTCAGAGCGAAATTAAACAAACAGTGGAGAGTGACCAGCCAGTGGCTTCTAGTCCTGAGGTCATGTGTTTGCCTCCTTACTTGCAGACCAAGGTGAAAAGTGCACCCTGAGCTCCAGCCAAATATGGTATATAAACAAACATGAAAGAAGGATTAACTCTCTTCCCTGAGACTAATGGGGACCCCAAAAATCAATAGTTGATTTGTGACAATAAGACTAAGTCAATATTGGTACAAAAGATACTAGCTATATCCAACTTACCCTTAATCTCAGGTAAACTTGTAGTAAATTCAACATTATTCATTTCCCTGGCTGCAATTCTCCCTGCCTCGGAAGAAGTAGTGATGGAGGAGGGACACACAAAAGCCACTACTTGTTTCTTCTAATCAGAGCCCTTTCTTCTCCAACTCATAACAGATTGCTGTTTGCAGACCTTTTTTGGTCCTAATTCTAGGTCAGCCACACAGCAAGAGCTCTGTGTGAAAAGAGAGAGAGTAGCTGACAAGCTGCCTACTGCTCTGCCTGTGTCTTGCATTCCTAACACAGGCAAAGAACCATCAAGAGCAGGGTCCTTCTTAAGGGAAAAGGTTGCTGATGCTGAACGTGTCACATGGAAGGTCCCCTTTATCCATCTAGAAGTTAGCAACCCCAAGAGACATGTGAGACAACATGTGTAGGTATTAGGAGTGATGCTGTCAAAGAATTTCCTGAAGACTTTAATCTGCATCACAGATTCAACACCCCCACATCAAAGGCTTTCATGATCTCAAGGTGGGAAATGGCTAAGTCTCATGGCCCAATGTTTCCACTCCTGAGTTCACATGATGTAAGGGTCCCAGACCAGCCTCTCTAATCTACAACTATTGAGATTTTTTTGATTTACTGGCCAACCTATGCCAACCTATAAACTACCCAAGGAAAAAGTGAGTTAGACTCTCAGCCATACGCACTATGTTCATCCACATTTTGCAGATGAGAAAACTTCCTGAGAGCACAGGATGGAGAAAAGATGAATCCAACATGCGTACCCATGGACTCTGACTCCAGGGTCGGCAAGCTTAGCAACTGAGTTCTGCCGCATGCTTTGTTCTCTCTCTGAACCATGGCTCTCTCATCAATAAAAGGCATGTTTTAATACACATCTGGCAGTGTTGTAATGAGCAACCGATAGGAAATGAATGTCAGATATTTAGTAATGGCTTGGAACATAGTGATCAATAAATGGCCAATTCTTCTTTATTGTTTTCTTTGATAAAGGAACGGGAAATGTATGCAGCACTGATTCTCTGGGCTGGGCTGCTTTTTGGCACTGCTCATTGTCTCATATATTTCCATCTAGGTTTTTCTTCAAAACAAGAGTTGTTTTTTTGTTTGTTTGTTTTTTGTTTTGTTTTTTAGTTTAAATTTTCACTGACATGCTATTGTCTTCAATTTGGGCGATTTCTTAGGAACATATATCCACATCAATGCTTCATCATTAGGAAGAGGCTCATCTTTCCTCTCTCTTTCTAATGGCTTCAGGTTTTTCACTTAAGTGAGAATCTAGCTTTTAGGGTTGTGATGAAGAATTAAGAGCTAGTAGTCCAGAAAGTCACCTGAGACGGCAGTTTCCTAGATCTGCACTGAAACCCACAGTGCTGAGTGGAGGGAGCATTGACAATGCTTGACGAGAATAAAGAACATTCAGAGTTAGAGGTTCTGGCATCTAAACTTTCCCCTTGTCTTATATGTCAGCAAAAGGTTCCAAGAAGAGGAATAAACTTGCCCAAGAGCTGCAGTTTGTCAGTGGACAGCCTCCTCTATGTTGTGATGTCTAGGATACCAGGGAAAATTCCCCTTATCCTCACAACCAGTACTAACAAAATATGCAAACATGGAGTGCTTTTATTTTCAGGCAATTGACTACACATTGATTCAAAAGCTACTACCCATTCGTCAAGGTGCACAAATTTTGTCCCAGTGCTGAATGGCTGATTGATAAAGTCAATATGTAGCTGGGAGCTGAGGCAGAGACTGATTAACACTACCAGAGACTGCCTTTTAGAGATACAAGAATAAATCTAATGTTTTTTCAAAAGTAAATATTATTGCAAATTTATCTTCAATGTTGTATGTTCACTTTTAAAAAGATTGATACAGCGTAGGAAAAATCATTTCTTAGCAGTATCAGTTGATGATTACTCTGGCATTCACTATACTGTACAATTGCAACAATAAGAGATGCTCATTTTCAGCCAAGGTCAATGCAGGAGCAAGGCTGCTCTGGGTAGGCTTTGCTGAAGTCAATGTTGGTACCAAGTTACTGCATTTTCCCTCCCCTCAAACTAACTGACTGAAGTAAATGGTGATTTCTCTACATCTTCCTTGAAGATACGGTCACTGATGCCATCCCATAAACCAAAGCTTTGAACTTGCTTAAGGAAGATGCTTTCAAGATGAAGAATGCTTGAAGAGTATTTTCAGAAACTTTCGAAAACAAGGCTGAGGTTGATGGTCTTACCAATTATCACACACACTTAAAAAAAACAAAAAACAAACTTGTTTAATCCTTCCAACAACCTTTGAGCTTTTATCATATCTCTATTTTACCAAGGAGAAATTAAGGGTTAGAAAGATTAAATAAGGGTTACTAAGGGTTAGAAAGATTAAATAACCTATCTAATTAGTATTTAAATAGGATTTTAACCCAAGCAGTGTCAGGGCTATGTACAGAGTTAAACAGTGCCCTAAGTGAACAGATAGCAACTCTCCATTAAAAGCCTACCATGTATCTGGATTGAAGTATAGATAAACTCATTAATTCTTACACAATTTGAAGTAGCCATTCTTATACCTACTTTACCAATGGCTGGGACCTAATGTAATGACTAATCAGTGGCACAACCAGGATTTGAACCCAACTATCTAATTCTTAAATATACACAACTACCCACTGCACGATGACCCAGCTTCTGACCATTTTTTCCATCACTGGAGATTTTTTCAACAGTATTCAGTGACTGTTAGGGAGCTGACCATATGCCAGGTACTGATAAGTTCTAAGGTCTAACACTCCCAAAAGAAGTCATGTCAACTTATTCTCTGTGGAGAATAAGATCGGCATCGTCATTCAGGAGAAAAGATACATGGTGATGCAGCACACTTGGAAAGAATTACAGAAAACAAATTTGGACACAGCATCATGAAATGAAAAAAAAAAAAGGGGGGTGGGGGAATGAAACCAGCTGCTTCGTTCCTTGCTGTCTTGCCCAGGGTTTCTCTCACATAAGTGATATTAGATTAGAAGAGAGATAGATCAGCTTCATAATGGTAGCTTCCAGCAAGCCAACCTCTTTTCCACACACCCCATCCCCATGCTTTTCCCTGGGAGAGGCCAAGAGGCACCGATGCAACACAGTTTTGTTGCTGGGAATAGGTTGGAGCTAATCCCTCCCTGGGGATGTTTGTTTTTACTAAAATACTTTCCCCCACTTCAGTTAGCCCATTTTCCATTATGGGAGTCAATCTGACAGTTTAAACCAACAGAAATATTACTTTTTTCCCCCTCAAAGTGTAGCTTAAATGCAACATTTAACATAATGAGCCCAAGGGGGTGGGGGGAGTTCATAGTAAAATGAACACTCCTTTAAAAAAAAAAAATCAAACCCAATTAATACTTAGATGGTGTAAGTTTGCAAGCAATATAAGGGAAGCAGTGTCTCTCCTTCTCCTCCTCCTCCTCCTCCTCCTCCTCCTTCTGTTAATTAAATCGCAAGGTCTATTGTTTTATTTTAAAGCCTGAACACCAATATATTTCATACATTATGGCTATTTTCTGAAAGGAAAAATATAAAACTATTTTATTAACCACTATTCCCCCATATTTACTGTAAGGTAAACAGCAGCCCTAGGTAACAGCTCTTTTTCTCCTAAATTACTACTTCCCCTTGTTCCCTGGAGACCTAACTAACTCCAGTTTGACAAAGATTGATCCTCAGTCGTGACTGGGGAAGGCAGGCTTCTCACAATGCACTCCTCACTTTGCAGTTCTCAGTGCTTGAGGTCCAAATCGTAACCAAACCGCTCGGGGTTCATACACTCTCATTTTTCCCAGAAAAATCAAAACTTGTTTCTTAAGAGGGTTCTTGCTAACATTGCTTGTTAAGATGAGTTCTTGAATATTGCCTTTTTCTTAGCTAACAGCAAGCTGAGGATTTAAGTCTAAATGAATCAGAAACATATGGCATGCATTTCTCTTAATAATACGCTGGGTTTTTATAATTAAAGGAGAACAGTGCTACAGGCAAAGTGTGTTTTGAGAAGCTATTGAAAGGGAAACGTTGAGTGGGATTGTGGATGGTTCATGAATGCAAAAGAAAGACCCACTTGGCCTTGAATTTTGCAATCTTGGGCTACCAGGAAAGACACCACACCCTTAATGGAAATCGCTAAGAGAATATCCCATTTGCACTCTTTCTTCTTATTTATTATATCCTCAGTTTCATTGCCTACTGCCTCCTAACTTCTCCCTTCCCCCACCTCCCACTTCTGGCTCTTTTACTGAGATCTTCCTTCTTATTAATGTTAATAGATGGCCTTTTTTTAGAAGCCTCTATATATGCTCAGACCTACACAAAATGAAGGTAGATGCTCAAATATTGAGTGTGTAACCAAAGCCTGGCTCTGAGATTATATTTAATTACACCTCATTACTAAGCAATCCTAACATCAATGTCATTGAAAATCCATGGGGGCTTGATGTTGACTTCTGAGGGCTATCATCATCTCTCTGTCATCTTTATCAAGTCTATGTGTTCAGTGTGTTTATGGGAGAGAGGAGGAAAGGGTACAGCACAGCTCGGTTCTAAACTGTCAACTATGCTCTGCCTTGGAGAAGTCACTTTACCTGCCTGAATCTTGGGTTTTAACCTCCACAAATTGGGAATGAAAATAATGCTATATTTGAGATTAAAATTTGCTTATAAATTGTATTTGAATTAATTTTGAATACATTGTTTTTACCTCTGACCTTTAAATATTTAAAAGGCTCCCTTAGATGTGCACCATATTTTAATGTCTTTATATTTTCCCCTACATTCTCCATACCATTTTGGAGCATTATTTTTCCTCAAATAGAGAGAAACTGGATAAAACACCTGTTCATGTGTCCATATTGTGGCCAAAATTGCCAGGAGGAATTCTTTTAAGAACTCCATCTTTTTCCCAAGTTTTTGCCCTTCTGAGTCTGTAAACTAACCAGCCAGTTCTTAGAAATAGAAGTAAAGTGACCCTGTGCTAAAATTATTACCTAAACCAGAGTTGGACACTCAACCTTCAGTTTTCTAGTCTGCCACCTTGTCTTTTGGAATCAGACTCAGATCTCCTTCTAGAAAGCACTCAGTCATCACCCTGGGTCACTCACATGTCCTGTGCTGTACTAGGCCACCTATGTGTATCTCATTTAATTTTCTCTCCACTCAGCGTATGTTAGGTAAGTACGTGTTGCATCACCTCCCTACACCCACCTAAACCAGGGATTCTGAGGCAGCCATGAAGAACTTTAAAGCCAAAAATAAATCAAGAATTACATAGACTGGGAAGAAAGAACCATATGGGGGGGCCCTATCTGTGGCCTGGGGACCTGAGGGCTACTTGTCTGTACATTTGCTAGAGCGGTTCATCGAAGCACTGTTTTTCCTCACATGGCCACTTGCATGGCTTCTGCTCAGCACTCTGGGAAGGCCTCTGAGATGTAAGCCTTTCAAGTATTTTAGGCCAAGAAGCAACAGGATGACAGAGACCAGGGACGGGGTGTTCCTTTGAGAAGAGGTACATGCAGTGAGCTGTGGAGCAGGAACTGGAACCTAGACTCTTATCTTAGCACTCCCACATCCTAGCTAAGTGACTTTGTGCAAGTCGCTCTTCTGGGCATCGTTTTCCTCATTTGTGAAATGGGGAAAATAATTCAGCTCTTCTCACCTCACATGGAAATGGAGCTCAAATAACACTGGTCTATGTGTCTGTTTTTGTGCCAGTACCATGCTGTCTTGGTGATCACAGCTTTGTAGTAAAGCTTGAAGTCAAGCAACGTGATGCCGCCAGTTTTGCTTTTGTTTTTCAACATTTCCTTAGCAATTCAGAGTCTCTTCTGATTCCATACAAATTTTAGAATTGTTTGCTCCAGCTCTTTGAAAAATGTCAGTGGAATTTTGATCAGAATGGCATTGAAAGTATAGATTGTTCTAGGCAGTATAGACATTTTAACAATGTTTATTCTTCTGATCCATGAGCATGGAATGGTCTTCCATCTTTTGGTGTCTTCATCAATTTTTTTCCTGAGTGTTCTGTAGTTCCTCGAGTACAGATCCTTTACCTCTTTGGTTAGGTTTATTCCCAGGTGTGTTATGGTTCTTGGTGCTATAGTAAATGGAATCAATTCTCTAATTTCCCTTTCTGCATTTTCATTGTTAGTGTATAAGAAAGCAACTGATTTCTGTACATTGACTTTGTATCCTGCCACATTATTGAATTGTTGTATGAGTTCTAGTTGTTTGGGGGTGGACAGTCTCTTCAATAAATGGTGCTGGGAAAACTGGACAGCTATATGTAGAAGAATGAAACTCGACCATTCTCTTACACCATACACAAAGATAAACTCAAAATGGATAAAAGACCTCAACGTGAGGCAGGAATTCATCAGAATCATAGAGGAGAACATAGGCAGTAACCTCTTTGGTATCAGCCACAGCAACCTCTTTCAAGATAAGTCTCCAAAGGCAAAGGAAATAAAAGCAAAAGTGAATTTTTGGGATTTCATCAAGATCAAAAGCTTCTGCACAGCAAAGGAAACAGTCAACAAAACAAAGAGGCAACCCACGGAATGGGAGAAAATATTAGCAAATGACAGTACAGACAAAAGGCTGATATCCAGGATCTATAAAGAACTTCTCAAACTCAACACACACAGAACAGATAATCATGTCAAAAAATGGGTAGAAGGTATAAACAGACACTTCTCCAATGAAGACATATCAGACACATGAAAAAATGTTCATCATCACTAGCCATCAGGGAGATTCAAATCAAAACCACATTGAGATACTACCTTACACCAGTTAGAATGGCCAAAATTAACAAGACAGTAAATACCATGTGTTGGAGAGGATGTGGAGAAAGGGGAACTCTTTTATACTGTTGGTGGGAATGCAAGTTGGTATAGTCAATTTGGAAAACAGTGTGGAGATTCCTTAAGAAATTAAAAATAGAGCTTCCCTATGGCCCTGCAATTGCACTACTGGGTATTTACCCCAAAGATACAGATGTAGTGAAAATAAGGGCCATCCGTATCCCTATGTCCATAGCAGCAATGGCCACAGTCACCAAACTGTGGAAAGAACCAAGATGCCCTTCATTGGACAAATGGATAAGGAAGATGTGGTCCATATACACTATGGAGTATTATGCCTCCATCAGAAAGGATGAATGCCCAACTTTTGCATCAGCATGGATGGAACTGGAAGAGATTATGCTGAGTGAAATGAGTCAAGCAGAGAGAGTCAATTATCATATGGTTTCACTTATTTCTGGAGCATAAGAAATAACACAAAGGACATGGGGAGATGGAGAGAATGGAGTTGAGGGAAATTGGAGGGGGAGATGAACCATGAGAGACTATGGACTCTGAAAAACAATCTGAGGGTTTTGAAGGGGTGGGGGTGGGAGGTTGGGTGAGCCTGGTGGTGGGTATTATAGAGGGCACATATTGCATGGATCACTGGGTGTGGTGCAAAAAACAATGAATTCTGGTACACTGAAAAGAAATAAAAAAAAATTAAAAAACAAAAACAAAAACAAACTACCTGAAAATTGCTGATGTACAGTATTGAGAGTTACATGGTTTTATCAATGACTATTTGTGATGTCCCAGGAATGTAGCCATTGCTCTCCTTCCTGGGGTGATAGAAGACAGATATCTCCAGAGAAAACTCTACAAAGGCTTTCCTCTTCCTGATCCTTTCTAAACCTTACAGTGAGAGCTGGACCCTCATTGCCTTCCTGGATGCACCCAGGGCCTCCCTCCCTGGCCTCTGCTGAGAGTCTTGCCAGGATGGAGTTGAACATGACAGTTCTTCAGAAACTCCTCTCCAAGGAGCAACAGGGCATTCCTTTTCTCCCAGCTGGGCTAGGTCCTCACAGGAACAGGACTCAGCAAAGGAACAGAGCAATCTTCTAGAAGCAACAGGTATCTGGAGGAATAGAAGTGAAATGTAGCCAGGTATGGTCAAGGCAATGATCAAAGGCGTCTCATGGGAAGAAACATGGCTCACTGAAGAGATGGACTGTGGGAAAGCTTTTTCCTGCAAGTTGTATTAAGCAATGCTGTTTGATGCAACTTTTGGTTGCAAAAGATTCACTACAGCCATGTTCAGCCTTCCAGAATATTATTCCAGATGGGATACAATGGACAAGCAGAGGAGAGGGGCAGGAGGAGAAGAAAGAGAAGGAAAAAAAAAGAAGAAATAACTAATTTGAGAGCAGAGAAAAACAGAGAGGAGAGAATAGAGTGGACAATTGATCCTTGGGAGGATGAAGTCATACTTTTTATACAGAACAGAAGTTAAGCTGTATCCATCATTCTTAGAAAACAAAGTGTGGTAGCACAAACCATTTATTCCCCCTGCAACCCTTTCCCCCAACTTCAGCAATGTTTGAAGGACTCCTGAGTTCCATCAAGTCTCTATGATCTCAGTCTATGCTCCTCCAAAAAATAATAGAGGGGAAAAAAAGGCATATATACATGTGTGTGCATGCTTGTGTTCTGTGTGTGTGAGTGTACACATTATTTGTGCACACAAGAGCTACTTGTGTTCATGCACGTGTGTGTGTGTGTGTGTGTGTGCATAGACAATGTTTGCATGTGCATGCATCTGAGGGCACTCATTCATGTATTGTTTGTGCAATTGTGAGTGTCTGTGTGCATCTAAGCTGGGGTTGAGGCAGAGTTGTTCCCTTCCCAGGGTCTGGGCACATTTTGCTGCAGGATCCTGTCCAGTAGGGAGGCTGAGACAGCAAGCCCAGCTCGGGTTTCATGAGGCTTCATCCTGTCTGAAGGCTGGTCATAGAGCAAAGTCGGGTGTATTTCAGAGGTTGATTAAAGCTCTCACAAATGCCAACTTACATCATTTCAATGACTATTAATTTAAAGAAAATATTTGCCTGGAAATAAAGAAAAACACTGCAAACCATTCCTGTTTTATCACCAAGGGTCCTTACTCTCAGTAGATCCTTTTCTCTGTCACAAAGTGGGCAAGTCTGACCTGGGCAAAGTTATCAAGGTAGAGCAATTATAGAAATATAGGCCAGATTCTTCCAATTAGGTGAGTGTGCATAGACCTTTGCCATGGTGATGGCAAAAAAAAAAAAAAAAAAAAAAAAAAGAAGGAAAAGAAAGAAAAGAAAAAAAAAAAAAAAAGAAGAACTACTGTTCCGTCCCCCATTCCCACTGTTCAAGTGATAAATGACCCCCAGCCTGCTCTCCCCAGAGCTGAGGGAGCCCTGTCTCTGGACAAAGGCCAGGGAAAACATAACAAGATTTATAAGAGCCAAAGGCAGAGTGAAGAAGAGCCACGGGGCATAGGGGGAAAGACCACATGAGAAAATGTGGCACGTTTTAGTAGCTGTATGTTACTTTATGATGATGGGGTGGGAGAAGAAGGGAAGGTGGGGGCTGGCAAAGGTAAGTGGCCACAGTCAAATAGCCTAGAGTACCTGGAAGGCCAGGGGGCTTCTCCTCAGTTGACTCAGCTCTCTGGAAAGAGGGAACACTGGTCCTGAAATCCTGCCCTCGCGCCTTCATTCACTCCAGCTCCTTTTAAAACAGACACCGTTAAAGAAATGTATTTAAAACTAAGGAGACAAATGGAGACAGAGAAAGAGTGGTCATATGCTGCTGAGATTAGAAGGCATGACGGTACAATTAAAGATATTTACCAGAGAAATTCGAACCCCATTACATGCTGGCGTACAGTATGCAAGGAAGAGCTGTTTTATATCATTAAAGACAAAAACCAGGTCTATAGGTAAGCTTTAAGAACAATAAACATCCTGAATTCAAGAATAAGTCTGTCAAATGAAGGGATATTGATTTTGGAACAAGGAATATTATGTCAAACAACATTAGTTTAATTGATCTGAATTTAGTTTAAGTACTAAAAGCATTTATATACAAACAGCAAATGAAAATTAACTGCAGCTGAGCCCCACTGCTGGTTCTCAGGGGCTTCTCAGGACGCAGACGAGAACCTGGCACCCCACAGGCCTGGCTGGAGTCACGAGCACACGGCGGAGCTGGGCTTTCCTCCCCTGCACAACGACGGGTAAGGCAATGTGCTTTCTCTCAGAGCATAGGAACATTTAACACTGGCCTCTGACTTTTCAAAATACACAAATGCCGTTTCTTGCTCTGAAGAGATTCATGAGAAACACGGGGTGGGCCCACCATGAAAAGTCAAGGTGGTACCCCAGTCAGTGAAATGCTTCTGCTCCAGAAGTGAATGAGACAAGGCCCTGGTCTGCCTCGGACCACTTGGCCCCTGCTGAGCCGATGCCTGCCTAACGCTGCCTGTGCTCCGCACAGAGCTGCCCCTTTCAGCTGCTGCCAGGCCCTGGGAGCCTGGGGCCGGACAGCTTGTCAATAAACAGTACAAACCTCAGTCCTTCCACAGTGACAAAATGGAGTGAGACTTCAAAAGTGTCCAAACCCATTTTCCTGCCTTGCACCCTTGTTTCCTCCTGAAAGAGAATACCCACCGACCTCTTTTTCCTTCTTAACCCCCACCCACAGCTGTCCCATAGCATCCACTCCAGAGCGGGAGGACACACAGGAAATGCACAGTGGAAAAGCCAGGGTAAAGATGCACATTCCTCTTTAGCTACCGAGGTCTTGTGTGTGAGAACAATCATGATTCTACTGAAAGAGTCTTCGAGAGACCTCTAGCACAGCCCTCTGGGTGTGCACTGGTCCTGGGGACTGCCCTAAGTCTACTGGCTGAGGGCGTATCCTCCAGCTGCCACAGAACCCTGTGAATGGGTGAAGGTGTGAACCACTCCGTTATGTGTCAGACTCGTTATTTAAGGTCTGGTCAGCTCAGGAGCCAAGCATGTTTCCACTTTGTTTTCAGAAGGCCTGACAAAGGCCCCAGGATGTTGTTTTGTTTACATCTTGCCACCTGCAGGACTCTGTCCCTGAAAGCCAAATCTCCATTCAGAGATCAAAAGGCAGTTAAGTGGCACTGGAAGAAAGTTCTCTCCTCCCCAGCCCCGAGCTTTCACTCCAACTGCAGAGTGCTGCATGTTCTCAGATTTATAGTTTCATGTGTGAACGCGGTCACAAAAACCAACAAAAATGGCCCCACATCGTGGTTTTCTAGTCATTCAGACCCTTTGCCAAACACCGGAGTGTTAGTCTCAGTCTACCTGTGAAGGGACATTTCTATGAACTCTCAAGATACTGGTTACCCTATCTGTCTCCATTTTTCCTTCTTGAAACATTTTTTTTTCTATTCCATACATTTGAAACATTTTCTATCAAAACAGTTTTCCCTCTGATATTCCCAGCCAACATAGTCAGTAGGGGACAGAGTGACTGAGGACCAGGAGAGCAGTGTTCTGGAAAGACAAATGTCACTTGCTGAGGACAGTGCAATAAGAAAGAGGCCTTGGGTCAAGGCCTTGGGTGATGGAACATTCTGGGAATGTCCATTATGGGCAGTAGGGTCTCATAGAGCCCAAAGAGCTAATATTTCTGGACTAATATTCACATTATATTCGTTAATCAAGAACTTATTGAATATCTCCAGTGTTCCAGGTCTGACACAGAGATTGCATGAATGTTTGAATACTATTTCTACCTTAGTCAAGGAGAACCAATGATCCTAGCACAATCTGACTCATGTCTGCCGAAACAGAGGTACAAACAACCCACTGGAAAACCGTTGTAGACAGAAGCAATGTTCTTTCAAGAAAGAAGGCTGCTATGGTTTGGATGTATGTGCTGCTAAAATGTAGGTGTTGAAATCCTAAATCTTAAGGTGATGTTAGTAGGAAATAGAATCTGGCACTGAGGTCATGTGAGCAGAGCTCTCTCAAATGGGATTAATATCTTTATAAAAGAGGTTCCAGAGAGATCTGCACCCCTTTCACTATTGTGAGGACACAGCAAGAAGTTTGCGGTCTTCAGTGTGGTGGAGGAGCTTCACATGAACAGGCCAAGGCCTGATCTTGGACTTCCACCCTCTAGAATGCAGTCTGAATGGACGAAGGCAGGGGGCACGGCAAGAAAAGTGCTTGGGAAGTCCTAACTCAAGAGTCTGTCAGACAAAGCAGGTGAATGGGAAGACAGGAGATTCCAAGAAGAGGGAACCATAAAAATAAAAGCACAGAGGGTACAGTTGATATCCAGACAATGCTGCCTAGTGTGGTGTCACTGGATGACAAGGGATTGTGGTGAGGACCTGAAAAGAATTGTAAACAAGAGCACTCATGGGTTCCTAATTTGTTACTCTCCTTTCCCCTGGGGAAGCTGTAATGGACTGAGGCGCAGAGGGTCTTTGGTTTAAATCAGTCTCCTCGGTTTCTCAGGCATATGACCTGGGACAAGTCACTTAACCTTTCCAGACCTCAGCCTCCTCCTCTGAAATATGCAGAAAATAAGTTACCACCAGAGAAAAGCAGAGGTGAGGCTCAAATGGAGACAATGTGTGAGAAAGCCCTTCCACACAGTATAGGACGAGGTCTACCAAGGCCCCCAGTCATATAATCCAGGAGAACCCACACATTATAATGAAAAGGGGTCAGGCTTTCACTGTCCTGAATTTAGAAAAACCCCCAGTAGTTCCCCCCATATGATTCTGAGCACACCCCACATTTCCCCCGGCCTTATTTTCCTCATCTATAAAACAGGAGTGGAAGGGCCAGAATTGATTTCTAAGGTCTCTTCCGGTTTAGATTTCCAAGGACAGAGTTTAAAACTCACTGGGTAAAAGCTTCAGATTCCTGAAGACCTTGTTTAAATCCACCTCCTGGAGTGTAACTGTTATATGTCTGAACATTACAAATTATGAAATATGAAATAAATATATGCATATATACATAAACACATGTGAATATATATAGACATGCATGTATATATGTAACTCAATTGTTCCAACCAGGGACATTGGTCCAATGCCTGGAGTTTCTCTTTTTCTTTCAGGATTCAACATTTGGCTCCATTCCAATGTATTCCCGAGTTTCTGAATCTTATTCCCACAAAGATCTGTCTTCTCTCTCTGGTTAAAAGAAATGTATGCTGGGCATTCTGCCAAGCACTTGGGGGCCTTGTAGCATTCTGCTGTGACCCCTGGGGTGTGCCCCTTCCCTGTTATTGACTGTGGGAGTGAGGGAAGGCCTACCATGGCCCTGCTGGAGGTAGGCATTGAATACTGAGGCACGAAAGTCTTACCCAGGCCCAAAAGTGGACTACTCAGATCTGTGTCTCAAGGATCCCAGCCAACTCTGTTCTGATGCACTAGTGCCTTATGGAGTGGCCCTCAAGAAGAGAGGCCCACCTGCTCTTCTAGGGCCCCCATCGCTAATACTATGTCTCACACTCAAACAGCTTATGGTTTACAAAACACAGTTGTGTCCTTAACCTGATGCAAGTTAAATCAGGTCATTAGCATGCAAATAACTACTCAATTTATAATTCATGTGCACATGGAATCCTAGGGGTTATCCTCTGAGGAAATGTCCTCTTACTGGCCTCTAATTGTCCTAGCAGGGTCTGGATGTACCCTGCCTGAGGGTAGGGTATTCTTAAACTTAAAGGATGGAAGGGACAGGGGGTGGCTTTTGGCAAAATGGAGAAAAAGTAAAAGATGGGAGACTCTATTCTCCCTTTTCATGCTCTGTCCTCATCAAAGTATCTTTTCTACTTCTCTCACAGACTTCTTCTTCCTCCTGGAAACAATTGCTTTCATGACCAAATTTACTAGTGGTCTCTAAAGGCCCTTAAAATTCTGACATTTTATGGTTCTATTTGAATTTCATCCAATTTCTTTTCATGAGATGAAGCTTTGGTATTAAGGAGTTTCAGAAATGCTGGGTTCATTTGGGAGGACAGTTAGGGGTTTCCCTAACTAAGCAGATTTTATGGTGGATGTCCTCATGGAAATGGGAGGCATCATAGAGCCTGGTCATAGGACCTGACAGGGTCTGATTGTATATAATAAAAGGTTGTCCAGGCCAGGAGAAAGTCCCAAGAAACAGAGCCTCCTTCTGGACAGACACAGCTCTTCTACTGATGAACTTCAGTGCAGCAAAACAGATACAATGCTGAGTCTGTGAGCAGGAATATGAAGATAAATACTCCATGCCTCTTGGATTTAAGGGGTTCATTCTCCACTAGTGGAAATATGCACATGAATAGATAATTTTAATAAAATATTCTAAGTGATAAAACAGATGTAAACAAGAGAATTGTGAGAGTACAGAGAAGAACGATTCGGCCAATCTAGGAATTCAGAAAATATTTCTTGGGAGGAATGAAATCTGTTCACGGTCCATTTTAAGTGTGCTTTTTGTTTTCTACAGCATTCTCTTGTCCTTTCTCTCACAATATCCCTACTCCATTCCTGTGAGGGAGTCAGGGAAAAGAGCATTACAATTCATGGATGAAGACACTGGGGGAAGGTAAAACAAGCAAACAAATAAACAAACAAACAAACAAAAACAAGTTTGAGCAGATAGTTAATGGCAGAGAAAAAGAAACTGTATGTGTCTATGCTCTTGAGTGAACTGCCAATTAGCCAGAGACTAGATGGATAAATGGTGAGATCTCTAGAGTATTTAGGGCTTAGAGCAAGGGAAAATGAAGAAGATATGATAGTTTTGTTGATTTGCTTCAACCAAAGCTATCCTCTCTAGAAATGCATACTCTATAATTCAAAAACACTATCCATGAGGGGTGGGAGAAATGGGTGAAGGAGTTAAAAAGATAAAAACAAAATAAACAAAACAAAAAACCCCATAATGTCATTTACAATTGTTCCAAAGAAAAGAAATACTTATTAATCTCATACCGACCTCTGTGCTGCAATACTAAATGCTCAGGAGAGAAATCAAAGAAGACCTACATAAATGGAAAGACCTATTATGTTCAGGGATTGGAAGTCTCAGCATAGTAAGGATGTCAATTCTTTTCACATCAGTTTATAGATTTAATGTGTTTTCCCTACCTTTTGCCTACATGGAATATTCTTGTACATTCTTGAGAACAAAACTCAAACATCACTGGGCTGTGTTCCCTAATGCCCTGGATCACACACCCCATGGATCTCCTTCTCAGATAACTACTTGCTCTTTTGCCTGATTGTTTCTTTTCCCTACCAGATAGTGTGGTTCATGAGAACAAGGATGTTATTCTATTTATGTCCCAGAATTCTAATTATTCTAATTATGTCCCAGAATCCAAGTGGTAACTGCTTAGTAAATGAACAAATGACTAGATGAATAAAGAAATGAACAATAGTTAGGAGTTGATCTTAAAAAAAAAACAGCGTCCGTGGGTTGCTTCCAACCTCAGCTCCAGGATATAAAGAACTGGGAAAAAGCAGCATTCCCACACTGAATGAAAAAGAGCAGACTATCTTCGGGTTTACAGCATTTTTCAAACCCATCAGAGGATGGAGGTTGCAGAGAGCAGGCTCAGAATCTAAGGAAAGATAGATGTGAAAGGAAAGAGAAGGTGTGAACATGTACTCACCTGGGGTAGATTAGGACTAGATAGGAACAAAACAATTCAGCTAGAATAGCTAACAAGTTGTTAAAAGACAAGTGGGAGCTGGTGGGACAGAGAACATCTCTGGGTGGGAGATGGGCACAGAATTAGGTATCTATTATGTGTGTTCGCCATGAACCTCCAGGGGTCCACATAAAAGATCAAAAGGATCTATCATGGTGTAGGTCTAAATGAGAGAAACAGTAGCCATGCAAGAGGGATAGGAACCTCTGCTGGAACCTTTCCCTATATCCCCTATATCTAGCTCTACTATGGAACACTGAGGGATTAGGGCAACACCACCAGCCTTAGTGCACAGATGACCATACACTGAAGCTGGGGAAAAGGGACAGTGGGAAGAAAATCCTAGTCCTGGGAGAACAGAATTATGTGTCAAGCTCACAGTGCAGCCAGGGGAGGGGCAGGGAAGAGAAGGGCACCATGCTAAGACCCACAGACATGGTATGTACCTAAGATCAATGTTTACCTGGAACATGAGGGACCACACTCCACCACCACCAGTAACAAGCTAAGAAGTTTAGAATAAAGAGCAACAGGAGAACACTGCTAGAGAGGGACAGAAGAACAAAAGCTCACAAAGAAACCCTCTCTGAGGTATAGCACACATGGGAGACCTAAAGTTTGCATCATAAAGATATTGCTCTGGTGAACCTCACACCACCCTAGCAGAAAGCATCTCTGGAGGGATGTGAAGAATGTGGTGCCCTGATTGAAAGCAAAGCAAATACAGTAGCACTCAGAAACAGTTGAATATATTTTCTTTTCTAGAGTAGATAGAACATTCACCATGGTAAGTACAAAGAGTTCAACTGACAAATTCTACCAAAACTGAAGGAAGAAAAAACAGCCATTATACACAACTTTTTCACAATATAAAAGCAGAAGGAACACTCTCCAACTCATCATATAAGGCCAGGATTATCTTACTACAGAAGCCAAATAAAGGCATTACAAGAGAAGAAAGCTATAGAAAAATATCCCCCATTAATATAGAACCAAAATCCTCAAAAGAAAAAAAAAATAACACCTCTGCCATGCTTAAATAGAAAGATGATAGATAGATAGATAGAGAAAAGGAACATTTTCTAGAGTCCCAGTGAATAAATATAGAAAGAATGATGGAAATATAAAATCAACATTTGGCAAATAAGGAGTAATAATTAATTAAAGGAAATGGAACTATTACATGGCACAGAAGATTCTTTATCACTCTGGGACCATAACTTGTATTAACCTTCAGCTTAATTTCAAATGTTGTATATTTAATACAATATGCCAAATATTAGTATCTATTTAAGAGGTGCTACTTTTATTCATACATCTATAAACATTTGTCTATGGTGAGTGCTGTGAATTGCATAAGACTGATGATTCATAGACCTGTACCCCTGAAATGAATAATACATTATATCTTAATTAAAACAAATAAAAAAAAGAAGTCCTAAAAATTTTTTTCAAAAAAATAAGCCCAGAGTTTGGAGATACTCTTGAAAGCTGTTGAAATGTGTGTTTCGATAAAGAAATCATAACAGGAAAATAAATATTTTTGAAAATAATGACTAGAAAACATTTTAGTAAATACTTAAACTGATATAACTCATGTTTGATGTATTGATTTTGAGATAGTCCCTTTTTAAAAAAGTTGTATGAAGTATGAAGGAAACACAAATAATAAAAACACTATTGATATGGTAATTCAACAAAAGAGTTATGGTGTGCAGATTTCACTACACATAGATTTCAGTGATCTGAAGATCTAGAAATCTTCACACTATTAGAAGAGTAGCTATCTTAAATGAATACTTACTATGTGCTTTTCATGGCATTAAATATTCTATGTATGTTGTTCTCATTTAGTAATTACAACAACTCAAGTTCATTCATCTCCAGTTTAGAGTGAGGAAACCACAGCTTAGGAAAGTTCATTATCTTGCCCAAAGCTACCCATCTTGTATGTGGCCAAACCAGTATTTGTAACCAGATCTGTCCAGCCCAAAGCCTTCGCCCAAAAACAAAAAAAGAAAAAAGAAAATCCAACACAACCCCATGCTAAAGTCTCACCAGCAATGTTAAAATATCAGTCATGCAGCCTTATTCCTGCAGAACCATTATAAAAATTGTAAAAGCAGTAATCTTTACTTAAGTACTCATAATTATAGCAGTAGGAAATTACACATAAAGTTTGAGCCAAATCTGGACTTTATTAGGGGAATGTGTCATCAGAGAAGCTAATAATCCCCTCCACAACCAAGTTGTCTTTATGTTTAGTCAAGAAATGCTCAACAAGAGAACAAGTCACAGTCTCATTGTTTATGCTTCTTCAAATGAATTCCCTGCATTTTTCTGCCGTGTGACAAAGTCATGAAAATAGAGTGTTATGATTCAGTTAGGAAATGGATGCTATCTCTACTGTCTGTTTTCCTTCCTGTCCATCTTTTTGGATTCAAATGAAACAACAACCTCATGTCTGTAGCCCAAATGTGTGAAAACAATGGTCAAGGTGAGTGAAACTTCCTGGTGCTGAAAATATCATAAAGGAAAGCAAACAGAGAAAGCCATGGATGCAGATATGACATAAAAGGTCATCCAACCTGGTCCATCTGTGTCATCTTCAGGTGGAGTGTGCAGCAGCCCAAAGATTTCAATGGTAAGTGCTTGCAAAGAGGATATCCGGATGAATGAATGTGAAGCCTGGAAATTTCCACAAAGGAGATGAGAAGACTATATCCAGCCAGTTGAGGCTTCTATTTGACCTCACTCACTCTGACTTCCAACAGTGTGGCCTATTTGGTTTGCAGAGCTATTTGTTGATTGTGGATCTGAAATATAACTTGCTCTAGAGTTGGAAGGAAACACATAGGAAACCGAGGTCAGCGTACTGTCTCTCTCCCTAGATTTATTTGTCTGGATCTCAGTCAATGGCAGCTGAGAACTGGGCCATGGAGAGAAGTTTTGACAAGGCAGAGAACACCATGAGACATTCGTCATGCAGATGGTGGGTACAATTTTAAAGATTTTTCAGCAGAAGTTAAAAACTACTTTATAGCTTTAGCAAATGATATATGTCATTCTATTTGTTTTCCCTTTGCTATAATTCAGCGGGGTTGGGGGGTATGCATTATTCTACGTAAAAGATACCAGGACTACAATCATCATATCTACCTTCAATGCCTTAAGAAAGATAACCAAGAGAATATTTCAACTTATGTTCATTTTAACCACAAATAAATCATGAAATTGAAATCTGAACAAGTAGCATTGATGTCCAAAAAGGCAGTACAAGTTTTCACTATTGTACCCTGGCATGACTGCAAGCCCTAACAAGTCCTAAATTTCACTCACACCATATTAATAATTACACTCCCCTATGGAGAGAAACACATCGAATTCTTTGTATGATAATGGCGGCAGTTAAATCTTTGAAAAAGGCACTTGATAAAGAACCACTATAGATCCTACTGGCTTAGTAGACTTTAAAAGACGTCAAAACATTTGATTTTTCTCACAAGACATTACTTTTCAAGGTAATGGGTATGTGGCTGACACCATGCGTTTATTTTTAATTAACATTTTCTCTCATTTCCTTTACCACCTCTCCTGCTCCACTCTTCACCTGAGCCAAGGGGGTAAATACAAGCTAATGACTCCTGTTAGCTTTGTCTTTACAAACATCAAATTGATGAGCAGACATCCCAAATCCTTCATTAGGTGGGTCATAAACTGAAAGAGCTCTTTGATTATAATATGATGAAAGATTTATTAACAAACATGTATTCAGCTAAATCATAGTATTGGCAGGTTTATGAGATTGTCTCTCCCCAGCTGACAGGTGGGGACTGCAGGCTGCTGTGGGAATGAAAACACTAAATCTGTTAGTGTACTACATAATGATCTAATTACTGCCTGATGGAGGGCCGCACAAGGGTCTAGAAGTTTAGAAAGTTTCTTTGGGTTTTCTAAGACCTAACACACAAGAAAGAAACATGAACCATCGTTTAGGGCACAAAACTAAAATATATTAAATAAAATGGAATAAACGAGGGTTTCACAGAAGGCATGTAGTCAAGTGACTTTATCTAAAAATAGTAAGGAAAGAAGGCAGGAGGGGCTCTAGAAAATGCCAAGTCACTTGCAAACAGCCTTGATTCTCCATGATTCTCTAGCAGAGATATCTTGGAGAATCTTTCAATATGTAATGATTATTAGGAATTTAAAATATGTAATAAATATTTTTACTTATACAACATACACTTAAGTCATATCATATGATAAAGTAAATAATAGAAGTGTTAAATTATTAGCTCATTGAAAATTAAATACTTGTACATTTCTTGAAAAAGTCATGGACAAAAGTCATATTTATAATACCTCATACCACTGGACCAGATGAAGTGTCCCCCTCACTGCACATTCACTTAGAATTTTAGAATGTTAACATCATGTCATGTATATACGTATAGAGGTATATGCCTACAAAATGGTGTCTGAGAAATTCTGAAAATGGTCATCAAATTACCAACATTGTCTATCTTACTCCCTAGAATGCTTTGTACAGTGAAGGATAACCAACTATTGTGAATTATCACAGTAATTTTTATAGGCTCAGATTTTTACAAGATGTATTTTCCTTAAGGAGATTTTTTTTAATCCAAAAACTTATTTTCTTTTTCTCATCATATACTTTGAACCATACATTCCTTTTCCCACTTGCTATCTATTGACTATTGCATTGTCAAACACAAACACATTTTCTAAACTAATAATTACAGATGAAATTAACAAGAAATGCCTTAGCTTGAAAAGAGGATTTAGCCATAACATATGCTATTTAAAGAAAATTTATATGCTTCTGGGTAGATGTTAAAACTGAAGAGTGATATGTAGCATAAAGGGGATTATGTTCTTAACCCCTGTATTTAATGATTGAAAGGGGAAAGAAAATTTCTGAGACTCTTAGGAATGAAAGGGACTTTAACTATCTTCTGTTCCAAAGCTCTCACTCTAGATATAGTTAGATAAATTCAGATAACTTCTTCAAACATAGTATCCATAAACATAGCATTCATTTTTCTTCATGTGTACACAGATGTGAGACCACAAAAGCCTCTTAAGGAAGTATCAGTCTTCTAATGTTAATAAAGATCTCTGTCATCATAAACTTCTACAGTAAAGTGAGCCACTAAAGTAGTACTTGACATCATATAATATAAAAATATTCTTTAGAGTGTGTTTGTGCGTGTAACAATAAAGTCATTTTCAAGTATAAATGCAATCATAATAGCTTTCATGTTTTGAGTACCAGTCACTATACTAAGTAGTGTGCTGGGTACTTTTTATACAAGAGTATCACGTGCTAAAAGGATATATATTGCTATAAGAATTTAAAAACAAGATGCATTTAATTAGCCATTTCATCACTATCACCAATTCAGATTATCAGAAGGAAATATTTACGGGCATATAGATAATTCCCTAGCAGGCTTTAGTAAAAAAGCAGATGTACTCTGCACCCTGCCTGCCCTCAGTTTATCATAAAAATAATAATTTTAATAATTACATTAGTATTACAGGGTTGCTCTGAAGGTAATTGTATGAAGGTTAATCCCTAGGTTCTAAGGATTAAAAGATGAAAATAAGCAACCCACAGTCTAGTTGGGAATAGATAAAATTTGAAAATGCCACACAATATAATCAACTTACAGTCAAATAGGGAATAGATGAAATTTGAAAATGCAATATAATAAAAAAAAATCACAATGTAATCAAAATGCCACACTGAAAAAAAACAGGGGTTTCCATGGAAATGTGAAGGAGGGTACTATCCTGAGGCATGAGGAGAAGGCTCCCTGAGCCTTACCCAGAATAAGGCAAAGGCATGCAGCAAGAATGATCTAAGCAAAAGGAAGGCCTTAGGAAGAACAGTGAGAGACATTTTAATAAATTAAGAAAAGGAAAGAAGACTGTGTCTTGCTATGGCTAGAGCAGTGTACCAGGGGAGAGAGAATAAGAGATGAAATTAATGCATGGTCTTATGAAATACATTAAGGAGTCTGGACCTCATCTAGAAAACAATGGAAAATTAACTGAAAAGCTGTTAGTAAGAGAATGACACAATCAGCTTGAATTTCACAAAGATCACTTGGCTTGCAGTGAGAAGAGTGGCTGGAGGGCTCTGAAGAGGAGGCATAAAAAAGTTAGGAGACTATTGGTAACAATCCATGGGAATCCTCTTACATTGTTGGTGGGAATGCAAACTGGCTCAGCCACTATGGAAAATAGTATGCGGATTCCTCAGAAAGTTAAAAATAGAACTACCCTATGATCCAGCAATTGTATTACTAGGTATTTATGCCAAAGATATAAAAATACAGATCTGAAGGAGTATATGCACCCAGATCTGTATAGCAGCATTATTAAAGAAACAGCCAAATTATGGAAAGAGCCCAAGTGCCCATCAATTGATGAATAAAGAAATTATGAGTATATATATATATATATATATATATGTATATATATGTATATATATATGTATGATATATATATATCATATATGAGTATATATATATGATATATATATATATATATATATATAATGGAATAGTACTATCCATCAAGAAGAATGAAATCTTGCCATTTGCAATGATGTGGATGGAGCTAGAGTATAGTATGTTAAGTAAAATAAGTCAGAGAAAAAGAAATATCATATGATTTCACTTATATATGGAATTTAAGAAACAGAACAGATGAATATACAGTACAGGAAAAGAAAAAAGAGAGGGAATCAAACCATAAAAGGCTCTTAACTATAGAAAACAAACTGAGAGATGATGGAGGGAGGTAGCCAGGGGATGGGCTAAAATGGATTCATGGGCATTAAGGAGGGTACTTACGATGATCATCAGGTATTACATGTGACTGATGAATCACTAAATTCTACTCCTGAAACCAATATTATAGTATATTTTATCTAAATGGTATTTAAGTAAAAACCTGAAACAAATACATAAGGTAAGTAAAAAAATAAATGAAAACTAAACTAAAAAAAAAAAAAGAAATCCATGGGAGTGATTATAACAGCCTAAACTTGAATAATGGGAATAAGGGTGACTACAAGAGGACATCATAGCTATCTATATCTCTATATCAAAAATACCATCATCTAGATCTAGACAGATAGATAGATAGAAACAGTTCTATTTAATTTTTTAAGTTTAGATATTTATTTAGTTCTTATGTCTGACTGGATATGGGGAAAGAATAATCAAGGATGATGGCAGGCTATGAATTTAAGAAGCTGAATATGATAGTACCATCATCTGAGTTTAGCAGCTGAGGCAGATTTAAGAGTAAAAATAATGGCTTCAAGTGAAACATGTTGACTCTACGATGTTTGTGGGATGACAAGCTGTGTCCATCCATCAGACAACTGAAAATATTGATCACAAGCATACAATGGAGAGATGGCCTAAACATGGAAATTTTGAAATGATCAATATCTAGGAAGTAATTAAGTATTTGACAGTGGAAAGAATAACCTGAGAAATATGACAATTGAGTAAATGAGATAGGAATAGATCCCCACAAAGGAGAATGAGGAAACCTGGAGGAAAATGAGGGCAGTATCATGTCATAAAAAGCAAGGAAAAGAGAGATTTTAAAGAACACTGCCTTTTATAAAACTTAAAAAAAAATGTATTTCCCCCAAATTTCCAAGTATATCTAAAAAGACAATGAAAAAAATATTTGGTACAACAGTAGCCTGGTTTGAGATGCGCCGGCCTTACTTTGCTCCACAGTTACAACTCTCACTTGCCTAGAAAGGAAAAAGGCTGCGAGGCGTAGTTCCTCTGGTGTGACTTTTAAGTCCCTAAACTAGCTTAGGGTCCTATTAACCAATTAACACAGTTGGGTGCCACTTAACAGCCTCCACTCTTACTCAGGACCTACATCCTCTATTTGACCTTAGAACAACTACCATCCTCCATCAAATGCTTGATTCCAACAATTTGGGCATGGGGACACTGATAAGGGAACAGAAGGGTTTTCATTTCTGAAAGCAGGACGCCTGAGTCAATTTGTCCCAATTGTATCTGCACAAGGCCTATTATATGGACTGTGATTTCCAGGGATGAAAGCTGTGAACTCCCAGGTCACTTGTAAACTGATCACTCCCCAGTCTTTCCTCCTCCTGCTTTTAAGTGGTTTGAGCCTGGTAAATTGAAACCTGAAGAAACACAGAGCTCTGATCCCTGGGACCTCCAGAGCAAACCTGGACTTTGGCTGATTTGCTGTAGGAAGTAACTGCTTACTTACCTCATAATTAACACCACAAGCTGATCCTTGGGAGATAAAGTACAGAGGGTCAGACGAGAGATCATCCAGCGAAGGATTTCACTAAAGCACTGCTTTTAGTCGCTCTTGTGGCTACTTTACTCAAGAAACAATTGGGTGTAATTTCTAAAAATATTGCTGTTCGTAGTAATGGAGGAAGGGTGAATTACACTTCACTAACTATGAGCTCAGCAAATCCCCCCTTGATTAATGAAGCCAAAGCACACATCAACCCAATACCATATGGAGATGTAAAACATGCAGTTTGTTCAGGGGCAAGTTAAACAATTGTAACTGTATTTCATTGTTCTATATACAAAATGACCTTTCCTCCCTGGTTGGAAGTATTTACTGGCTTACTACCCTCCATCAAATGAAGTCCCCCTTCGGCCTGGCTGACTGGCAGACTTCGGTAGCAGCCCTAGTCTCATCCTCACACCACCCTCGCTTACCCTTGTAGTCTGACGGATGCAGTGGGGTTCCCTGCCTCTGTACTTCTGCATAGAACACCCCAGTTCTTGGGACGCTGCCTTGTGTATGAGTCAGAGCACCTCTTCCTCAAGATCCAGCTAAAGAATCACTTGTCTGCAAAGCCTCCTCAGCTGTATCTGCAATCCTCCTTCTCTCAGTATATTGTAGCCTATGGATACTGCATTGCTATCAGGGAAAATATCAGACCCTCCTCTAATTTGTTCATCTGTGGGTACCAAAATAATAGGAACTGAATGAAGAGCTATGCTAATAGAATAAATTGATTTCTACTACCTTTGCTTGTCCAATAACTTGTAATCAAATTACAAATTGAGTCTAGCCTCACCCATGTTGATCAGTATCTGGGAATCAATGAAATTGGAGGCAGACCAAGTTTTTTAATGAAGCAGAGACCATTAAAGTTCAACCCAGCTCAAATGCAAGAACTATTCATTCTGACTTAGAATTCAGGTAAAGATCTCTTATCTGGGAATCAAGAGGCTTAGATTTCAGCTGTGGCACTGGCATTGACCCATGGGGAAGCTCCTCCCTTCCTCATTAACATTGTCACATTTGCAGAATATAGAAGTTTAGAATGTTTCTAAGGATATTTTTCAGCTCCAAGATTTTAAGATTCTATGAAATATTTAGGTAGACTGTGTAACTACAATGTACATTTATAAAGTCCATACTCTAGCAGTATAGAAAACTAACCTCACTAGCTTACTTGTTTTAAGTCCTATGTTAATATACTCAAAGTTTATAGCCTATATGGGCAAGTTAGCATGATCAAGGCAAAAACTTCTGCTTCCTCAGTGAAGAACTATATCTTCTAGCTCAATCTCGCAATGTATTCTACTGGTCCCAGGGGAGCCCAAGATTAAGAGTTCTCATATCATACTCAACAGGATGATTCAGAAGTCACTGGTAGCATGTATGTTGTGCTGACCCCAGGTCAACATCATTACCCTCATACACAAATGTTTATCCCCTTTCACTCACTGCTTCTATTTTTGGACGTCTATTATAAGAAAACAATCCCTAAAATTTGACATAACTTTAAGTTCAACAATATTCTTTGCAGCATTATACATACTACTAAAAAAAAAAGAAAATAAGCTAAATATCCAAAAATAAGGACACTGATAGATTGGTTGATAGAAGAACAATAAACTATTATAAATCCATTAGAGTTGTTAATAAGGATATATATATCACGGAGATACATTAAATGTTAGGTTAAAAAAACAATAAAATTTGTCTCATATAAAAGTCACATTAGCATACAGAGAAAAAAATAAATGGAAACCTATACTAAAATAATGTGTTGTATAATTGACATGCATGACTTTTAAATCTTCTGTCCAATTTTCAATATTTTCTTAAATTTGTATAATGAATGTATATTAATTAAAAAGCAGACAAAATTTAAATGTGTTTTAAAGGGCAGCATTTAAGAATACATTTATAATTCAAAAAATCAAAACTTATAAACCATATTAAATTTACTAGTCAAATTTAAAAAGTATTCTATTTATGCAATAAACTGAAAAAAAAAAACAAAACAAAACACCTTACCAGGAAATCTAAATGTAATTTCATCAAATTAATAAACAAACATGATAAAGTTCAAATGAATTACAGGAAACGTTTTAAAACAAGTCTCAGGGAGCACTTGGATGGTTCATTCAGTGAAGTGCCTACCTTCAGCTGAGGTCATGATCTTCCAGTCCTGGGATCCAGCCCTGCATCGGGCTTCCTGCTTATCAGGGAGTCTGCTTCTCTCTCTCTCTCCCTCTCTGCCCCTCCTCATTGCTCATTCTCTCTCTCTCTCTCTCTGAAATAAACAAATAAAATATTTTTAAAAGATAAAAATCCATGATGTATATATATTTATAATATAAATAGAAAGCACTTTCAAATAATTGAATTTACAGGGAGTTAGGTAATTAAAAGTGCATGCAAGACACTGTCTAGTGACGTGGATGAACAAGTACTTTCCTCTTCGAAACTCAAAATCAGCAAAATCACAGCACTACTTAAGATATCCCACACATTTCCATCTGCTCCAAAATGCTGGTTTTCTAAGGGCTGTCATTCAGCAGATGGAAATGAAAGGGTGGAAGGTGTCTTAGAGATATGCCCAGGAAAAAAATTTAACCTTGAAGCAGGCAAAAATATCCAAAAGGAAAGGAATCTAAAAGAAAGAAAAGGAAAGAAGGAAGAAAGAAAAAGAAAGAAAGAAAGAAAGAAAGAGAGAGAGAGAGAGAGAGAGAGAGAGAAAGAAAGAAAGAAAGAAAGAAAGAAAGAAAGAAAGAAAGAAAGAAGGAAGTAGGAAGGAAGAAAAATGAAAGGGGTCAGGAGGGAGAAGGAAGCAGATAGGAGGGAGAGAGAGAGCCATCAAAGAAAGAATATTTTACGTGAGGAAAGCATTAGTTAAATATGTCTCAGGATGCCCCATGGTGAGAAAGTAGAAAGTTTATGAGATTTAAGTCCCTGTGGCAACCTGGAGTGCCACACAGTGTCATACTCATTCCTACTCTGAGGCAGCTTAGTAAATGGTGTGTCACTTTTTACCCAATATATTAGACCCTGAGGTCACAACATTAACCATGGAATGGAAAGAAATAGGGACCACGATACACAAGATGAGTAAATAGGTCATTGGATTCAGATAAGAGAGAATAGTTGAACCATATGAGCCACACCTCCAAGTGTGAATCACCCTTGGATGATCCAAGGAACCCTCAGCCCCAGTAGCACCAAACTGAACCTTATCTTCATGATCCACACTTGCTTCTTCTCCCAGAAACTTCACTTCAATGACTGGCATCTCTTTATGCCTAGACTGTGAAGCCAGGTATCTGGGCATCATCCTAGATGCTCTTTCTAACTTATACTTAACTTCTCATGAATGTTCAATGTAGTCATTCATCTCTAAATACCTTTGGAATCAATTTCTTACCAGCCCCCCTCGGGTCTGGTTTACACCAGCAGGTTTCTAATTGGTGTTTCCTCCAATGTCACTTCTTAAAGAGCATACACCTGCCCCACCACTCCTGCGTATCTTTCTAAAATAGAACTCAATACCATCTCATACCTTTAAATCTTAAACCAGAATCCTTGATGATATTTCCTCCAAAATTAACCCAAACACATTAGAATGGCATAAAAAGCTGACGAGAATCTGGCCTTTCCTACCTTCTCTGGACTCTGTATCACGCTAAGTCACCCAAGGTCTTCCACAGGTGGTGTCTCTGAATGTGCTCTCTTCCTCATTCCTCAAAAGATACCTCAGAAGTCACTTTCTCTGAGAAACTTCCCTGACTGCCCCAGACAATGCTTCCTTCCTCTGTGCCCACATAGATCTTAATGCTTTCCTCCATTGATACTTCCCTAGCACTGATCACATTGTATTGTGATTATTGGTGTTTGTATCTATTCTCTCACTGAAAATGTGAATCCTTGTGAACAAGAGTCTGAGTTGTAGAAGTCCTAGTATCTCCTGTATTTGTCCATCTTGCAAATAATCAATAATCAGTAAATAACGCTGAATTAATTAAATGAATAAAAGGACATCCTCTAAAGATATATGAATACAAATTTAGCAATTAGAAGTCAATGAGTAATGGGGCACCTGGGTGGCACAGTGGGTTAAACGTCTGACTCTTGGTTTCCACTCAGGTCATGCTCTGTTCTGCGTCGTGAGATCTAGCCCCGCACAGGGCTCTGTGCTCAGCGCAGAGTCTGCTTAAGACTCTCTTTCCTCTCCTTCCCTCTCCTTTTGCCCCTACCCCCTGCTCTCTCTCTCCCTTTCAAATAAATAAATAAATAAATAAACAAATAAATAAATCTTAAAAAATAAAAAAGAAATCAACAAGTAATATGTGTTGTTATTGCAATAGTTTTAAAAATTTTTAATCTAAAAAATTGACTGTACTGCATATGCCACTCCATTTTCTGAGTCAAGGTTAGTCATTTGTACTATATAAGAAGTTCAGTAACAGGGCACGTGGGTGGTTCAATTGGTAAAGTAGCTGCTTTCAGCTCAGGTCATGATCTTAGGGTGCTGGGATTGAGCCCCTCATCAGGCTTCCTCCTCTGTAGGGAGCCTGCTTCTCCCTCTCTTTTTGCCTGCCTCTCCCCCTGCTTGTGCACACTCTCTCTCTATTAAATTGATCAATCAATCAATCAATCTTTAAAAAAAAGAAACAGAAGAAGTTCGGTATTTCAAATCATTTGATGGTATTTGGCAAAATGTACATGTGGTTCCTTGAAGTAATAAACTAGCCTTTGAGTTGCTGGGTGTGCAAAGTCACTCTTAAGAAGCCACAATAATATTAAAATTATTGGAAGTAATGCATAAACTTTGAAATTTTGACCTAGATTAATTTAATCAAGATTTGAACACAAGTGAAATAAACATAATCAAATACCTCTAGGTGTTTTCTTTGACTCTATTCTCTTGTTTTTTTAAATGTTTTTAACCACCATCTCTGTGTAACAAATACTGGATATAAACATATTCTTCTATCACCAGCTCTAACATATTCTTTCCAGTCTCTTGGAAATCTCTACCTGAAGCAGGAAAACTCAAATCCAGCATTACTAGATTCTACTCATTATTTCAATAATCTCTGACAATTAACTCCTTTTATTTTTTTCCTTAATTCCATAAATGGCACTACTACCTACCTACTCAGGGTTTTAGAGTATCTACTTCCCTCACTTCATTTCTTGCAGATGATTAATTAAAATGATTAGGATTGATAATTAATTGATTAATAATTAATAATAATTAATCAAAATTAGTAGGATCCTCTGTGTGTGTCTAACATGCGTCAGTGTCTCCTCAGCTCTCCCCACATTGCCATTCCTCTAGTTCAGCTGCCAGTTACATTTGACCTGGATTACTTTGAGAGCATCTGATCAGTTACACTGCTTCTTTCCCATATCCCCATCTCTGCTCCTCAAACTCCATAAATTCTCCTTTATACGGGTGTCAGAGCCAAAATCTAGTGTAATAGTGTCCAGTAGAAATTCCAGAGTGGATAGACATGTTTTTAACTGCCCTACATGGTAGGCATTAGGCTACCATATCAAGCTAAAGAGCACTTAGAATATATCTAGTGAAGTTGGGGAACTGAATTTCAAGTTATTTTAATTAATTTGATTTTAAGCAACTATGTCTGTCTAGTAGCTTCCATTATTATACAATGCATTTCTAGATCATATCATCCAGCCCCTGATTTGAAAATTTTCAGTAACTCAACTGTGCCTTAAGGGTGAGAGTGAAATAAACTGAAAACTCAACAACTTCCCATTTGAGATTCTTCAGGACCTGGTTAAATCTAATCTTCATTTGTGTATCTCACTGCACCTTACCCATGATTTTTTAAAAGTCCCTTGGATCCCCTTTTTGCGTCTTCATGAAATCTTTTTGGCCTGGAAGCCCCATCATGTTCATTTTATGGAAGCCTGTCTATTTTTCAGTACCTGGGAGGCTTTAAAGTGCTATCTCCTCATTGATAAACCGCCCAGCACCTCCCATTTGGGAGACTTCACAGATTCACAATACACATTCTTTTTTTTTTTTTTTTTTTTTTTACAATACATCATTCTAATGACACTGTTTGCCTTGTATTTGTGCTGTTTTGTTTTTTCTTATTTCTTATTAGAATCTTCTCCACTGGATTCTAAGGTCCTTACAGTTATGTTGTATCAGATTCAAGTTTGTAAATCCATGGCATCCCACATGATGTCTCATTTTAATAAGCATCTATTGAACGAGATATTATAATTCTGTAGACCAGAGACTATCTTTCCTGGTAATCTTTAGTCATTGGGTCTTTGGAACAATTGCCCCCAAGTGAGGTTTGTTTTAGACAACTAAAACTGGGTATATTCATACCAGTGTAACTACAAATGTGACATTAATCAGAAAACACTTGAGATACATTTCATGTTAAGAACCCTAAACTGAACAAAGTTCATAATACTTTTGCATTTATAGCTTAACTAGAAGTTCATCTCCCAGAACAGTGCTTGTTTCTCTAAAGAGAAGAGGCTCCTATAATCAGGAATTGAACATGCACTGAGAATTCACGCTACAAAATTCACTAAATATTCACTGCATGGTCAGTCCTAAGCCAAGTGTCGAAAGGGAGTAAAAAAGTATAATAAATGATTTCTACCTCAGGTGCTAAGAACTAAGCTGGGTTCAAATGGCATGCATGTAACAAAGTAAAGGGCAACACAGAAAAATCCAGTAGATGTGGTCCTGCCGCTCCAGTGAATGAGATACTTATTTAGATCTGATGGTCTGTGAATATCTGGAATGGGCCATGAAGGACAAGTTTGGCTAATTTGGACAAAAAAAAAAAAAAAAAAAAAAAAGAGAGAAGCATAAACAAAAACTAGAATGTACCAATAGTTACAGAAGACAAATGAACTTACCTGTATGAAATTAAGGTGCTTTGAAATGTGGAATATTGTAGATAAATAAGGAAAAAAAAATGCAGAGACTGGGTTCTAAAAAGCACCATCTCCTAGAATAAATAATGTGGAATCAAGGCAGTGGGGAATTTTTGGCAGCATCCAAGTAGGAGAAAGATGGAACAAAAATTAAATGTAGCTTTAACTTTAAAACTGTTAACTTTTAAAACTCTTTAAAGCTTTAGCTTTAAAACTTTTAACTTTTAAAACTCTCATGTAGCTTTAACTTTAAAAACAAAATTTTTTCAGGACTTCCAGAATGACAGAATGAGGAGCTCAGCACATGCCCCCACCCCAAATCCAAACATCTTAAATGGTGAAAATTATTATTTTTTTAAAGAATCATTTCAAGTATCCCAACATTTTCCTAAGGGCATATAGGAAATGAAGAAACTGTTCATTCAAGAAAATCTACAAAATGGTAGCTACAGTTGTGGTGCATACAGCATAATGTATAGAATTGCTGAATCACCATGTGTACACCTGAAAATAATGTAACATTGTATGTCAACTGTGATTTAAAAAGAAGAGAAAATCTACTTAATTTTAATAAAAATGCTCAAAGTCTGGCATTTAGCCACAGTCTATACCATTAATCCCTTCTTCCTCCACAACTAGGTATTACAGAAGTCCCCCAGTTCCCCATCTGACAAGAAAGTACTTACACAAGCAACAGAGACACTGTTGCACAGACAGTGCATTTTCAGTGAGGGAGAGGGTACCCCTTGTCTGGGTGTGTGTGGGAGAGGAAGGCAGGCACAGTGAAGATGGAAGATGGGCCTTTACCACTCCTTTTGGGTTTTCTCTGTTCCCACCCGCCTATCCTAAATCTGTCAAGTTTGAAGGAGTGAAGCTAGAAATGTAAACATCACTCTCGCATCAAGGAAGTTCCAGGCAAAAAGACAATGAGCGTTTTAGTCTGTTTGGCTATGTGGGGGCTGTAAGTACCCTGCTCATTAAAGCCCTGTTTGTCTCCAAACTGCCTCAAATGTGAAGCTGTTGATGAACTCAGTGGATGTCACCCCTCTGCACCTCCAGCAGTTCATGACTGTTTCTCTTACATCGCAGCAGACTCACATTTTCAAAGAAACTGTGATACATGCAAAATTCAAAAATCTCCCTAGGAAAATGACTTTCTGTATAATAAGAAGACATAAAATGTACGTCATTCTTCCTTTCTTATGCTAATATTTGGTTAGTTAAACAGGGTCCAGTAGTTGAAGTTTGAATAGGAACCAACAGTTGGTTATCTAGACAGCGTCCAATAGTTGAAGCATGCCTATATGAACGCATGTAGGCATGCATTTTCATATATATAAACTTATGTATGACATATTATTGTGAAATAGATATACTTATAGAGGTTAGCATTAATACTAAACCACAGAACTCCGTAAAATTAAAGTGTAAAACAAATGTCTGCCCCACATAAGATTTTTTTTTTTAAACTGGGTGCATTCCAACTATTTTATTTATTTATTTAATATGTATTTTTTAGATATTTACTATGTGCTTGGCACATCCTAGGCACTTGTAAACACAATAAGCAGACAACATCAATGCACTCATGGAACTTACTCTATTAGAAGAACAATCAATAGACTGCAGTAAGTGCTACACTCAGAAATAAAATATGATGATATGATAAAGAGATCCTGGGCTACTCTTAGTATCACCTTGTCAGGAAATGTCCACTGAGGAAATGCCATTTAGACTGACACTCAGATCTGATTGACAAGAAAACACCCACGATGAGCAAGATGGGCAGGGGGAGGAGACAGCATTCCAGACCCAGAGAACAGCCATTGCCGACATCTGGAGACAGGAAATGTCTTAGCATGTCCCAGGATCAAGAAGAAGGCCAGTGTGGCAACAGTAGAGGCAATAATGAGGAGAGTGACAGAAGACAAGGTCAGCCAAGTTAAGTAGCTTGGATTTTAGTTGCATTTTAATGCATTATTGCTGACATTGTAGTCTGAGAATCAAAATTTGGGTGGATTTTGATCAATGTCCTGCCATTAACTTACTGTATGACTCCGGAAAACTTATATCCTTTCTCTTGGCCTCAGAGCGACCTCAACTGTGAAACAAAGAGATTGAGCTAGAAAGTAGATGATCTATGAATTCCCTTTGAGTGCTAACATTCTATGATTCTAATCTTTGCCCTCAAAAATGAAGTTGAACACTCCCTTTTCTTAAAAGTACTGAGGCCCTTCCACAAACTAGAGAAGTATAGCTCAGGGCATGCTGGTCATTTGCCCTGAATTGTAAAACTGCCAAGACTTAAGATAGGATGGGGAGCCAAAAATTGCATTTCCCCTGTGTTGTTGACATTTCTTATAAGACATATTTGCTGTGAGTTTTTATATTTTGCTCTTGTCTTCATTACTCTCCCAGTTTCTTTGGAGTGCCTGATTAAGTCTCCCTCAATTCTCTACCTTCCATCTCAACAATTTAAAAGAGAGAGAAAGAGAGATGGAGAGAAGTGAATGAATATGAATGTGGAAGTCATTAACCCCTTCCCCATGTCCACAGGCATACTGGTTTTCCATACTTTCCTTTGGGAATAAGATCAAGTGCGAAAGACTGGCTTGCTTCTCTCTGAAGAAAGGTTCTTGAAGAGGTAACACTGATGTAAGCTTGATCACTTTGTAGAAATTCCCAATATAATCAATCAGGGTAGTGGTTCCCAGAACATGAAATTCACTGTGACCAAAGATTAGTTGGCTCTCACCATAAATAATTTAGAAAGACCACTAAACAAACACATTAATAGTTTCACAGGTTTGCTAAATAAACAAGTAGTACGTGCACAAGATAAACCTTTTAAAGGAACAGCTAAGAGATTTGGACTTTTAAAGAATATTTACCTTGGAAGTGAGATAAAACCCAAGACTAAGTTTTAAAGAGACAGAACACAGAATGCAGGCCCTCTTCTTGTGAATCAAAAAAAAAGAAGAAACCCTGTTTCTGATTTGTGGTATTTTAAGTTTCAGGGCTGCATCAATACCGTGACCTCTTTCTCAGAGTCACGCATGCTTTAGTAGGAAAAAACAAAACACTTTTAAACAACATAGATATTTATGAGTTTGCTATGTTGTGTGATTTTTATCAAGCTTTAGAGGCCAAAATACATCAATTGGAAAGCAACTCTATTTTATTATGAAAAATAATATCTGACATACAGAAAATTTACTTGCAAGACAAAATGCATTCAGCTACACTGAACAAACAGTTCAGAAAAAAAATCTTTTTTTTTAAGTTGCTAGCAATATGAGTCATTGGAAAGGTATTTTATTATGCACAAGCAAGAGTACATTGATGACTAGGTTTTCACACTGCCTCTTTAGTAATTAGCAATGTAAGCTTGGATAAGTTACTCAGCTTCTCTGAGTATCACCTGTATCTGCCAAATAAGGCAATTGGATTAAATGTTTTCAAACTGTAACTCAATGCTGAAATGCTGGAAATGTATTTTTAACACCATGTCTTGTGTTTGCATGCAGCACATGGGAAGTATTTAATCCGTTCATCGACAATTTAGTGAAAACATGAAACAGTGAGACACAGTGTTTTACTAATTAGAAAAGGGCATTACTTATCTTGGTAATGCAATATCTTGGTAGCGTGGAGTCCTGGAGTTATCGCCAAACTTGGTTCTTTCTCCTACTGACCATAAAGGACCTTTGGGAAGATCATATGAACTCTCTAGAGTACCATTTCCTTGTCTGTGTTCTGTCTTCTCATAACTGTTGGGAATAATTATGAATACAGATGCTGAATCAGACTGTTGCATTTTAAAATCTGGCTCTGCCAATTGTGACTTGTGTGGTTTGGGAGAAGTGTGTTTCAACTCTGAGTGCCTCAATTTTCCCATCTGTAAGATGGAGATGATAGCAGTACCTAATAGAAAGAGTTGTTGTAAAGATGAGGTATGAGATCATATACATATATAGCAATTAGAATACTGCTCAGGATTCAGTAAATGTTAGTATTCACTATATCATTATCATTATTATTATTACCCCTATAAATAGTAGTAGTTGGAGCTTCAGCAGCAGTGGCATATGAAAACCCAAGTAGTAAGTAGAGAGAAAGCAAAACTTTTTAAGGGCAAAGACAATAAAGTATTTCTGTAGGCTGGAGCTATTAAAGAAGGCTTAAGGATGCAGCCACAGTGAGCACTGGGCCTCTCTGAAAAGAAAGAAGGTCAAGAGAAAGATGTTACAACCTGAGAATAAAGAGATGGAAGCAAAAAACCTCAGTTAGCTTTCCAGGTGAAGGCAATAAAATAAACACAGGCATGCACTCTTACTCCTTCCTGAAACCTCAAACAAACAAACAAAAACAAACAAACAAACAAAACCCCACTAATAACATTATGGAAACTTTTTTTTTAAGATTTTATTTTTATTTATTTGACAGAAAGATCACAAGTAAGCTAAAAGGCAAACAGAGAGAGAGGGGGAAGCAGACTCCCCGATGAGCAGAGAGCCTGATGCGGGGCTTGATTCCTGGACCCTGAGACCATGACCTGAGCTTAAGGCATAGGCTTAACCCACTGAGCCACCCAGGTGCCCCTTGAAACATTTTTAAATCATAAAGCCATAAGAAAAAATAATAGAAGAGAAAACACCAATCGACATTTGGAATCTGGTTAGCAGTTGGACTAATGCTAAATGGTTTAGGAAACCTGACAAATGTGAGGTCCAAGCTGGCAGTAGGAAAAGCTAAAATGTGACCAAATTTATGGCCACCAAATTCAAGGATGTCCAGAATCAGGCACCTCTAGAAAAGAATGGAAGTGAGGATAGGGCTAAATTAAAATGAAGGATTCCTTAAAAGTTTGCTTAAGAAACACTAAAATCTGTAACAATTTATTAGACACATTGGTGGAGGGAAGGGAAACAAAAGCAAACTTGAACAATCAGGAGTTTATCAAGATAAAAAGTTTCTGCACAGTGAAGGAAACGATCAACAAAACTAAGCAGCCCAAAGAATGGGAGAAGTTATTTGCAAATGAAATATCTGATAAAGGGTTAATATCCAAAATCTATAAAGAACTTACCAAACTCAACACCTAAGAAACAAATAATCCAGTTAAGAAATGGGCAGAAGACATGAATAGATACTTTTCCAAAGAAGACATCCAGATGGCAAACAGACACATGGAAAGATGCTCAACATCACTCACCATCAGGGAAATACAAATCAAAACCATGGTGAGATACCACTTCACATCTGTCAGAATGGCTAAAATTAATGACACAAGAAACAGGAGGTGTTGGTGAGGATGCAGAGAAAGGGGAACCCTCTTACATTGTTGGTGGGAATGCAAACTAGTGCAGCTACTCTGGAGAACAGTATGGAGGTTCCTCAAAAAGTTAAAAATAGAACTATCCTATGGTCCAGCAACTGCACTACTAGGTATTTACCCAAAGGATACAACAATATAAATCTGAAGAAGCACATGCATCCAAATGTTTATAGCAGCATTACCAATAATACCCAAATTACGGAGAGAGCTCAAATGTCCATCGACTGATATATGTGTATATATATATATACACATATATATATGTGTATATATATATATTTCAGCCATCAAAAAAATTAAATCTTGCCATTTGCAAAGTCGTGGATGCAGCTAAAGAATACCACGTTAAGTGAAATAAGTCAGCCAGAGAAAGACAAACACCATATGATCTCACTCATGTGTGGAATTTAAGAAAGAAAACAGATAAACACATGGGAAGAGAGAAAAGAAAAAAGAGAGAGAGGGAAATAAGGTATAAGTGATTCTTAATGATAGAGAACAATGTGAAGGTTGATGGAAGGACATGCGTGGGGGATGGGCTAGGTATGTGATGGTTATTAAGAGGCACATTTATCATGAGCACAGGGTGTTGTAAGTGATAAATCACCGAATTCTCCTCCAGAAACCAATATTGTAACATTGTATGTTAACATAACATTGTATGTTAACTAACAAAATGAAGGGATACAGACATAATCAATTAGGTAGGTGATGAGTATTAAGGGGCACATTTGTCATGAGCACAGGGTATTGTAAGTGATAAATCAGTGAATTCTCCTCCAGAAACCAATATTGTATTGTATGTTAACTAACAAAATTAAAAAAAAAAAAATCCCCTCCCCCCAGAAAAGGAAAGAAATACTTAAATCTTTGGTGGGCACCTGGGTGGCTCAGTTGGTTGGGTGACTGCCTTTGGCTCAGGTCATGATCCTGGAGTCCCAGGATCGAGTCCCACATCGGGCTCCCAGATCCATGGGGAGTCTGCTTCTCCCTCTGACCTTCTCCCCTCTCATGTTCTCTCTCTCTCTCTCTCAAATAAATAAATAAAATCTTTAAAAAATATATACTTAAATCTTTGGACCCTCGCCCCAGAAGGCCCTCACACAGGGGGAAACAAACACAGTTGAGGCTGATATTATCTTCCTGAAGTTAGAGAGACTCTGTATACACTTATACATTGAATCCTGTGAGACACCTTATTATTCTATTACTAGTCTTTTATCATTGATGGACTCTAGAACACCAAAAATCAAATCTATATTCTACAAGGAAAAGACTGGAAAATTGTCTCTGGGAATCTGACTAGCCCACAGGGGAAGATACAAAGGTACTGGCACTGAGATTTCCTCCACAAAGCAGCCCATCCAGATTGCCTTTCTACTTTGAAGATTCTGGTTGACAAATTCCACCAAAGCACTCAGAATTTCACATCAGCCTTTAAGAGAATCACTCTAAAAAAATCAGATCATTCAGAAAATATGCTAACATGAAAGAGATTTGAATGCAAGTGAAAAAAAAAAAGAAGTAACTTGGAGATAATAAGAAAGTACAAGATAAAAACTTGAACAAAAATGTTATTCATGTATTACATTCATAAAAGAGGAACTGGATGCATTTTACAATAACAGATATTCTGAGAATTTTAAAAAGGTCTTGGAAATAAATATGACAGAAATGAAATCATCAATAGAAGGACTGTAAAATTGAATTAGAGAAATTTCTGAAAATGCAGGACAAAATGTCTAGGAGATAGAAAATGAGAGAACACAAGGAAAACTTAAAATCAGCCCAGAATGTCTGATATTCAAATCTTAGGAGATCCAGGGAGAAAGCACTGATTAAAAAAAGGAAGAAAGGAAGTTGTCAGTGAAGAAATATACCAAAAATGTTCAGAACTGAAGATATGAATTGCCAAATGCCTGGCACAGCAAATAAAAGCAGACCCATACCAATATATATCATCTAGAAACTTCAAAGAAGGCTATACACATTTCCAAGAAACAGTCACAGATAAAAGACAAGGAATCAAAACTAGCTTTGGATTTCATAACAACAGAGGTAGCAGATAGAATACAGTGAATCAGAACCTTCACATTTTGGGGAAAAATGATTTACAACCTAAGATTCTATACCCAACCAAACTCTCAATCAAGAGTGATACCAGAATAAAGAAATTTTTTAAAGATTTTATTTATTTATTTGAGAGAGAGAGAGAGAGCGAGCCCTGGCAGGGAAAGGGATAGAGGGAGAAGGAGAAGCAGACTCCCCCACTAAGCAAGGAGCCAGATGCAGGGCTTGATCCCAGGACCCAGAGATAATGAGCTGAGCCAAAGGCACATACTTAACTGATAGAGCGACCCAGCTGCCCCTAGAATAAAGACATTTTAAAGCATGCCATGGTCTTTAAAAATATTTACTTCCCATTATTCCCTTTTTTGTGAACCTACTGGTTGATGATGTCTGCAAAACAAGTAAGTGATCAAAAGAGAAGGCATGGCTATAGTAAAAGGCAGTCCACCACCAGAAATAGGAAGAAAATCCCCAAGAAAATTAAGGATTAATGAGGGAATTGAAGGTAATCAAATCCATGAAGAGCAGATGACTAGGATTTTGATGAGATTTTTTTTTCCAGAATACAAAATTTAAAGAATACTTGAAGATATTGACAATCAGTAGGGAATCTGGACTGAATTAATAAGTACATAAGAAGCTAAACAGGGGCACCTGGGTGGCTCAGAGGGTTAAGCCTCTGCCTTCAACTCAGGTCATGATCCCAGGGTCCTGAGATTGAGTCCCACATCAGGCTCTCTGCTCAGCAGGGAGCCTGCATCCCCCTCTCTCTCTGCCTGCCTCTCTGCCTACTTGTGATCTCTCTCTCTGTCAAATAAATAAATAAAACTTAAAAAGAAAATAAGTACATAAGGAGCTAAACAAAGGGAGAAAGATCAAGATAAATATTCACTAAAAAGAAAAGGAGAACTGCAGAAAAAGAGAAGAAATTATGATTTATTGCATGGTTCAGAATTTGTGTGGTCAAAGTACAGGAAACACTGAATATTTATACAATCAAAATCATGAGAATTATATTGGAAAGGTGGGAGAAATGGGAAATGTGTGTGTGTGTGTGTGTGTGTGTGTGTGTGTAATCACTGGATAATGCCTAAACTGAAACATCTGGTAAATAGCACTATATTTTAGTGCTTGTTCAGCTTATGTCATGGGTGGGCATGCACACACACATACACAAACATATTTACAGGTACACAGGAATAAACAGAAAAGACTGCTTAAGATTGGAAGCAAGAAGGCAGGAGCTCAGGCCACCCCACCTGTTCTCCTTGAGGACAGAAAGGATCACCATCTCCCCATACCTATAATCTACTTGCTGTTTACTGTTTGAGCTCTGATTTAGAGACAGGAAGTAAATACCAAAAAAACCAAGCTAAATGAATTGAAAGTGATTTCCTCCAGAGAGGGGATTTGGTTCAGAATGAGGAGACATGCGGGGGGCAGAGACATAGCATTTTTCATAATAAACCTTGTAGAACTTCACTGAATTTTAAACCATAACCACATATTACTTTAACTTTAAAAATAAAATGGAATCAATAAAAACCTAGACTATACTATGAGCATGATGCCTGATAAATACGAAGCTAACATTTATTGAGCCCATTTCAAATGCCAGGCATTCACTAATTTCCCCATTTGAGCCTCACGATAACCAAATGACAAGCAATAATTATTGCTAATATACACATTTCAAAGATGAAGAAACATACGTTAAGAGAAATTAGGTACACTGCCTGTGTTTCTACAGTTAATAAATAACAAAGTTGAAATCTACTGAAAAGTCCGCCAACTACCAGAGCCCAGTCTCCTAAACACCCTGCTATGTTGTCTCCCAGGTGAGGTCAGTGTTGGTGGTACCACACTCTGGAAGGTCTTGTATATCAGTCTAGAGGAAGCCCTCCTACTTACGCACTTTGGGAAATGGGATCTTCCAAAATCTCTTCACACATCAGGGATCTGGGCCATATCAACCTTTTCAAGTCTAAAAGTAGATCATTAAAAAAGCTAACTCTGCCATCTGCCAGACCCTCCTTGCAGACCCTTGACCATGATCCCACTGCTACCCTGTGCTGTATGGAAATGGTGCTGTGCAGCCCATGGTCTGCACAGAAGCAAGCTTCCTGTTATTTAGAGGTTCCTGCTGCTCTTCCATGGGCTTCAGCACTCTGCTGCTTTAATATGAAGGTCAAAATGCCGGAGCAAACCTCACAGGATGTTTACTGTTGTTTCCAACATCACCATTTAATTATTTTAACAAGGTCACTATTGGTTAATGTGTTTGCTAATATGGACTCTACTTTCTCATTAATGTCTTTCAGGTACATGCAAGCATCATATTCCAACCTGAAACTTTGGGGGAAAAAAAACAAACTTTAAAAAGATTGATGGGCACTTGAATTTAATAGGAGAAGTGACCCTTGTCTCAGCAACCAATACTATTAGGAGATTTCCTGGCATTTAAAAAAATCAAAGTTATTCTGCATATTTACATTGAGAAAAGCTTCAATACACACAAACATACATGCACACACACATACATGTGTGCACATGCACACAGATGGAGAAAGAGAAATGGACACAGAGAGAAGGGGGGAAAAGAAGAAATTTTAAACAGGCAGTAACAAAGAGCCCTGTCAAAATAATATTTTAATCATAGGAACTTACTGGATGATTTATGTTGAACAGATCAATGGAATTCAACTGACTGGGTATGATCATTTGGGGTACCTGGGTGGCTCAGTTGGTTGGGTATCTGCCTTTGGCTCAGGTCACAGTCCTGGAGTTTCAGGATTGAATCCCGAACCAGGCTCCCTTCTCAGCGGGGAGTCTGCTTCTCCCTCTGCCTTTCACCTCACTCTCTCTCATTCTCTGTCTGTAAAATAAATAAATAAAACTTTAAAAGAAATTGAGAGAGAGAGAGAGAGGATCATCTGGTTTTCTTTTCTTAAATAGAAGCTTTTTATTATTTAAATATTAAATATATTGGTCCCCTGATTTCAACTTGCTCCATAGGGCATACTGCTCCCTTCCCAGTCTGCACAAAATGCCGTCCAGGGCACTGGCTGCCTTATAGATGGATTACCTAATACATGTATCTCTTCAATCAAAAAGGATTTTGTGTATGCCTACTGAATCCAGCAGTGTTTGGAATACAGGTGAGAAATTAAGCATTTTCTCTACTGGGATCAGCGCTAAGAGATAGAAGATGTGACTTCCTGGAATGCTCACTAGAAGAGGGGCACACCGAACCCAGACTCCTCAGAGGCGGGAGTGGAAAGGACAGGTGTGTGAGTGTGAGGAGGGAGTCCTACTTCAAGGGAGAAGAGTCTCCCGACAGAAAGGATTGTTTCCTCAAAGAAAATATTGAGGAAATAGAAGAAAATTATTCTCTTGAAGCACAGAAGGAGAAGGGGGGGGGTTGGAGTTCGCTGGTGAGGCACGGAGCAGCAGATGTGGGCAGGGTCAACCATGAAGAGCTTTGTAAGCTCATTTGGGCGGTGATAACCCACTGGAGTTTTTAAAATCTCAGTAACATGATCAGATTTGCATTTTCAGAATTTCACTCCTTCTCAGCAACAGCTGGATGCTTAGGAGATCGATTCTATACTTTAAAAAGCAAGTCCGTCCTTATGAGGGCAACTTTATCAGTATTTAATTTGTTAGTAGTTGTACAACATGTGGAGATCACTAAATACTTCCAAACATAGTTTTACATTTTATCATCATAATTAACTACAGGGCCCCTGTGATGATCCTCATGGTTACCAAAGAAGAAACCGAGACTCAGAAAAATAAAGTGGGGTCCTGGGACAGGCTCTGGATTCAAGGGACCTTGATCCTACCACTATTAGCCAATTGACAGTTCCCTGACGGAGGGAAGGTCCTTGTGCTCATGTAGGCAGACTGTGACCCACAACATAAACAGGTAAAATGCACAGAATGCCAGTTGTGGTGGATTGAAATTTATGACCGATAAGATGGCCCGGTAAAAAATGAAAAGGCATGAATCTGAACACCAGAAGACTTTTAGAGCGTTAGCAAAGATCAAATGTGACAGTCAGTGAGGAAATGGTGTGGGAACTACTAGGTGCTCTCTTAGCTTAACACCTCTCTATTTATGTAAAATGATCTCTGATGAAGTTGTTTTTAAAAAAACACATAAGCTAAGACAGAGATGTGCATGTATTATGTGCTACATGTATACCCATTCCTGTATTAATATAGACTACCTCTGAAACGACAAACGGGAAATAGATATCAGAGACAGCCTCCAGGGAGAACTGGGGACTGGAGGGGCGACAGACATTAGTTTTCACTGTGTAACCAGTAGTGCTGCTTTAAATCTTGCACTGTGCCTGCATCATAGTTTAAAATGCAGTTTAAAAATGAAAAAAAAAAAAAAAGGATATTTGGAAGAAAATGCTCATTCTAATACAGAGGATGTGTTTTAACAAAATATAAGTGCAGAAAAGGCAGGCAGAACTTCACGGGTACTCCTGCAGTATCTGACGCATTCTGGAGCTGGCTTTCTAATGTAGAGCGATGCTCTTTGGAATTATGTAACTCCTAGGGAAATAAAATTTGCTCTAAAAATAACCATTTCATGTATTATCGTCCCTGGGCTATGCCAAGGCACTCTAGCCCACGGAGCTTCATGTTCCTCAGCCTCTGCTTACCCCCGAGAAGGGCCACCCCGCCCCATCACTATGAAAACACACGATGTCAATGACTCAGCATTTGATCCTGAAACTCCCCTGGCTGAGCTCAAGTTCTTCAAAAATTATATTTGGAGGGAGAAGGGCAGAAAGGTGGGAGCAGCCATTCTATTTAATGTCCACAGCCACTGCCTTTAAAACTGATCTTCTGTGATATTAATAGCTGATTCACAAAGGAAAGGAAACGTCTGTCAGATGCAATTGACAATGGAAAATGCCATTTTCTCCTCTTCCTCTTCCAATGTGGACTGGGGCACGGTGCACATTAGCACATGGTCCTTGGCAATTATTACACATGCTCTTTTTCAAGGCAGGCTTTTAACATTTTCAGGACACCATTATTACATGGGAACACCACTGGGGCAATGCGGCCATGAGCTCCCTGGTGGATCTTTTTAGCGACAGTCCCCAATTCTTCACCTCCCTACTACCCACGTCTTTGTACATTCCTCTTCCATTTTCATTCCGAGTTTGGTCTAATGGTCCATTTTGTCCAATGAGACACCAGCAAAAATCAAGCAGTGGTTTGATAAGGGTCTACACACTGGGGACCTGCCCTTTTGGATCTCTGCCCTGAGATCTTCAAGGTGGGAAGAAGTCTGGAGTAGAAGCCAAGCGGACAGAATGAGAGGCCCAGCCATGGTGGCTGAGAAGGTGAGCCTGGCCTCCAGCCAACTAGCAGATGCATGTGGTTGCATAAGCGAGGCAGTGAGAGTGCAGCAAAACTTCTCAAGCGGACGAAGAACTCTGAGGAATAGCAAACCGTTGTTGTTTTAAGCCACTGACCTTTGGGGTGTTCCGCCACACAGCAAACAGGTAACTGATACACACAGTTATATTTCCAAGTGAAGCAGGGAACGGAGAATCAGGACACTTGACCTCTATTCAGAGCTCTGTTCTCTGCCTCAGTTTCCTAATATGTAGAAAGAGGAAGTTAGACTAGATAATGTCTAATGGGTGTTTTAGCTTGAATACCATGTTAAATGCAAAAGAAATGTGGTCCGCGTACACGTACTATTATTTTGGCACCCATTTGACCCCACATGTCAGGGCGTGAGCTCAACATATATCTTGCAGGTGAAAAAAGAGAGCTCCACTTGAGAATTGGCAAATCTGGCTCCCAGTCCCCTAGGCGGACTTCGCCCAGATGTTAGAATGGAAGTATCTGAGTCTGGAGTGTGGTTCTTTGCAAAATAAAAGGTGAGGCAATGGACCATGGGTCACAGACTCTCGGCCTCCTCACTTTTCCGGGCTCAATGGATCTGTCAGCAGCAGTATGACCCTGAGCTTTCTGAGCGACAGGGTTTGTGTTCACAGTGCATGGGACAGAAGAGCAACAAAAACCACCCCCATTCCCAGCCAAGCTTGCTTGCTGTCCGGGAGGAACAGGAGTGTGGGATCACACTTTGTTTATTTGTGGTTCTTTTAAGTGATGTCCAGAGACCCACATTTCATGCTTGTTTGAAAGTGTATATGTAACTGGGGAAGCTGTTAAACAGCAGTTTGCTTTCACTCCAGCTCTTCACTTACTTAGTTATATGCCAGCATGAAGTTCATTGAGCCATAATTCTTCACTGTGCCCTAAGATGGCCAGCCCTTGAGGCTGTCAGAGAGAAATCTGCATCTCAAATTGATAAATATTTTCCAGGACATTATATTTGGCTGCTTATATTTTAATTACCATGGGCTTTTTGTTTGTTTGTTCAAAGGCTTTCTTTGATTGGTAATATGACTTACAAAAAAAAAAAAGAGGGTAAAAAGAAAAATATCTATTTCAGAGGGAGGGAAAAAAAATACAAGTCATCCCAAAATAAACCGAACCAAATTCCTTGAAAGTGCTGAAAACTGCTTTAGGATGTACAGATTCTAAAAAGTGGGAGAAAAGTAGTAATTCATCATCACTGCAAAGGTTTAATGTAATGCAGAAAAGTTTAGTTAAATTAGGAGAGAAAAATCAAATAAGCTTAAAAAAAAAGTTTTTGCTATTTTGCATTGTGTATATTGTCAACAGCCAAAAAAAACAAAAAAAAAACTTCGTAAATATAAATACGACTCTAAATCAAGTGAAAACAAACCAGGAAGCTAGATGAAGATGACACGTCAAAGAAATGCTGCCTTCGCCCCTCTTCTAAGAGAACTGACAACTGCAATCTACGAGCAACATTTTCTGGCTTGCAAAATGTCCCAAAATGTGGAGGCAGCACAAGTGGTCTAACTCCTGGCACAACACCCACCAGGCGTTCACCCAGAGATGAGGCCTTTTCCTTTGACTTCCTGGAGTGTTTCTGGGCCACACAATGAAGGCAAAAGCAGGATGACTTTGGAGGCCTTCTGTGGCAGGAAACTGCTGGACTGAAACCTATCTTTTCACTCGTCTCTCCTGTTCAGCTCTGTGTTCTGTAATTGGCAAAAGGGGTGGGGGTGCTGGTACAAGGAAAGCCAAGTGGTTGGGAATGTTCCCCCTTTCGGTCCATGAGAAAGTTGAGTTATGCTCAGGACCCAGAGCTACCTCCACCTTGCTCCCAGGAAAATGCCCATCAAAGACAGCCTCAAAAATCTGGACAGTTGTGGTCACTTCCTTGGCCACATTCTCATGTTCATTTTTGTAATCATCACTAGTAATCAGTCTTAAGAGATAAAAGTTTATTTAGAAACTCAGTCAGCAAGTTAACTGTGGTTTAAAGTGAATGGCTCCCTCTTCTCTCATTTTAGCCAGAGATTTACACCCCTTCCAAGCCGGCCCGGGTCTTATTTCTGTAACTGCACTAGAGAGTGGCTTGAGGTTGCCTCTTACAATAACAAACTCTATTTATATACCTTGTAGGGCTGGGCCCAGGCAGTTAAAGCAACTTAGATCGAAACAGACACCTAGAAAGCAGGAGCAGGCAGCATGGAGAGGCTTTAACCAAGACTCCCCCTCCTTTAAATAAGACAGCTTGGGCATTCTGACCATTCAGACCTCAGAGCTAATCTGTAATCCCACAGGACCTCCACAGACTCTGGGTTCTGAGTTGTTTTAGGCGTGAAGTCTCTTGAAATGTGGGCACAACCTTATTACAAACCATCTACTGTAGGGACCCAAGAAACAGAGAGAAATGCTTTTTCTGCTGTTGCTGCTGATCTTGATAGAAACAGGCATTGTAACATACACCTTGGTGTCAGTCTTTATTCAAAGAAATCCCTCCCCCAATTCCAGATGTTGTACTGGAACTTGAATGTTGTATGCACATTGTTGTCCACATACATAATACATATTAATATATTTTAACAGCATAGGGGTTATCAACCGTTATTCCTTTTCCTTATCAACATTCTTATCTTACCTAAATCCAGAATGTAGAAGAATAATTAATACAATGCATACATTTACAATGGAGCTTAGATAAGGTATCCTTGGCTTCATTCTCAATTAAAATGTCAAAGGTTAAGTAAATTGACATCTCCAGAGGAAGATGAACTACATTTCAATTTCATTTAGAATTGTAATACCATCTCTTTCTATAAAATAGCAGTTAGAAAAACTTTTTCTCCACAAGCTGTTAAATGGCGCCCCCTTCCTGTCAGTGATGAATTGACAAAAAAGAATTGCATTTGCATTTTAGCATCTCAAATTATTAGGGTCATATGTATTCCTCAGACACAATTTCATGTAGGGTCCTTCATCAGACATGCAAAATAGATTGAGATCCAGGCAACAAAAGAATCTTGTCACTTTAGTGAATCAGTTAAAAATATTTTCAGTAGATACTGTGCTAATCATGGGAGATAAACTATGGTCCTGACTCTCAAGGAACTCAAAATCTCATAAGGAAGACTATAAGTAAACCAAGTAATACAATACAGGTCAACAAGTACTATATTTGATATGTGTACCAAGTGCTGTGATAAAAATAATAAGTTTGCCAGCGTAATTTAATGAGGGCTTCTTTGAGAAGGTAACTGAGTAAGGTAGATAAGGAGAGATGTTAACTGTTGACAAAGCATACAAAGCAGGAAGAGAATGATTTCTGAGCAACTCAAATGGAATTTTAAACTCTTGACTGTCTGAAAGGGTGTATTAGAATGAGGACTGGGGACTTCAGGGTGGCAGCTGTGTAAGAACAATGTGGATAAGTCAAAGAGGAAGGAATTAGGGATACATTCTAAAGACCTGATATGTCAAGCTGTGAAGTTTAGACTTCAGTCTAAAGGGGACAGGAACCACAGAAAAGCTGTTAAACAGTGTAGTATGCACTGTTATTTTTCACCTCACCCCCTTTGATAACCTGGTCAATTATATATCTGTAGAACAATATTCATTGGCTTCTAATTCTATGGTAAACCTTCCAGTATTTCAGAAGGATATTCTTTGCTCCACTTAGCCACCATATGAAAATGTTACAAATCCACAGCAAGAACAAAGCAGAAATAGTAGGATATGATCTATTGTTCCAGTGAGTCTTTGTACCAAAAAAAATATGATATATGTATATGTATACATATATATCATGGGATCTTTTGTGTAAAAAAAGAAAGAGAAATTAGAAAACATATAAAAATATTATTATTATTGTATAAGGAAACATGGAGCAATTAACATAAACAATAAAATCTTTTACCTGCCATGGGAGCAACAGGAATGGAGGGGTAGTAATAATCCTCTGAGTACATAACTTTGTAGAGTTTAAATTTTGGAGCATAGTAAATGTTCTATATTTTCAAAAATAAAATTCACGGGGGCGCCTGGGTGGCTCAGTGGGTTAAAGCCTCTGCCTTCAGCTCAGGTCATGGTCTCAGGGTCCTGGGATGGAGCCCCGCATTGGGGGGGGGGTCTCTGCTCAGCAGGGAGCCCGCTTCCCTCTCTCGCTCTGCCTGCCTCTCTGCCTACTTGTGGTCTCTCTCTGTCAAATAAATAAATAAAAATCTTAAAATTAAAAAAATAATAATAAAAAAATAAAATTCACAAAGACAGTGGGAAAAACTGCAAACTCAATGCAAAAAGAAACAAATAAATCCACTGTATTTAAAACGAATAATCACTGAAGGAAAAAAAAACAAAACAAAACACAAAACTAATGCTAGTGACCATAGAAGACAGTGCTATGAATATAGAACTTCAGTCTGGAGGAAATGAAACTGCAAACAAACCTTGAACTCTCCTGAGCAGGGTTTTTTGTTTTTGTTTTTGTTTTTTCCCGTAGTATTTTGGGTCTAAAAATTCTAAAACTAATTTTTATGCACTGTAAAATTGAGTAAATGTGTTGATGTAATTTGGAATCAAGGTCTTTATAGTGGAAAGAAGGAAGGGAGAAACACAAAAAGGGGGAAGGCAAGAAAGAATCATGTGGAGTTGGATTGGAATTTGGAAGTACTGGTATGAATTAGTGATTTCTAAAGAAAGATGTACATATAATGTCTTCTCCCAGGTCTGTCTGGTGAAAGTGTTTAGAAGCAGTGACACAACAGTAGCAAGGGGCCCACCTACAACCCACCTACAACTACAACAGATCTTGGTTTCCCAATGTTATTTCTTGCTAGGAGGAAAAGGGGATCATTGGAGAAATGGCAGATTCTAGGACTGGAACAGTAAAAGTACCAGATGAATACTGAATACCTTAGTGTACCAGAAAGCAAAGACCTTCTGAAAAAAAAAAAAAACAACCTGGGAGAATGTGAAAAAGACAAAGGAGCAAGTTTGAAGAGGCTTTCATCGGCATCAAAATAAGTAAGAACACTAATGCATTATAAGCCACTGACTAAAATAGACGATAAATAGATAGATAGACAGATAGATAGTTAGATAGATATAGATATATAGATAGAAAATAAAATGGGGCTTTTCCTTATAATAAAATGCCACTTGCTAAATGTGAATAAAGAGATATAATCTTCATAGTAAATATTGATTTGGGCAAGGTTCACTAAAGGGTGCTAAATCTGAGAGAGAAAGCTTATTAATTGCAGAGGGACATCATAACTGTAAGAAGAGAAACAGAACAACAAACATTTCCCAGGCAAATGAGCTGATAAACATTGTGACTTCTGGATGTGCTATCCTAAGAAGGACACAAACTCACTTTTGTACTATTCCCACCAGGGATGTGTAACCAGAATGTAATCATGAGGAAAGAAGAGACAAATCCTGATTATGGAAAACATTTTATAAAATAATTATACTGTAGTCTTCAAAAATGTCAATTACATGAAAGTGTTAGAAGGGCTGAGGAACTGTTACAGATTAAAGAATACTAAAGAGACACGACAACTGAATGTAGTATGAGACCCTGCATTTAACCTGCATTCAACAGAGGGGAAAATTCTATTAAGGGCATGACGGGACAACTGACAAAGTTGGAATATGCAAATCAGGGTCAATAAAAATTTTATATCAATGATACATTCCCTAAATTTGGTAACTGTACATTGGTTACATAGGGAATACAATTTTTCTTAGAAAATACATACAAAAGTCTTAAGGGGAAAGGAGCATGATGTATGTAAACTATTCTCAAATGGATCAAAAAATTACAAAATACAGGGCTCCTGGCTGGTTCAGTCAGTAGAGCAATGTGACTCTTGATCTTGGGGTTTTGAGTTCCAGCCCCACACTGAGTGTACAGATTACTTAAAAAATAAAATATTTTTAAAAAGAACAATTATAAAATATGCATACACACATATAGAGTGAAGATTGTGATAAAAACAATATGGCAAAATGTTAAAAATTGGTGGGGTTGTCTGGGTGGCACAATTAAGTGCCCGACTCCTGATTGGCCTCAGTCTTGATCTCAGGGTCTTCAGATCAAGCCCCATGTTGGGCTCCATGCTCAGTGCAGAGTCTGCTTAGGACTCTCTCTCTCCCTCTCTCTCTGTCCTTCCTCCCTACTCTCTCTCTCTCTAAAATAAAATAAATAAGTCCTTAAAAAAGTTGGTAAATCCTGGTAAATGGTATACAGAAATTTTACTATTATTTTTAGCATGAAGTTATTTCAAAATGAAAAGTTAAAAATAAACAGAGCCATACAATATATATGCCCAAGTAATGATGGGTGTAACTTGTCCCAGTTATTTTAATTAACAATGTAGCAAACAACCAGAAGTGTCTGAAAGTCACTTCTAGGAAAGCACATAAAAATATCTGTGTACCTCATAAGACCTACTTTAATTCAATTCCAGAAGTATTCCCCCAGGGGTGCCTGGGTGGTTTGATCCATTAAGTATCTGACGCTTGATCCCAATTCAGGTCTTGATCTCAGGGTTGTAAAGTTTTTTTGTTTGTTTGTTTGTTTGTTTTATTTTGTTTTATTTGTTTGTTTTGTTTTGTTTAAAAGGATAGACTTAGTAATTATAATGCACAGTCCCTGCAGGGCCCTGGAAACATCAGAGGCATCCCATCTATCTTGAAGTTCAAGGCTCTAATAATGACCTCCCCAAATCCCTTAAGCCAGGTGATCCCTAGACAGCTTCCTCATAGCCTTAAGAGTGAGTTCTCTTCCTCCACGGTCATCAGACTCTACATTACTGAAGGCATTCTGAGACCATGGAGAGCAAAGACAATCAAGGGATGGTGCTATAGTTTTGCAGTTCGTATTCACAGAAGGAATTATTTTAACAATTTTTTTTCAAAAAATTAGAGTCCACATGGTAAGGTAGATAGAGTTCTGGGCTTCAAGTTCAAGCACATTCGAAGTGTTGTGACTGAGAGTGTCACTAATATTGAATATCTTGAATCCTACTTTTATTCATTGCTAAATGGCTCACTTTCACACAATGCTTTGCAATTTACAAATTTCAGGCATACTCTGTCCACAGTAATCATACTGTCTATAGTTAACAATAATTGTTATTTATGAAGCACTTCATCGGCAGTGAGCACTCCATTAAGTGATTGGCATATACCTAATATAATCATTCAGATAGCTCCATGAAGTAATTTTTATTATTCCGATTTTACATGAAGCCCATGTGAGTTAAATAACTTTTAACTTTTTTTTTTTTTTTAAGATTTTATTTATTTATGAGAGAGAGAGAGAGAGCGAGCACAGGCAGACAGAATGGCAGGCAGAAGCAGAGGGAGAAGCAGGCTCCCTGCAGAGCAAGGAGCCCGATGTGGGACTCGATCCCAGGATGCTGGGATCATGACCTGAGGCGAAGGCAGCTGCTTAACCAACTGAGCCACCCAGGCGTCCCAAATAACTTTTAACTTTTAAATAACTTTTAAATAACTTTTAACTTTTTTAACTTTTAAAACAGCTTTATTATCACTGGCATATAAAAATGTATATATTTAAGGTATACAACTTGAAGTTGTAACAAACATATACATTGTGAAATCATCACCAAAATCCAGCTAGTTAACACAACCATCACTTTTACATGGTTACTATTGTGTGTGTATGTATGTATGTGTTGAAAAGATTTAAGACATATCCTATTTTTTATTATTATGTTAAATTAGCCAAGATATAGTACATCATAGTTTTGGATGTAGTGTTCAAAGATTCATTAGGTGCTTATAACACCCAGTGCTCATGCTTATAACACCCAGGGCCCTCCTTAATTAATACTCATCACCTGGTCAGTAACTTTCTGATAAAAAGAGTAAGAAGCAGATCAAGAAAAAAAGACTGACATTAAAATCCATGATCTTAATCACAGTTATACCCATCATACCTCATGATCATTCCCATTATTCAAATAAAGGAATTGGGGTCCCGAAAGTTAAAGGATTTACCTAAGTTTGGAATAGTCTAGTTCAGGTCATGTGACTGTAAATCTGGCATCATCCCTACTCTGTATGCTACAAGGAACACATAAAACAGTGGGCAGAATGTGCTTTGTAAATTGAGGCATTTGTGAATACCTGAAGATTAAATCTCCTTATTACCTTTAGAAACTTTCCTAGTGCATCATGAGAGCAAGAAGCAGCTGGAATTAAAGGTGGGGGGGCTTGAGATACTGTGGAAAACAATTTGGCCATTTCTTATAAAGTTAAATGTACACTTACCACCTGACCTATTGATCCTACTCCTAGGTATTTACCCAAGAGAAATGAAAATATACGTTCACATAAAAATCTAAATGGCAAAGTTTATGCAAATTTATTAATAATTGCCCAGAATTGGAAACAACCCAAATATCCTTCAACTAGTGAATGGGTAAGCAAACTGGAACATCCATGGAATGGAATAGTTTCAGCAATAAAAGAAAATGAATTACTGATGGATATAACAATGTGGATGTGTCACAAATGCATTATGTTAAATGAAAGAAGCCATATTCAAAAAAGCTGCACACTGTATGGTTCCATTCATATGATATTTTAGAAAAGGCAAAAATATAAAGACATACAACAGAGCCTGGTAGCCAGGGGCTGAGTATAGAGAAAGTATATAGATTGCAGAAGAGTAGGAGGTAACTTTTTCAGGTGATATAATTATTTACTGTCTTCATTGTGCTGATAGTTACATGATTATATGCATTTATTAAAAATTATAGGAGTCTACTCAGAAAAAGTTGATTTTATTGGATATGAGTCATACTCCAACAAATCTGACTTTAAAAATTTTTTAAAGATTTTTATTTATTTACTTGAGAGAGAGAAAGTCAGAAAGAGCATGATAGGGGAGAAGGTCAGAAGGAGAAGCAGACTCCCCATGAAGCTGGGAGCCTGTTGTGGGACTCAATCCTGAGACTCCGGGATCATGACCTAAGCTGAAGGCAGTTGCCCAACCAACTGAGCCACCCAGCAGCCCCTGACTTAATATTTTTTTAAAGAGAAGAAGCTGAGATTCTCTAAGTGTATTCCAAACAGGTTGATGGGTGTAGCACCTGGCGTCCCTCCTGGATCTCTGGGAGCATTTTTCAAGAAGGCATCAATGCCCTAGACATACTGCATCAAGATAACCCCAGGAAAAACCATGTACACTAAAATCTTACACAGATTCATTTCCAGATAGGATTTTTGCTACTATATGACTTACTTTCACTTCTCAACTTAATTCGCTTGCATGATTTTTTTTTTTTTTTTGCTTGCATAATTTAGCACTATTCAAAACACAGTGCACGCTGAGTCACTCACCAGGAATGGGCCTGAGTAGAGCTCACCTGCATTATTCTTCTCTTGGAAAATCACTCTGTACCTCCACCCTATTACCAGTTCCCCTTTCTCTCTCTAGATCCTCTTCAGGTCTTGAGACTCAACTTAGCTCTGCCTTCTTGACCACCTCAGGCCACTTAAGTCTACAAAAGTTCTTACCATATGGTATTGTTTGTGACAGCCTATAGCCTCTTGCTCAGACTCTCAAATACAGGGTTATAGACCTTACTAGATATCAATTTGTCTTCTTGTTTCTGGATAAAAGGTAGAATTTACTTTCTAGATGCCTTCACATTTAAGTGGAGCCATGTGACAGTGGCCAAGATGCTATGAGAATTGATGTATGTTACTTGTAAAAGAGAAAACCTGACATATCAATGGATTTGTTTCCCAGCCTCCAAATATGGAAGTCACAAGTTAATATGATAAAGATCAGAATATTCTGGGTCATGGAGTTACCATATAGAAGACAGCTTTTGTAGAATCATCTGGACCTTTAGTGAACTTCGTGTGATGACAAAACAAGCTTCCTTGTGATAAGCTGTTGAGACATGGGGGTTGTTTGTTAGCTCACTATAACTGAAGCTGTCCTAATAGAAGTTGATAGCATAGAAACACATCTGGATGGAATGAATCCAGATGGAAACCAACCAGAGAAAGGTATAAGCAAATACCTCCACAACTCCAGAATTTAACATGATGTTTGAAACGTACCCAGAAGATTTTCAATAAATACCTATTGAACTAACATTTGCTTTGGTCACATAGCTAGTTCATGTGAAGCAAGGACCCCCATTTTAATACAATAGGTGGTACTGAACATACTATTCTCAACAGTACTGGACAATACTAATTTGAGATCTCTGAGATCATTCTTACTTTAACTTTTAATCCACATCTCCTGAAATAATAGAAACATACCCCAGAGGAATGCTGTTTGAAAATCATATATTTTTGTTTGTTTGTTTTTCTTTAAATACCAGCTAATTAACATACATTTCAATATTAGTTTCAGGTGTATAAAATAGTGATTCAACACTTGATACAACACCTGGTGCTCATCACAAGTGCACTCTTTAAATCCTTTCATGTATTTAACCCAACCCCCCCCCCACCTACCTCCCCTCTGGTAACCATCCGTTTGTTCTCTATAGTTAAGAGTCTGTTTCATGGTTTGCCTCTCTGTTTCCATTTGTTTATTTGCTTTGTTTTTTGAATTCCACATATGAGTGAAATCATATGGTATTTGTCTTTCTTCTGCTGACTTATTTCACTTAGTGTAATACTTTCTAGCTCTACCCATGTCATTGCAGATAGCAAGATTTCATTCTTTTTACAGCTGCATAATATTCCATTATATATAGGTGTATATATATGCAGTTTGAAATATACCCAGAAGATTTTTAGTAATTGCCTATTGAACTAACATTTGCTCTGTGTGTGTGTGTGTGTGTGTGTGTATGATACTATATTATATAATATATACCATTCTTCTTTGTCCACTCATCAGTCAACTGATGCTTGGGCTCTTTCTATAATTTGGCTATTGTAGATAATGCTGTTATAAACATCAGGGTGCATGTATTCCTTTGTTAGTATTTTTCTATTCTATGATTTAGTATTTTTCTATTCTTTGGGTGAATACCTACTAGTGTAACATCTGTATCATAGGGTAGTTCTATTTTTAACTTTTTGAGGAAACTCTATACTGTTTTCCAGAGTGGCTGCACCAGGTTTCATTCCCACCAACAGTGCAAGGGCTTACTCTTTCTTCACATGCTCACCAACACCTTTTGTTTCTTGTGTTGCTGATTTAGCCCTTTGTTAAAATAAAAAGCTTCTGCACAGTGAAGGAAAAAAAATCAACAAAACTAAAAGGCAACCTATGGAATGAGAGAAGATATTTGCAAATGACAAATCTGATAAAGAGTTAGTATCTTAGGGGCACCTGGGTGGCTCAGTGAGTTAAAACCTCTGCCTTCGGCTCAGGTCATGATCCCAGGGTCTTGGGATCGAGCCCCACATCAGGCTCTCTGCTCGGTGGGGAGCCTGCTTCCCCCTCTCTCTCCCCACTTGTGATTTTTGTCAGAGAAATAAATTTTTAAAAAAAGTTAGTATCCTAAATATAAATATAAATATCCTAAATATAAAAATAACTTATACCACTCAACACCCCAAAAACCAAATAATCCAATCAAAAAATGGGTAGTAGCCATATTTTTCCAAAGAAGATATATGAAAAGATGCTCAACATCACCGATCATCAGGGAAATGCAAATCAAAACTATAATGAGATATCACCTCATATCTGTCAGATATTCTTTTTAATTCTATTTCCTTCTAAGCAGATATTTACAAATCTATTTAAGTGCCTTTTTATTCAAAAATGATGCTATTGGTCGTCCTGATTATACCTAAGTTGACTAAAGGCCAAGTCATGTTAAATGTATCCTAAACACACAAGCACAGACTCACACAGACACATACATACACACAAGCAATATTTTGTGCATAAATAAGCATTTTAGGGGCACCTCGCTGGCTTAGTCAATAAAGCATCCAACTTTTGATTTTGGAGTCCAGAGTTCAAGCCCCACATTGGGTGTAAAAATTACTTAAAAAATAATAAAATAATAAAAAAATAAAAAATAATAAAATAAGCATTTTATTGTGTTTTATCCTAGGAAAATCTTGGACTTAGGCACCTAGGTAAATTAAAAAAAAAAAAAAGTAGCTCAGCAGGAAAGAACACTCCATTTGAAGTCAGAATAGAATATTGGGGTGAGAACCCAGCTCTGTAGATCCCACATGTTTAGTCTTGGATATTCCAATTCCTCCCTCTGAAAAATGGACATAACATCTATACTCTCCTTACTTTACAGAATTGTTGTAAGATATGAATATATTTTTTATGATCAATATCATTTAAAATTAGTACATTCCAGGGGAAAAAACCTAGGTTTAATTCTCCTCTCTCAATAAAAGCAAATATTCTACATAAGCGAACTAATAGATTTCATCACAGCAGCATTTTATATTCTTTTAGGAGTTCTATATTTGCTTACTGCTCATCTCAGATGGTGAAGAAAAAAAAAAAAAAAGACCCACCACATTTTTCATGTATTTCTCCATCAATGTTCCTACTCCCAGGCTAACTTCAGCTCATCACTCCGTTCACAGGCTTTGGAGTTTTCTCTTCTCATCCAGCTGTTGTCTCTGCTCCTAACCCTGCTCCTTCTCTCAAACCCATATGGGTTTTCATCAGCCAATGCCAGAGTCAGCTGGGTTTGCCCTTGCTGTGGACAGAACACCGGGAGGTTCCAAGAGCCTTGCCGAGGCAGGGAGAGATGTGAAGGAAGTCGGGGAGTGTCAGGTGAGTGCATGTTGATAGCACTGTAGGTGGGAAAGCTGGTCTGGGAATTGTTCCCCCTCAGCCTGGATAATGTCCACAATATCCCCGTCCTCCTGACATCGCTGGACTTCTTTCTATGCCACTTGGTGGGAAACGATTTTGTTCAGCTCCCCCTTCATTCAGCACATCGCTTTTCTGAAGCCTTTTGGATTGCAGTTCCTGACTCCAGCTTTCTGCCAGCACTGCGTACCTCAGTAGCTATTTCTCCACCATTTTGGAGCTCCCAATTAAGTTGTAGTCAAGGCTCTCATGGCATAAATTAGGAACAGAAAATCCAGTTTTAACTCATGGCTCTGGAAAACAATCAGTAGAGCCATGAGGCCTGCTTTGGCAAAGGCTCCTTCTCAGCCTGGGTGGGGTGGTGGGGGAGGACAGCCCAGCCAATCAGTCAGCTGTGCGTTTTCTGGCCCACAGAAGCAAAGCTCCTAGTAGGCACAGGGCTGCCTGTTGGCAGCGGCTCTCCTCCCGACCTATGGCAGCATCCTTGCTCTGTTTTTGGCAAGCTAAGGAGCGGGAGACTGCTGAAGTTAGCATTCTAATGGGGAGGCTAACTGCTTTCCTTCCGGATTTACTGCTCCCAAGGCCTGAGGGGCAGGCAGCCTAGGTCCTGGCAACTCATGGGATGATTTTGTGTTACTTTTTGGAAACTTCCTATTGTGTTCTGATGTAAGGGGTCTAAGGGAGGCCCTCCTTGAGATAACCCATTATCTAGTATGAAGAGAGACACTGACCTTTTCTGCTCCCTTCCCTGCATGCACAGAAGCAAAGCCAGCACGCCTAGGTCGGACATGGCGCGCATCAGTCATAAAAATGCGACACCAACATTAGTGGTGGGGGTGGGGCAGCGCAGCAGCAGTGTTCCTGCACCTTTTGCTCTCAGGCCTGTGCTCTGAGCTGCACACAAATCCACAGCTCCGTTTTCCTTTCTTGGCCCTGGGCCCCTTTTTTCTGGCACTCTGTTTCAAAAACATCACAAGCCACGCAGGTGGTTTTTGTTGCACCACAGCTCGTATTCTTGACAGATCCTACATCTGCACATTAATACTCCTTGATGCTTCCAGCCTGAAACTTTCCCAGACACACTGGCCTAAGAGCCTCAGAAGCCATGCATGAGGGAGACTAACAACGCAGGAATTCCTCACTGGGTCTGAGGGTTGGGGGGTCATGGTATTTTAAACAAGAGAAGCTTCATGGTCACTTAGCTCTGAACTTCAAGGCATTTGACTCCATTAGAAATTCACCCTCCCTTCAGAGCAATGTGTGCTTTAGCCAGGGTTCTGGGGCAACTCCAAGTTACTGTAATCATGAGGTATTACCATTGCCACAATTGCAATCATACGATTCATATTTATTAGGGAATAAACAAATGACAACAATAATAACAGCTAACATTTTTTGGGTCCTTCCTATTTTGTAAGGCACTAGTCTTGTTTAGACAATTACTCTTAACACTCACGACCACTATACAAGGTAGGTAATAATTTACACAATTTGCAGATAAGAAAACTAACAAAAATTAATAAATAAATACACTTACCGAGGCCAGACTGTTAAATTAATGGCAGAATAGGGAATCAAACCTAGATCACAGCTCCCAAACCTATGCTAGCAAATTCCATTTAATTATGCTGAGTTTGAGTAAAATGTGGGGATCAGGAAGCACAACAAAGAGACTAAGGTTCTTCAAAACAAACTGCCAGGAACTGATTTCTGTACTGGGGCCTGTCATCCAAGGAGCCATTGGAACACTTCACTGGCCAGAAGAAACACTTTTCTCATTTTACTAGTATGCAGTGAAAAAGAATGGGGTACAGTGGTTTGGACTGAGTGAAGAAGAAGTTTCCCAGATTCAACAAGAAATAAAAATTAGGGGGAAAAAAAAAGAAGAGATTCATCTCCCAGGAAGGCTGGAAAGAAGAGAACAGCATCATCCCTGAGGATACTAAATAGATTAGTGGAATGGCCATGAATAAATCAGAGATTTTAGAGATGGCAGCCAATAAAAAGAAACAGTGTAGAAGTTGTCTTTGAGTGCTTGTTCCCTCCCTTCCTTCTGAAATAACATGAATTGTGAGTAACACTACAGACATTATCTACAATTACTCCAAAATGTTTCTTTAAATCTAGAATTTTTATTTTAAGGCTAACCCTGAGAAATTTGGCAGTTATAAAAGACGTCAGGATAGAGGAAGGGGGAGAGGTTCAGGAAATATGGTGGGTCAGTACAGGGTTCAAGCCATCCATTGGGGCCTGAAATCAAGCTTGAGAAGAGTTAGCAGACCCATTGATTGTCTGCTGGAGAAAAGTGACAGATGGCCTGAGCCAGAGAGCTTCTCAGAGAGGGAGGTTGGAGTGCTGCCTAGGTCCCAAGTGCATGACTAACTCGTGACTTATGGAGATCCTGACAGGTTTGACCTTGGAATGGTGAAGAATCACACTGGAACTGACCACAACCCCTTCACTGGGCTTCATCTCGTGCCCTGACGAGGGCCTCCATCATTCTCGCATTATGACTTGGGTATGAACAATATCTGTGGTCTCAACCACAGGGACAGGTCTGGGAACAGTCTCAAAACACACATCTTAAATCTCTTCCACTTGATTATCTACTTTTGATTCCATCCACTGTCCATGTAGATGGCTGAGACTAAAAAATCAGAGGGAGGTTTGATTCTGGAAAGAATAACATTCTCAAACACATAATCATGAAACTGAATTTGATTTCTTCAGATTTAATTGAAGGTTCCCGAATATAGAAATAATCAAGCTAGGACTTACATATTATTAGCTAAATTCAAGATTTCTGCTGATTTATTTTCACAGATTAGTCATAATGTTGGTATTAATGTTATTAGTTGAATACCTCATTGGACATTCAATGAAAAGCTGCTATGTGCAAAAAAGAAGGTATGAACTATGCAGGAAGGCTGTGACAGATCTTAACACCTCATTTTACTAGCAGTTTCAATCTAGTTAAGAACAGACTGAAATGAATTTTACTATGTTGTAGTCTCCCCCCGATGACCTTGAGACAGGAGTATAAAGTAGTATTATATGATTGTGTAGTGGGTAGAAAGTAAGTGCTTTGAACATATAATTGACCTCCCTCACCTGCCCACACTGGCTGAACAAGGCACTGAAGGAAAGAGGAAGGAAGACAAATTTGTTCAACTTCTAGGACACAAAGAGTTCTTTTACCCTAGACATGTTGAGATAACATCATAAAAAGTGCATAGGGTTGAGAGGGTAGGATAAAATGGTGAGGGGCTGCTTCCAGGTGGGTATTCTGTTAGGAGACCCCTGCATAAAGCTAGAGTCCCAATGGGCTATACCCTTTATAAAAGGTTGAATGAGAAACAAATTCTCTGCCAAAAATAGAAGATCAAGAAAATTTTCCAATCTCTGAATTGGTACCAGTGTAGGAGGTGGGCAGAAGATTTTATAATCACAACAGACCCCTTCACAAGATTACCACCCAAATTTATGCCACCTGTGAGGTCTGAAAAATCTCAAATGGACAATTTAATTTAAAGTGGTCCTAGGTCAATGGTGCCCCCAGAAGCTGGCAGAAGCAAACACACATCATTTCTGGAGGAGTACTAATTGAACACAGGCCTCAAAGAACTCCCACAGATAAACTCCCAAAGAAAATGAACAACTCACTGGAGAAAAAGAAAAACACAAAGAGACAAGGCACCTTGAATTAAATTCTAGAGAATCCATTCCTTAATATATCAGACATTGTAATTCCCAGAGAATATATAACAACCATATTACTTTGTTTGAAGAAATAAGAGAAGCATGAAAATACAAAGGATAATTGGTATTTTTAAATGTAACAATATTTTAAAAAGATGCAAATAAAATATTAGAAATGAAAAATTATATTTAAATTAAAAATAAAATAGATAGGTTAATGGAAGATTAAAGTCGACAAGAATTAGTAACCTAGAATATAGAACCTAAAACATTAAAAATTCAACTCTTCAGAAAGACAGAGAGATAGAAAATATGTAAGAGAAATTAGGAGCCAGGGCATTGAGAGCAAGAGCCAACAAATGTCCAATTGCAATCATAAAAGAAACAAGAATGAGGATAAGCCAATATTTAATGACATTAAGTTTGAGAATTTTCCAGACCCATTGAAGAACACCAATTCCCAGATCCAAGAAGTCTAGTATATTCCAAAAAGAATAAATAAAAAATAACTTCACACAAAGATAGTATCATAATGAAACATGAACATCAAATTAGTCCTTAAGTACGTACAGAGAAAGGATAGATCACCTGAATATCAATTAGAGAGATGTCTCATTTCATAATAGTATGTATGGAGATCAGAAGACAATGCAATATTTTGGAATGCTTTGCCCAGTAAAACTGTTTTTCAACAAGGAGGAGAAAATAAAGACCGTTTTGTATAATGAAACACAGAGGTTATTATCAACATATCTTCACTGAAGAAATCCTAAAAGAAATAAAATGAAATACAAGAAGCAGTAAGCAAAGAAATTGTGAGTTAATCTAACTAAATACTATGTAAGAATAATAATGTTTAATTTGTGGAGGAATAAAACCAAGAAATGGAACAACAGTAAAATATAAGTTTGAAGATAAGTAAGCCAAAGTAAGTATTTCAAGACTTTGGCTACTCAAAGCATGGTCCAAGTACTGGTAGTATTGGCATCACCCAGGAATTTTATTAGAAATGCAGAATTTCAGGCCCCAGCTTAAGCTGTCTGTGTTTTAACAAGATCCTCAGATGATTTGACTATACATTAAAATTTGAGAAGCTACTTGAAATATTTAGAATTTGTTAATTATGAATTATTTTAAAAAACTAATTAGAGGACCACTAAAATCATCAATATAGAGCATCATTTACAAGTAGTAGACAGAAAAATGATGGAATGAGAAAAAAAAATTGAATCTATTGGTCAGTCTGTATAGTCAGGAATTCTGTACTAAAAATGCTCATATGTCATAAACTTAAAAAACAACAGATAATTTCTCATTCATGTTGCACATCCTTTGTGCATTAAATGGGTAACCCAGAGAACTAGAGTGAAGTAATTTCTTATATATTTGAGTCTGCATCAATAATCTGACAATTTGTTTTCTGATTATTTCTTTTGGCATGGATCTATTAACAACAAATTCTCTTCTTGATTTTCTTTTTCCTTATTTTCCTTCACATTTGGAGTATATTTATTTGGATACAAAATTTTAGGTTTTCAGGCGCCTGGGTGGCTCAGTGGGTTAAGCCTCTGCCTTCAGCTCAGGTCATGATCTCAGGGTCCTGGGATTGAGGCCCGCATCGGGCTGTCTGCTCAGCGGGGAGCCTGCTTTCTCCTCTTTCTCTATGCCTGCCTCTCTGCATACTTGTGATCTCTCTCTCTCTGTTTCAAATAAATAAATAAAATCTTAAAAAAAAAAATTTAGGTTTTCATTTATTTTCTTTAAGCACTTTCAAGATGTTAATCCATCATCTTCTAGTTTCCATCATTATTTCTGATGAGAATTTAAATGTTAGTCTTATTGTTGGTCATTTGAAGGTACAATATCTTTTTTTTTTTTTTTTCCTGACTGCTTTTAAGATTATCTTTTTGTTATTGGTAGTTTTACCATGCTATACATATTTTTTAAATTATTTCTCCAATTTAGGCTTTGTAATTTTTCTTGAATTTTTGTGTCTCAATGGTATTCATCAGTTTGGGGTCATTGATGACTGGTATCTCTTCAAATTTTGCTTCTCTCATAATCCTTTTCCCTCTTCTTCTAAGACTTCAATTATACATGTGTCAGATTTTTTCACCATATCCCATATGACTTTAGTGCATTTTTAGCTATCATTTTTTAAAAGTTTTTATTTATTTATTTGACAGAGAGAAAGCACAAGTAGTCAGAGCCAGAGGCAGAGGGAGAGGGAGAAGCAGGATCCCCTATGAGCAGGGACCCCTCCTCTCCCCACCCCCCGTCCCCCATTCAGAGCTCCATCCTAGGTCCCTGGGATCATGTCCTGAGCTGAAGGCAGATGCTCAACTGACTGAGCTGCCCAGTTGCCCAATATTTTTAGCTATCTTACATCTTTTTTCTTTGCATGAGTTTGGATATTTGATAATAATTTATCTTTTAATTCATTTATCCTCTCTTCTTCTGTGATGAATCTATTTAATATGTATTTCCAGTTCTTAATTTTCTTTTATGTACTTTTCAGTTCTAGAATTTCCAATATTTTATATATCCTAGTTCCCAAGGGAAATTCTTACTCTTGACATCTTTTTTAACACAGTAATCACTGTAACATAAAAGTAAATGTCAAATAATAAATAGATCACCCATTGGTCTGATTCTATTATCTGTATTTCTTCTTGGGTTTAGTTGTTTGGTCCTATTTCCTGACATACTTGGTTATTTTTATTTAATGACAGATACTGTGAATGAAAAAATATGTAGAAATAATTTGAGATTTGGGACTTATCTTCCTCCAATGAGGGCAGAGTTTTATTCTCTAGTAGGCATTAAGAATAGGTACAAATCACCGTAACAATGCCATGTCTAGCATTGACAAAGCTAAATACCTTTGTGTGTGTGTGTGTGTGTGTGTGTGTGCACACGCACACGCGTGCATGCATGTGTATAGATCTATTTCCACTTTGCTTTTACTCCTTCTGTGTACTCCCTTTAGGGGTCCTAACGGGCTGTATGAGACTTTTACCATGGGCCCATTTCCTTGATATATTGAATCCAGTTTTTATCTCCACGGGTCCATGAGATTGCCAAATGTTTTACTCAATTAGCTGCCACTTACTGCTCAACTTTTTAGGCTATTGGCCCCATGCCAAGAACAGCACATATCTTGAGTAGAAGGCAATGCAAAATTTAGGGTTCACTTCAATGCACTTAACTTCTTTCCATGTTCTAGCCCAGCTGGTCAGTCCTGGCTGCCATACTGGCTCTCCAGTGCCTATATGGATATTTTTTCCCCACCTTGTCTAGATGTTTTTGGTGGGAATGTTGGTCTGCAATAAACCACTCCATCATTAATTGGAAACAGAACTCCAAATTCCAACTTTGAATTTAGAATCTTATAAGCACTCCCTTATGAGAGAAGAGGAATATAAAAATGTATTTTGTACATAGAACATTAAATGCCCCAATATTTTATAAGAATAAATAATTGAATAAAATACTCTTTCAAAACTAAAAAAAAGGGGGGAAAACAGCAAAGTGGTGCCCTACTATGTGCTGCCATGTAATGTTCCTTTATTATTTATAACACTATGAGTGATATTATTATTACCTCTATCTCATGATAAGATAAATATAATATAGAAAATCTAAGTCACTTGCATAAGGTCACATAAACCACAGAACCTGTGAGCTGAATACCAGTACTGTATATCTTCTCAATTTAAAAAATATAAAAAAAATTAGTATGACTGGAAGAAATAAACAGAAGAAACCTGGAAGAAATTAAGAACATCCATTAAACACTGATACATCATTGATACATCATTGATACATTGAAGCATCTTTTTTTAAAGGAGAAAGTTTTAGTGACAAAAATTTACATCTGTTTCTAGGAGTCCAATAATGCTATTTGATTCTACCATTAAGAATATTTAAGTAATCATTACATGGTAGATCCTGTTCCTTAGATTTCAGATTTTAGAATCAACCTCTTGACAAAGTGTATTATTGTTACAGAACCATATGTAACATTGGTTTAGTATTTTCTGACTGTTAGGCACAGTGCTAAGCACTTTATATAGATTGAACAATTTAGTCCTCACAGTTACTTATGAAAGAGTTACCATTATTATACCAATTACACATGTGGAATTTAAAGTTTTGACAGACAAAGTATCTTTTTCAAGATTACATAGCTAATAAGTAAATAAGTGATGAAATGCAGTTTGAACTATGGGAGCTTACTTTTAAATAGGTTCCTCCCACAGCATGCTCCTCCCTCCCAAAAATAAAGTTAAAAACAAGACAATGCCCAATAAAAATAGGAAGGTGAAGAGAAAAGAGGAGGTAGTTAGTAGTATGGGTGTGCAAAGTACCTCATGTTTTATGGAAGATTATCAATAGTTACTGTATAAAGATAATCTTAGAAGTAGAAATAGAAGTATTTATTTAACATTATAACAGCCAAGGAAAATAAAAATGGAAATGGAAACTATTAAAATTGGTTGGCATTGGAGTGCAGGATGGGGAAAAATGGAAGATAAATGGGGGAAAAACTTTATCTTTTCATTTTATACCTTTCTCATTTGTTTTCATCATATGTATGTATTACAAATAGAAACTAAGATATATGTAAAAAGATAAATTATAGTATAATAATGTAAGAGGGGGTATATTCCACTGAAAACACATGTTCTTGATTGCTCTTGGCTACATGGCAAGCAAGTTTCCCCTGGAGAAGGCCTGTGATATGAGGAAGAGTCTCCCTAAGTCTTTCTAATTCTAGGCCAGTGTTAAAAAGCCCATATCGCCCAATAAAGAAGTCATATTGAACCATAGCTGCCTTATCCATTTAAAGGTTATATTTTGGCCTTGAAATTTTCACTCTTTTTGTTCTTATTTCTAACTGGTTCAGAACATGAATGGAAAGAAGAAGTGTGCTTTTCCTCTGCGTATCTAGGTAAACTAAAACAAATTAAACAAGAAAAACAGCATAAAGTTGACATAGAGGAACAGCAGTAAATTATTTTACAATTTTCTTATCTAAATTTCATATCTAAAATACCATAGGATGCTTGGAACCATTTGACACCTTTCCTGGACTCGGACATAACAGTTTTAGGTGGAGTAAAAGCAAATTTGCAATTAAAAAATGATCAAGATGGTATTTCAGTCTTTTTTCATCATTCCACATCTCTCAATTTAAATTGTGATTGGATAAATGTAGAAAATGTTTCATGCACTTTTACGCAAAGTATAACCTTCCAGTGTGAAAGTTGCAGGATTATCACACTAAATAAACTCTGTTTTGGGAGAGCCCTTGCAAAAAGGTTTGCAAAAAGCCAAACTTCTCATTTCTTTTGAGAAGTTTGCTGCTTCTTCACATCCTCAATCACAGCTTCATTCATCCTCCTGTCATAGAAGCAAGTCTTCTTCATTTTCATGGGCTGCTTCCCAAAGGTACAAAAGGGGGTGAGGAACCACCTTGAAATCCCGTAGGTGCCAAAGAAAAGAGAACCTGGGGCTCCTGTTGTTTTTCATGAACATGTGCTTCTCTTTTCACATTTCCTACTCTTTGCCAAGGTGCCGAGAAATGGTAAAGCTGGGACCGGCTGGCTTCAAGCAATCTGGCCTGACAGCCCAGAACTTACTCTTAGGATGTGCATTTTACCCAACAGCTGTTTCTGCTTCACTCTAATTTGTTCAGGATTTGGTTGGGACCCTAGAGTTCACCTTCTGCAAAATATTTGTTAATTTTTGTTTTTAGCTGAGAAAATACCTTTTCCCCTCCCAAAATGAGAACAATTTGCTCTGGGATTGAAGATGGATTTGTATTATAGTTGCAGTGGAGATTTGTTCAATTGCTTCATAGCCACATACCCAACACTAACTAATTCCTTTTAACAAGAAAATGGTAAACAGGTGGAGTTGAAATCATGGATAAAGAAAGAGTCCTCTCCAGTACGTTCAGTTGGGTCTTTGTAAAAGGAATTCTACCCAGCTGGCAAAGCACGTGCTTATACAAATGGAATAGTTTTTAAGAAACAGCACTGAGAATGGTAGACATGATAACATGCTCATGAAATCACTGGGTGGACAGGACTTCAAGACAATCAGCATCATTTTGCTAATTGCCAAAACTCCTTTACAGATATGACCACCTTCACTTAGAAACCATTTTTTTTTTTTTCCATTAAACCATCTCACTCTATTTGCTTTGGTCTTAAAACAAAACCCTTAACATTGTTGGTAGCAATGATCATAGGCTTATATATTTTAATATAGTAATTAATTTTTCTCAATGATAGTAATGGCCTTTGTAAGCCTAACAAACAAAGCCATGTATCTGACACCACACTTCTCTAAAAGATAGAGATTTTCCTCTCCTAAAAAGTATTTATTTTTCAATTTTCTGAAGAAAATATAGCTAGACTATTGATTAAGAAGATCCTATGCAGCTTATCAGTCCTAAAAAATATCCAATGTGTCCCACAGAGCCATGGAACCAAATAACAAGACCATTTAATTTGCTCTATCAGTACATTAAGTGCCAGGTTGTTATTTGTAAAGAATAATCTAATTTTTCTTTTATATTGAGTAATATTTTATAAATAGATGCAAACACATTCACACATACACATAAATTCACAATCACAAATAAAGCATGCTATAGCTGCTTTCTTCTTTGTCTAGTGTTTAGCCCTAGTAGTGTTTTGTTATATTTGTTTAACTCTATTCCTTGAAATATTGTTTTTATTATTTATTTATTTTTAAAATTATTTTTATTTTTATTTTTAAAGATTTTTATTTATTTATTTGAGAGAGAGAGAGATCACAAGTAGGCAGAGAGGCAGGCAGAGAGGCAGGCAGAGAGAGAGAGGGGGAAGTAGGCTCCCCGCTGAGCAGACAGCCCAATGTGGGGCTCGATCCCAGGACCCCAGGATCACGACCTGAGCCGAAGGCGGAGGTTTTAACCCACTGAACCACCCAGGCGCCCCTCCTTGAAATATTTTTTAAAATTACCTAGGGCAAGATTGAATTTTTTAATACTAAAACAATTTAATTAAAGCTTTTATAAAATAAAGAACATACTATAATGAAATCTTCATTGTCCTATTAACATAAAAAAATTCAAATGTCTCCCTAGTTTGTTTCCAGAAGAACTTTAGAACACAGATATGTGCTTTATATTTTACTCTCCTCTCAAAACTGAAACCAAAGTTTTATGAAATCCTATGTCTCTTTGCTGTCTGTAATATCACTCTGATCTTTTGTATACAAAATAATCCTGGCCTACTTTTATGTTGTTGTTTTTAAATGCTGGTAACAATCTGCACTTTGAAAAATCCTGCCAGGTAGAAACTTATCTTTGCTTCTACATCCCCTAGATTGAATATTTAAGTCACCCTACATATCTCAATCTATTCTCTCACCAGACCCTAAAGGACTCTGCCAAAGCCACTGGGCTAAGAGGCATGATTTTGGGGGACCTCACTGTCTCCTTAACATCAAAATTCTAAACTGGTGTCCTGAAGCCGGTTATGTCCATCTTTAGTCCCGTTTAGCATTGTCAGGCCCCACCCATTCCACCTTACATTAATCATGTGATGTCTGTATTCCCTGCTGAGTCATAATTTCCCTTGAGTGAGAAACTATATCCAATTTTGGTCTAAATTTTCCTCTCCTTCCCTCTCACCACTCTTCTAACATTATCGTATTCATCCAGGAGTTACTATGTATGCTAAAATTTAAAAAGATACTTCAGGAAATTTTAAAAATAGCACCAATGCATCTCAAATATATCAGTGCATTTCTAACTTATATCTTCAACTGAATAATATCTAACTCAGTCTGTTCCCACAAATCCAATTTGATAAACAATTTGCAAGATTTCATTTCCTCTATTGAATCTCCAACAAAACGGACCTGGTTTCACTTTGAATTAATGCTTCCAAACCTCCAGCTCTGTCTCTTCCTAGACAGGAACTTCCTAGACAGACAGGTGTAAGACTAGGACACCCTGACTCCTACATTAAACCATCGTACAGAACTTGCTGGCCCAGTGCTGACACAACTCAAAAGAAGATTCTGGGCTTTATGTTCCATATTATTTTGTTTCCTTATGCCCCAAACTTGTCCTTAGATCATTTCCATCTTTTTTTATCTTTTATGTTTTAAATTCAAATTGTATATATTTAACATATGAAACATGGTGATTTGAAATTTGATCAAATCACATAGTGAAATAATTATTATAATTAAGGCAATTAACACATCTACCCACATAATTACAATTTCGTGTGTGCATGCATGTATGTATGTGTGTGTGATGATGTGTTAGGAGAGGACCAGAAATGTACTCTCTCAGCAAATTTCCAGTTTTAGATATGGTACTATTAACTATACTCATCATGATGTACATTAAATCTCTAGATTTATTCATTCTACATAATTGTAACTTTGTACCCATTTCTCCTACCTCCTCACTGCTGGTAATCACCATTCTATTCGATGTAGTCAAACTTTTTTAGAGTCTACTTAAAAGCGAGATCATGCAATGTTTTTCTTTCTTTATCTGGCTTATTTCACGGAGCATATCCTCCAGGTTCATCCATGTTGTTGCAAATGGCAAGATCTCCTTTTCAAAGGCTGAATAATACTCCATTATATACATACAAACCACAGTTTCTTCATTCATTGATAGATACTTAGGTTGTTTCCACATATTGGCTATTATAAATAACAATGAAAATGGAAGCACAGATAGCTCTTCAAAATAGTGATTTAATTTCATTTAATTACATATTCAGCAAAGAGATTGCTGGATCATATGGAATTCTGTTTTTAGTTTTTGAGGTACTCCATACTCTCTTCTATAAGAGCTGCACCAATTTATATTCCCACCAATAGTGTATAAGGGCTCTCTTTTCTTCAAATCCTCAAAAACACTTGTTATTTTTTTTATAATAACCATTTGAACAGATAATTCAACAGATAATTCAAGAATAATTTGATTTGTCTTTCCCTGTTGATTAGTGATGTTGAGCACTTTTTCATATCCCTATTGGAAATTTGTATGCCTTCTTTGGAAAAATGTCCATTTGGGTCCCTTTCCCACTTTTGAATTTTATTGTTATTGTTGCTCTTGAGTTGTGTGATTTCCTAATATATTTTGGATACTAACTGCTTATCAGGTAAACGGTATGCAAATATTTTCTCCTTATCTGTTATGTTGACTTTTCATTTTCCTAATGGTTTCCTTTACCATGAAAAAGTTTTTTTAAATTGACGAGGTCCCTATTGTTTCTTTTTGCTTTTGTTGCTTGAACTTTTGCTGTCATACCCAAAAAAGGAGCTTCTCTCTACTTTTTTCTAGGAATATTATGGTTTCAGATCTTATGTTTAAATATTTAATCCATTTTGAATTTATTCTTATGTATAGTATAAGATAAGGGTCAAATTTCATTCATTGCATGTGGCTATCCACAGTTTCCTAGAATCATTTAATAAAGTGGCTATTGTTTCCCCATTCCTGGTTTCTGCTTTCCTTGTAGAAAATTAGTTGACCCCTGATGCTGGCATGGTTTTCTTTTCAGTCAGTTAGGCATCTGACTCTTAATTTCCGCTCAGGTCATTGTGAGCTCAGAGTCATGAGATCAAGCCTCGCATTGGTTGTGGAGTCTGCTTAAGGTTCTCTCTCTCTCTCTGCCTCTGCCCCTCCTCCCACTCAAACTCTTTCTCTCTCTCTCTCCCAAATAAATAAATAAAATCTTTAAAAAAGAAAATTAGTTGACAATATATGCACAGGTTTATTTCTGGGCTCTCAATTCTGTTCCAGTGGTCCATGTGTCTATATGCCAGTACATACTGTTTGATTAATATAGTTTTGTAATATAATTTGAAATCAAGAAGTGTGATGGTTCCAACTCTTATTGCTCAAGATTATTTTAGCTATTCAAGATATTTGTTATTTCATATAAATTTTAGAATTGTTTTTTATCTTTTTATGTGAAAATGGCATTGGGATTTTGATAGGGATTACAATGAATCTGTAAATCACTTTGGGTAGTATGGGCATTTTAACAATATCTAGTTCTTCCAATCCATGAACATATCTTTCCATTTATGTGTGTCTTTTTCATTATCTTTCATCACTGTTTTATAGTTTTCAATATGCAGATCTTTTACTTTCTGGTTACATTTATTCCTAAGTATTTTATCCTTTTTTGGTGCTATTGTAAAGAGGATTGTTTTCTTGATTTCCTTTTTGGATAAATAATTGTTGATGTAGAGAAATGCAACTGATTTTTTATGTTGATTTTGTATCCTGCAACTTTGCTAAATTCCTTCTTTCATAGTTCTTTTTTTTTCTTCCTGCAAAGTTTTAGGGTTTTCTACAACTAGGATCATGTCATCTGCAGAGATAATTATATTTTTTTCCTTTCTGATCTTTCTGATTTGGATGCCTTTTATTTACTTTTCTTATTTTATCATTTCCAGTACTATGCTGAATAGAAGCAATAAGTGTGGGCATTTATACCTTGTGCTGCATCTTAGAGGAAAAGCTTTCAGTTTTTCTCCATTAATTGTGGTGTTATTTGTGGGCTGCTTTTCATAAATAGTCTTTATTGTGTTGAGTAAATTTTCTTTTATACCTATTTTATTGAGAGTTTTTATCATGAATGGATGTTAAAATTTGTCGAATGTTTTTCTGACATGGAGATGATTATGTGGTTTTTATCATTTTATCATTCTGTTAATGTGGTATCTCACATTGACTTATTTGTATATATTTAACCAAACTTGCATCCCAGGGATAAATCCCATTTGATCATGATATTTACTCTTTTTGATATGTTGCTGAATTCAGATTGCTAGTGTTTAATTGAGGATTTTTGTATCAGAGATATTAGCTTGTGGTTTTTTCTTGTGTCATCTTTGGCTTTGGTATCATGGTAATTCTGGCCTCACAAAATGAGTTTGATAGTATTCCCTCTACTTCTATTTTTTGGAAGAGTTTGAGAGTTTGAGAAGGGTTCTTATTAATTCCTCTTTGTATATTTGGTGGAATTCATTCATTGAATTCCATGAAGTCATCTAGTCCTGGGGTTTTATATTGGGAGATTTTTTATTACTACTTCAATATCCTCATTTGTTATTGATTTGTTCAGCTTTTCTATTTCTACTTGATTCAGGCCTGGTAGGTTGTATGCTTCCAGGATTTTATTTTGTCTAGGTTATCCAATTTGTCCACATACAATTACTTATAATAGTCTGTTATGATCCTTTTCATTTCTGAGGCATCTGTCGTAATGTCTCCTCTTTCATTTATGATTTCACATATTTAAGTCTCTCTTTTCTCAGTCTAGCTAAGTGTTTGCCAGTTTTATTAAAAAAAAACTCTAATTTTTGTTGATTTTTTCTATTGTGTTTCTCTTTTCCATTTATCTTTGCTTTGATCTTCCTTTATTATTTCCTTTCTTCTGCTAACTTTGAATTTAATTTATTCTTATTTTCCTAGTTCCTTGAGTTATAAAGTTAAGTTTCTTTCTTGTTTTTTAGTGTTGGTATTTATCATTATACTCTTAGCATATTGAACTTTTAATGTCCATGCTTTGCCTCCTACTTTCCTTTTTTCTCTCCATGCAGATGACCCTATCTATCCCCCCATATCCTTCTGTGGAAGTCGTGGTCACTTTCTTCATGAAGGCTTCCCTGATTTTCGTCCCCAGTTGCCAATATGTGCCCTCATATATATACACTCTTGCTTAAATCTTTTAGTGTTTTTTGGAAACTTAATGTACATTTCTCTCCATCCCTGTGGTATAATTTACTAACTAGTCTTTTTTTCCCTCAATCTCCTCCCATTGATATATCACATACCCCTAAGGTTTCCCTAAGATAAAGTATTTCATACATATTTTGTTTTTCCAGAATGCTTTAAAAAGTTGTGGTAAAATATGCATAAAAATTTACTATCATAACTATTTTTAAGTATACAGTTAGGTGATATTAAGTACATTAATATTGTGAAAACATCACAACCCTTCTCCAGAACTTTTATTTTGAAAAACCCATTATATAACAACTCCTATCCCTCTCAACTCTTGGCAACCACCATTCTACTTTCTGTTTCTATGAATTTGACTACTCTAGGTGTCTCATTTAAGTGGAATCATCAAGTAACTGTCTTTTTGTTCCTGACTTATTTCACCTAGCATAATGTCCTCCAGGTTCATCCATACTATAGCATGTATCAGAATTTCCTTCCTTTTCAATGCTGAAAAACATCCCACCAAATGTATATACCACATTTTGTTAGTTCAGTCATTCATCAATGGACAATTATGTTAGGTAATTTTGAATAAGGCTGCCATAAACATTGGTATAAAAATATCTGTTCAAGTCTCTGATTTGAATTATTTTGAGTATATACAGAGAAGTGAGATTGCTGGGTTATATAATAATTACTTTTTTTTTTTTTTTTTTAGTTTTTTGTTTGGAGCTGCCATACTGTTATCTAAAATGGTTTTTTAAAGTGGCCACTTCGTATTCTTCCAGAGCCTTCTGAATTATGCCTGTCATTGATTGAGGCTCAGTCAGTGTTCATTAAATTTTATCAAACTGAACCATTACTCATCCAAATTAAGGTTGAAATGCACTGCCTATGTTCTTTTGAACTGTTTGATAAGTCTTAGGTTGAAAATCTGTGTCGGTATTTGTGACTTGTTTGCCTATAGTCATCTATCAGACTGGGGGTCATTTTTATGTTTTCAAAATTATAAAAGTCAGAAGGCACAACATGGGGAAATTATTATTTCTAAAGACATCTTATTGTATGCATATCCAGTGAATCATCTATGTTAATAAATGGCAGTGAATAAAGACCATATCTAGAAAATATGAAATGACTATTTCAATCCAGAACGATCAGAGGTGTGGCTTACACAGTCCCAAGCATGACTAACACTGACCTCCATGCTTAGAAAAACCCCTTATTCTGCTATTTATTAATTTCTGCCAAACAATGGAGGAAGGTCTACGTAAATTATGTTATACTTACATCATAAAAAAGCTTGTGTTTTTTTGAAATAGCATTTGCAATGCCACTTAATGATATGGGAACTTGCTTATACTAATTATATTGGGTGAAAAGTCAAGATACTTTATTTTTCATACAGTATGATCTGAATAGTGCAAAAAAAAAATTGACATAAGAAATAATTGGAATGAAATATACTAAATATTAATGATTAATTTTATTTTGTTTATTTATACCTTATGGGTAGCCCTGATTTTCTTCAAATGAGTACACTTTGCTTTTATAGTCATATAAAAATGTATATTTGAGAAAAAAAAATCCATGTGTAAGATTCACTGGAGCTGTGAAAAATGGCTAAATATCCATCCATAGACCTTCATTGTTCAGCCTGTTATTCCTAAGGGTATGGCAGTAGTTATACTCCCTGTTTTCAGGCAATAGGCAGCATTAGAGAGCCCTGAGAAAAATGGGCTAGGGTTAGAGACAGGGCTTACTGATGGTTGGCTGCAATTTAGAGGGGCAGGAGGAAAAAGCCTTATCTCCCTAACCTGCCCCATGGTTGTAACTCTTCTACTACATCATGGTCTCTCTCACTCCCCCGTCTTTTATTCATACATAGGAGCACGCATGAAATCCAACTTTGTGACTCACCCGAACCTACATAATGAAGGTCAGAAGACAGAATTGTGGGGGTCAGTATTCTACTTATTGAAAAGTCTGCTATGTGCCAGACATCCACCAAGATGAAAGAATCAATAAAACTCCCTGAAAGAACTCTCTGTTCCAGGAGCTGGGGACACACCAGAAAACAAAATAAGGCACCTGCTGTCAAGAAGCTTGTACTACATCAGTCTCAACCCTATGAGGGCTACACTCATCAATATGTGAGCTTCAGTTTAGGTTTTGGTAAAGCAAAGTTGTAATTTTATTCCTACAGTTTGATTATATATAAGCAGTGGTCATGGTTAAATGAGATTAGCTAATTTGATGGAGAAGGGAAACCACAATTTTTATGGAATGATCATAATGTAGTGTAAGAGAAGCTTTTAAACTTACACTAATACTCCTTTGGTCATGGCTGGAGAAGCCAAAGTTCAAGATTGAGAAGCATCTGAAGTGTTTTTCTAGGCAGTCAATCTGTTTAAGAGACTTCTCATAGTCATTAAAGTAAACATCATATTCTCCACACCACACCCTTAAAACTGGCAAAGAACCCCAAGCCAGGCCCAGCAGGGCTTGACCTCTGAAAATGATGCTGTTTAAACTGTATGATATAAAAAATACCTCTCAGGCCAAACTCATTTGCCAGATCTTTCAACATAGGCATACTTAACCTATGGTCTTACTTATATAAGCTATTTCATCCAAGAAGCCAAACTAAATGGAAACAGGCATGTTCTGTCTGTGTATGTGCATGTGCTGTGTGCATGTGTATGTGGGATGTGTGTGTGTGTGTGTGTGTGTGTGTGTGTGTGTGTGTAGAATGTCTGAATATGTGGGTCTGTGCAGAGTCAGGGCCTAACTCATACTTATCCACGGCTCCATGTCTATCTGTGACAGGCCTATGGGTACTGCCATAACGAATGGAGTAACTCCCAATTCCATAAGATAGCCAATCAGGGGAAAAAAAAAAAAGTCTCAGCAGGCCAAGAAAAACAGCTAGAGGAGAGGAGAAATGAACTTTAAGAGCAGTTAGTGGTACAGGAGGGAGTAGAGGGAAAGAAGATGCTGTGGTTCCCAAGATTAAGTCAACCTACTTCCCTCATCAGTAGGCATTTTTCTTTAGCAACTGTGCATTTTGGCCAGAACTGTCAGAAGCTACAGAAAAAGGGTAAATAGCCAAAACGCTTTACTCCATTGTACTAAACAGAATCTGAAATGCCCTGAATTTTCTGCCTTTTTGTCCTATTGATACTTCTTAAATCTGTCTTTTGAATTTTGGTGTTCTCATTGGGCTAAAGCATGGAGAAAGCAGGGCCAGGATCTCATTAATCACTTCAGCTACTGTATAGTGGTTTTGAGGGATTAACATATGCCAGGCCCTCTGCTAAGGACATATTATCTTGTATTTTAGGTACTATCACTGTGCACATGTGGGCATGAAAATGCACACAGTGGGTGGTTAATAAGTGGGTGAATGCTATCTAAAAACATGAGATGGTAAGGGGCCCATTTGCTTCACATTCTAAATTGTACACTCTGAGGGTAGGTCAGTGCCCACTGGGATCACAGCAGAACAGAGTGTACATGACTTGGGGCAGGAACACTGCACTAGCACCAGGAGGCCTGGGGTCTGCATCTGGTTTCTGATCCAGCCACTGGTTCCCTGTGTGGCTTGGCAAAAGCCAATTTACATTTTAGGGCTTCCATTTTCTCATCTAGCAAACAAAAGAAACTCCACATTTCCCCATAAGTCTGTGAGGAGGACCAGAGGAGATAAATACAAGTGAAAGTGCTTCATATAACTCACACGAGAGGTAGCACCAGTGAGGAACATGTCTTGACACTGGAGCTGTCCTCATGATTGTTCTTTGTTTTCTGCCATTGAGGAGCTCAAACAACACTACTATTATTTTAAGTAAAATACAACACACTCATCGGATGTGCAGGGGGGAAAAATGTGCCAATGAAATACTGGCAGGTCAGATGGAAAGTAGATCTCTGACTCACCATTCCTTTTAGAAGAATCTCCCAATGCTCTTGCCCAGCATCCAGGGCCTCTCCCAATGCTCCTCCATTGACTTCATGCTCCAGTATTAACACATGACATGTAATCGCTCCAACAGAGCTAGCTGTCTCAGACCTCTGATCCCTTTCACTTGTTCACTCAGAACACTGATGTCCCATCTACTTCAGTGCTTTGAAATTCAGTCTAGGTATCACTACTGTCAGCAAACTTCTCTTCTCCTTCCTCAGTGCTCAACATCACTCATACCATTACACCACTCCTAAGAATCCTTATCTCCGTTACTAGTAACTTCTTCCAGACAAGCATGCCTCTTTCATCTGGTTATTCCCAGTGCCTGACCTAGGACATGGAACTCCATAGGCATATGATGAATTTTTAGTCAATTGAGCTAAACTAATATGCGTTCACAGTACCTTGTATAGTCAGGAGAACATAGAGGTTAATGAGTTTGATGTTGAACAAATGTCCTCAAGCATAAAGTTTCATAAAGCATAAAGTTTGCATTTATGATCTCTTACATTCACCTCATAATTAACCCAAAGGATCTCAATAATATTATTAATTGGGATTCCTTCACTACACTGTAAGTTTTTCCAAAATGGAAACCATATTTTATTAACTTGCCTCAATAATGTTTATTGACTGATTGTCTGACTTAATGAATGAATGAATGGATAGATTTATTGTACCCATTTTTAGATCACCTCACAGAAACTAGGATGATGTTTGGGACAGGTATTCTTGATTTCTAAATGAATGAGTGAACAAATGAATGTCTTTTTCACTTTTTTTTTTTTAAACTCCCATGACTAACAAAGGACATGGCATATGACTCTTCAAAATCTTTGCCTGAAAAAAAAATCCTTATTTGATGTATGAAAAAATTTAAAGATTCAAGGACTATCAAGTGAGAATCTGGCTACTCTTAGTTAAATATGAATATATCTGCTGAAAGTTCACATTTCTAAGTAGAAATCTGCTAGCAAAAACATCATAAAAGTAGCACTTAATGGTTGGTTAATCTCAAGATTGTCATGATTATATGTGAGGTGACAGGCACCTGGGTGGCTCAGTCAGTTAAGCATCTGCCTTTGGTTCAGGTCATGATCCTGGGGTCCTGGGATTGACTTCTACATTGGTCTCCCTGCTCAGCATGGAGTCTGCTTCTCCCTCACCTCTCCCTCTGCCCCATCCCTCTGCTCATGCTCTCTCTCCTTCACTGTCTCTCTCTCTCTCAAAATAAATAAATAAAATATTTTTAAATGTGAGGTGATATATTATTCAACTATGAGCTTAGTAGATTTCTTAAGCTGATGCATTTAGTGAACAGTATATTTAGATTTAGAATAATTGTTAGAGAAATGACAGAAATATTGCATTATGTTAAATTATACCACCTATTATACCATGTATTCTAAAAGCATCCCTTCCAACCAATCTCCCTTTTTCCAAGAGCTTAGTTGGTTCTTATTAGAGTTGGTTCCCATTAGAGACATGGAATCTTCTCTGTAATGCTTCCCGTATAAAAAGATTAGGCCTTAAAGACCAAGTACAGTCAGGCAAGTTTACCTCACCATGGCATTTTCCTGACCAAACAGTCAAACTAGCTCTCTCTTCTAGGAAACTCATGATTAGCTTTTGTTTGAAGAAAGACAGGCTTTTCCAGGCTAAGCCTACTTGGCTGAACAGTGCCTCACTCTCCCTCTGGGAATCATGAGCTGAAATGAATAGTAAATTGGGTCTTCGAGGAACCCAGGTTCATAGGTGAAGCCAAGGCAGGGCTCTGTGCATAGATATAGTTAGACCCAAAATTGTTGAGCCACATGATTTCTAAAAATAAAACCATCTGGGTCCCAAAACCAAAGGTGCATGATCCAGAATCTAAGAATTCTTATTTGAGTTAAAAAAGCAATAATAAACACAGATAAAACTTTATCACCCTGTAAACTTATACATAACTCAGATAAAAACCAAGTAAAATTAATAAAATAATAAAAATGAATAAATCATTCTCTATTCACCATAATTTGATCCTCAATTCTGATTTATACCAATCATAATTTATAAAATAAAGAGGCACAGCTCACTAACAATGAATGACTAATGAGCTAACAAAATGGCTATCACTATTATAAAAGTTAGTAAATGATTTAGAAAGATGAGTAGGCAATGTGATCAATGAGTGGAATCAAAGAGAAATGGACCATTTATATTGCTGTACACCCTCTCAGTATGCACAAATAAGATGAAAGTAAATACAAGATAATAAAAAGGGGATGGGAGAAATGACCCTAGATTCATCATCAGAAATAAAAACAAATGTCCAAACAGTAGGTACTCAATAAATGATTTATATTAACTAATCTTCCCCAGCATCACCTCCTTTCCCTTTTTCTTCCTTTCCTCTGCCTATTTCTCCTTCATCATCATCATCATCATCATCATCATCATCACTAATAAACAGCAGGTAGAAATCCTCTGGGTCTCTTTACAGTGAAATCACTACCTGTGAGAAATTCAAATATGGTTATTAAAGGATAGAGAGACTTTTAGAAATTATGAGGCACAGGATTGCCATGCCATATGGTGCTATTTCTTTAGTGTTTACTAATATGGTTTCCCTATTGTTTTCTTTTATTTAACCTTGTATCTCACAAAATCTCTCTCTCAAGTGTTTCACCCACATTCACATTCATACACAATAAATCCTACAGTCTCTTTATCCCATTCCCAATAAGTTCTGTTTCACTAAAAAAAGATAATTTTACAAAAGTAAAATGAAGATTATTTAAAATAATGGTATCAATTATTATTTTAAAATCTGATATTTAAAAAATCTTGTTTAAAGGACCATGCTGGCTAATTCATCATCATTATCTTCAGGAAGAGAGTGAGACAGAGGAGTAGAGGAAGAAGAAGAGGGAAAAGAACTGCTACATAAGATGTGTGAATAGCCAGTGTGGACTAGGTGTTTTACATATATTATTTTGGTTAGTTCCCATGTTAAGGAGAAGAGAATGGAGATTCAGGAAGATTAAGTAACCATCTAGAAAGCAACAGAGTTAGGAACTGAATGATTGTCTTTCTGACACCAAAGGCTATGTTCTTTGTAACTTTATCTCTTCTGTTTATTCTCTTCTAGGACTCTTTTGCATGTATGTAAAGCAAAACATAAAAATAATTGTGTACACTAAAATAGTACATCAACCTTATGATAGAAAAAAATCTAGAATTGGGAAAATAAGTAAAGGAATAACAATGAGAGAATCAATCATGGCACAACTCTAAAGTGAACAACCATGTACAGGAATAATTCTGTAGAATTTACAATAACATGAACAATGTTTAAACTGAAATGACATGGAACATTATTGTAATGGTATGGTAATGGTTAAGCAGAGAAGTAAAGACATAAATCAACTCATGAGAAAAATATGGCCATATCTCTTATGAATTTAAACACAAAAATCCTCAACAAAAATGTCAGCAAATCAAATCCAACAATGAATCAAAAGAATTGCACACCATGTCCAAATGGTATCTACTCCAGTTATGAAAGGATGGTTCAATATTAAAAAGTCAGTCAATGTAATCCTCCACATCAACAATCCAAAGAAGAAAAGTCAAATTATGCAATCATGTCAATTGATGCAAAAAAATTATACAAAATCCAACACCCACACATGATAAAAAATTCTCAACAAGTTAAAAATAGAAGGAAACTACTTTATTTTTTTAAAAGTCATATGCAAAAAATCCTATAATTACCATTATATTTAACGGAAAAAGATAATGCTTCCCTCCTATGAACAAGAACAAGAACAAGGCAAGGATGTCCATCATCACAACTCTTATTTAACATAGTACTAGAAGTCCTAGTCAGTGCGATGAGACCAAGAAAAGAAATAAGAAGCAATCATAGTGGAAAGGAATAAACAAAACTGTCTCTATTTGCTGATGACATGACTTTCCACTTAGAAAGTCACAAGAAATTAAAAGAAAAAATCTTAGAATGAATTAGTGAGTTTAGCAAGGTTACAGAAAACAAGCTTATGAAATATATCTCTATATTAACAGTGACTCTGTGGAGACAATTTTTAAAAAACACAATGCCATTTACTATCCTCTAAAGAAAATGAAATACTTAGGTATACATGTAACAAAACCTGTATAGGACCTATATGCTGAAAATTACAAAATGCTAATGAAAGAAAGTTTTTAAAGACCTAAATAAATGGAAATGTATACTACTCTCATTTGTAGGAAGACTCAGAGTAGTAAAGATGTCAGTTTTCCTGAATTTAGCTAAAGATCTAATATAATTCCTACCAAAATCCCTTCAAGGTACTTTGTAGACATATAAAAGCTTATTCTAAAATTTATTTGAAAACACAGTGACTATAATACATTAAAAAATCCAAAAAGAGAAGAATGTGGGATTAATCACTCTATATTCAATACTAAGTTACTATACAGCTATGATATTGAAGACAGTGGGGTATTAGAGGAATAAACACATAGATCAATGGGACATAGATCGATAGATCAAATTAATTCCTGATAAATTGCAAAAGCAATTCAATGCAGGATGGACGGCCTTTTCAAGAAATAAGGTTGGAACAATTGGATATCCAAGTGAAAAAAAAAATACACACACACCACCAAAACCAAAACCAAACAAAACCAAAATCCCCTCACACTTGATATAAAATTTCCTTCAAAATGGATCATGGACTTAAATATAAAGTGTAAAAAATATATAAGAGAATATCTTCAGGATAAAGGGCTACTCATAGCCCAATAGCTCAATACCAAAAACATGATACACAAAAGAAATGGTGATGAATGGGATTTAAACAAAATTAAAAATGTTTGTTCTTTGAAAGACCCTATTAAGAGGATGAAAGGAAAAGCTAGAGGTTAGAGAAAATATGCAAACCTTATTATCTGACAAAGAATTAGTGTCATTTTATATATATATATATATATAGAGAGAGAGAGAGAGAGAGAGTTTATATGTATATAAACTCATAGGAAAGTAACAAACAATCCAACTATGAAATGGGCAAAAGACATGAATGATTGTTTTACTGAAGGAGACATAGAGAAGGCAAATGAAAAACCCATTAGCAAAAGTCATTTTACAATAAGTATTATTCTTCAGAAATAATAACTAAGCAACTTCAGTACATATTTTCATATCTATATTCCTTTTCATGTTTCCAACACAACAAAACATGAAAATAGCAATTGAGGTCCCTTTTGACTTTTCCACATTCACTCCAGTAGTCAAAAACCAAAGTAGAATGTCCATAGAAATATTCTTAAATGATTATTCTTAAACTTTAATTAGTGTACTCAAAGAGCTTCCCAGGTTGAAAAATTACCAATATATATTTTTAATTATGTGGAAAAAATTCAATTTTATACTGAATGCATCTGTAATATTTGCATCTAAATATCACCAACTTTTTAAGTTGAAGTCATATATGCTTAAGCCCCTCTGATTAAACCCCTCAAAGACACTGAGCCCCTAATAGACACAAAATGTAATAGGACTTGCCCAAGGAGCCAGTCTTCCAATGAGGAAAGGAACAATGGCTAAGAAAGTTGTTAGAGCAGTCCAGAGCTCTAAGACAAAGACTTGTTCTTCCTGTGGGGTCCTTGGATTGCTTTCCATCACTCCCTGGGTATTCCTTTTGGATGATATTCTTGGAAAAAATTCACATTGATCTTTGGTTTATTCCATTGCTTCTCCAAGAAGCCAAAGTTAAAAACTGACCTTGAGCTCAAGTAATTTCTAATGTGTCACATATGGAGGCAGGGAGATAAAGCTCTGTCTGTGGTTGAGAAAGAATAATTCTGCCAAAGCAGTGTTCTCAATAGCACTGATGATAATAATAACAATAACTCCATGTATTATTAAAGTGCTTTATATTTACCAAGTGTTTTCACATATATTATAGCACTAAATTCTCATGAAAATGCTCTGAGGTAGGTGAGCAGATACTATTTATATTATCCTCAGATGGAAATAATATCTGTGCCTTATCTAAATTAATCAACTAGCAAGTGTTGCAAACAACACTTGAACTTCAAATCTCATTTGTAACATTAAAGAAATTTTTAAAGATTAAAAATAGATCATCCCAGCAGCCTATAGTGATTGATCCAAATGTTGTAATTGGTTAAGATTTGGTCCATGGGCATTTGTGTTTTACATACCAATCAAAATTACAGTATTGTATTCTGCATTTATATATTTATTATATAATAATCTGTTCACGTCATGGCATAGTTTTTATAATCATGTTGCTATTCCATGGTGTGGGGAATTATAATTTATTTCATCATTCTACTCTACATGATTTTCTTTCTTTAATCATTAACTTAGGATAAATTTTTAGGTCTATGAGTTGTTGTCAAAGAGTTTGAAGATTCCACATCATTAGTGCTACAAGTTCATATTCTCAAGTAAAATAGAAAAATTTGCATTGAGACTAGCTGTGTTTGCAAATACAACACAAGCTTATCACTAACTCCAAGAGTTACCATTTTTAAGTTGGAATAAGTATAAAGGTAACTTCATTTATTCACTTACTCAACAGCAAATTGAATCTTTTCCATAATTAGCTAATTCCATTTCCTATCATATATATTTTTTTCATTCATCTATTAAGGTCTTGATATTTTTCTTATATATTGAATAAGATACTCCAAGATAAAAATCAACTTTTTTTTAAGATTTTATTTATTTATTTGACAGACAGAGATCACAAGCAGGCAGAGAGGCAGGCAGAGAGAGAGGGGAAAGCAGGCTCCCCGCTGAGCAGAGAGCCTGATGCAGGACTTGATCCCAGGACCCTGAGATCGTGACCTGAGCCGAATGCAGAGGCTCAACCCACTGAGCCACCCAAGTGCCCCAAAATCAATATTTTTCATAATTGATGAAGTATTTTTCAGATTTGTTTCTCTTTAGTTTTATTTTTTTATTACACAGTTATTTTCCTCTCTAGTTTCTTCTGTAGCCTCAAAGCAGAGGAAGTTTTCCCCTCACTCTACTATTTTCAGGACCATTTTCTGTTTCACTCTGACTAAACATTAAAATCATAGCTCTGTTTTTGATCAATATGGAATATTTTTATAAGAAATTTGAATATAACTTTTTAGAAATACAGTTTCGTTTGTTTTTATATAGTTTATGCATGCATATAATTTGAACAATTATATATATATACTATATATATATAATATATCTGAGAGACTGATCATAAAATAAGGGTTTCTTACTGCTATACCTACTGCTACACCATGAATATTCCCCTTCCTCAGTGCTTTCTACTTTCCATATCTCTAGAGATATGTATTAACATGTTTATAACATGTTTATACATATATGCAGAGTATTCATATTGTTAATTTTTGATTTTTTAGTTTTAGGCATAGATACTATCTTCTCAAGAGATGACATATGGGCTTAATTCTCCTTTCACAGACTACATTACTATGTCACACACACCTTCAGACTTCCATCCCCCCAATAAATATACTTTTATGTTGCTCAGGACAATCCATTAAGGTTACCTAAATGTTATTTATAACTGAGGCATGCAGCAAGCTTTAATTACTTTTCCTATCTTGCATAAACTTTGTTCTCTTTGGATTCAATGGATGTTTTATTTACTTTTGTTTTCTTCGTTGCCTGTGCTATTATGACTAATTCACCCCCAAACTTTTCCCCAGTGTTCAAATACATCCAGTTTTCTATCAGTTTCATCTTCTTGGAAAACTTTTATTCCAGAGCCTCTGACTTGCTCCAATCTGGACTACTTACTCTCTAAGCCTGTTATCCAGCTTTTATCCTAGCATTTCTTTTCAGCATCCTTAGTAGTTAGGGTAGGCTGCAATAACAGATTCCCAGATCAGGAACTTCTTTCTTGTTCATGTAACAATCCAAGATGGCGGCCCATGGTTAGTGGTTGTCTTCTCCTCTGTGTGGTCAGGTTGAAATCCAGGGTTTTTTGGTTTTGTTTTGTTTTGTTTTGTGTTTTGTTTTTTTCATCTTGTAAATTTACCATCTACTGGGAACCTTGAATCCTCAAGGTCACCTCAAGAGGAGTTAGAAGAGACACTTCTTTCACTTCTTGAAAACAGTGGCTTGGAAGTAACAAAGACAAGTTTATAGCACTTAGTCCTGAGGCCACATTTAAATGCAAAGGATTTGATAGATACAGTCTAAATATGTGCCCAAAAGGACAAGAAAAGAGACTTTTACTGACTACTAGAAACCTCTGCCAATTATTATCAAGGGTATTCCTTTTGCCACTTGCTTGAACTGAGATCTTGTTTCCCAGATCCTCTTTTCTTCTCTTACTTTTACATTCCTAATTGGTAGAGTACATGCTAAAGTAGCTTTTTGAGAAAGGTATATTTTAGTGATATTGGTGTCCCAAAATATCTTTATTCTACTTTCATATTTAATGGCTGTTTTAATGAAGTACAGAATTCTAGGTTGGAAAACATTTTCTCTTGAGAATTTGGAAGGGTTTTCCATAAAAGCTTCAAAGATATGGTTCTGTTTCTATAGAGTTTAAAGTCATTCTATTCATAATCTTTGGTATATTTGATTTTTTTTTTTCATTTCTGGGAGCCTGAAGATCTTCTCTTGGCCACAAGATCCATTTGATCCATTTTGCTGGGTATTTGCTATCTATTTTATTATATAATTCATCTTCCTCAATTTTGGGAGATACTTGATTTATTTCTTGATGATTTTCTATTCCATTTTTTCTTTTTTTAAAAAGATTTTATTTATTTATTTGACAGACAGAGATCACAATTAGGCAGAGAGGCAGAGAGAGGGAGGGGGAAGCAGGCTCCTTGCTGAGCAGAGAGCCCGATGCATGAGCCCAGTGGGATCATGATCTGAGGTGAAGGCAGAGCCACCCGGCAGCTCCTGTTTCTTTTTTTTTTTTTTTTCTTATTTAAAACTATAATTTGGATATTGATCCTCCTGAGATGATATTCTAATATTCTTATTTTTCTTTCCTATCTTTGATCTCTATTTGTTTTACTTTCTGAGAGAATTCCTCACCGTCAGCTCCTAAAGCTTCTAATCACTTCATCACATTTTATAATTTTAATTTTCAAGACCTTTTTCTTAGAGTCATAGTATCCCTTTTTGTGGCATACTAATTCTTGTTTCACTGATATAATGTCTTTCAACTATTTTCAATACAGAGATACTTTTAATATTATCTCCCTGCATAATCTGTTCCGTTCATATTGTTGCTTTCTCTTTATTCATTTTAGTCTCTATCTTTTCAATTAGGCACTTTGCTCAAATACTTTGGGATCTTTGGATGTCTGCCCATGTTTATGAGTAGATCTCTAAAGGCTAATGGAAACCATTGAACATTCTGCTTGCTTGTCAACTGTGGGTTTCATTTTAATGGGTGATGTGACCAGTCTATTTCATTGAAAGCAGCATTGGTGTGTATCTTCAGGTATTTTCTTGTTGACCATTCAAATTCTGCATAAAAAAGCATCACCAGTCTCTTAAAGAAACACAAGCCAAGGAAGTACAAACCAGGCTCCTAGGGTTCTAAGAGAACAGTAGGAAAAGAGTGATGTAGGACACCCAACATTCAGTGCACAAACTGATAAATCTCTCAATTTGTAGTAAGATTTCCCTTCCTTCAACTATACCTAATATTCTCAGTCCAGTGATATGCAGCCTTACTTCTCCAGAGACTAAATGTCCAGTCTTCTGCCAAGGTGGGAGAGGAGTAGTTTTCCAGCTGACCAAAGGAGGGAGTAAAACTGGTGGCTTAACAGTTTCCTGAAGCAGAATTTAATCCAACCTCCTGTTTTCAACAACTTCTTTATACACTTCATCTTCCCTGCTTGCAGAGGTACCCAGTGCTGACAATTTCTGAGCCTTTTGGTAGATTTGTGGTATAGATTGAGTAGCTGCTCAGCTTTCTCTACTGCTGACTTAGGATTCCGTTTTTGTTTTTGTTTTTTATTTATTGTTTTTCTTCAAGTTAGCTAAGTGGTTTAGCACCCATCTTGTTGCTATTGCCATTTCTCAGTTTTTCTGTGCTTTTGTACATGTATGGTTATAAAATCTTTTAGTGCCATTTTAGTGAGGTTTCAAGGAACAGTGGAAGTAAAGACACTCAATCCTTCATCTTCAACCTAGAAGTCCTTAATATAACTTTTCATTTTCCAAATTGTTTTCCTATCAGAGCACCAATTAATAAATAATCACTATGTTCTCCTTGTTTTTGAGTTTAGTTTGATATATACCAAGTTAGTTGTTTTTTTGTTTTTTTTTTTAAGATTTTATTTATTTATTTGACAGAGAGAAATCACAAGTAGGCAGAGAGGCAGGCAGAGAGAAAGAGGAGGAAGCAGGCTCCCGTCCAAGCAGAGAGCCCAATGCAGGACTTGATCCCAGGACCCTGAGATCATGACCTGAGCCAAAGGCAGAGGCTTAACCCACTGAGCCACCCAGGCACCCTTACCAAGTTAGTTTTATTTCTAGAAATCATACTCTAATCAAACGATCCATTTTTACACAAGTAACATACATTTTTTTTTTCTTCTCTAGAATATATTATCATATATAATAGTTGCTCAGTACAAGCTAGTTCTGCTTATTGCTTCATTTATTCAGGTAACCCATGTGGAAAGAACTCTGTTAAGAATCATCATGCAACCAGTTTGCCAATAATACCACATGCCGACTTTGTTTTTTATTTTGTTTTGTTTTGTTTTTAAAGATAGACGTGTCCTTAAAATTAGTTCCAATTCCATTAATCATCCCTCTTCTAGTATATGTCAGCCAAGGCTGTTTATATTCCAGGTCTAAAAATTAAAAATCCCCTGGCTTGACAGTTTACCATAGAAGATGACCCATCCATTTAGCCTAATCTCCTCTAACCAGAAACATACAAAGAGACACATATAACCACACACATACCTTCCTAAGCCATGTGTATCTCACTTTGATTTCTGGCCCTTTGATGCTCAGTGACATTTTCTGCTTCAGAATATCAAGATATTTTGCCAGACATGAGCTTTAGCAATCTCAGTAACATCTCTTTACCATATTAAAGATTAAAAGGGGGAATCAGTTTTGTAATTTACCAGGAAAAAAGGCCTATGTGGAGTCATTTCTGATCTTCTAATCCAAGATTCTCTTCCATGTGCATTCCTAAATATTTTTCCTCTTACTTGACCTTTCTTATTGCTAATACGGATTATAAAATGATCTATGTATGCCACTCTTCACTTTTTAATGCAAATATCTATTACCAAGTTTAAATGACATTTACATATTCAGAACAAGTTTTTTTTTTTCTCCCATATAGATTTATCCTGGGGAGGGGGGTTACTTTTACTATAGTTCTAGTCTCATCATAGCTGGCAAATAATTATTAATCAAATAATCATCTTTGAGTTATACCTAATATAACTATCCTCATTACATCATGTTGCTGCCTTACTTTTCTAATTGTTCCTCAATGCTACAATTTATTATCTATAGCCATTAGAATAACCAAAATGTATAGACCAGAAGGACTGCTGGCTACATGAGGGAAAAGCCTACATGTTTCAAGGTCAAGGTAGTAGTAAGAAAGATCAATAATAAATATGGAAAAAAAGCATGAGAAACAATAATTTCATATTTATAAGAAATATTACCCTATATATGGCACTCCTGGGAAAGATAATTTAGTTATTTATAAAAGAATTGTATATCAGTTTTAAACTGTTTTGATTCTTATTCTAGGTCTTATTCATCTTAGAGGTTGATTGTGTGATTTTTGGCTTATTCTTGTGATCACTCAGAAACATTAAAACAATGGTGTGAACTCACTGGAACATTCTCCACCTAATCTCACTGGAAAAGTATAAAGTATTTAATGGCCTATTTATGGTTCTCAAAAACTTGATTTAGGGTGGGAAATATTGGACTAATCTACTTTTTTGCAATCAAAAGCACATACCAAAGAGAAGATAGTCTCTCAAATTAGGAACTTAGGGTCCAAAAATAAAATGCAATCCAAATGTTTGCTAAGAAGAGACTAGGAAGAGACAAAGATTCTCAGCCCACACCACCCACTCCCACTCCCACCAAAAAAAAAAAAAAAAAAAAAAAAAAATCCTCAAAGAGGCATTTGCAAATGCTTTAATGCTCAGCTCATGAAAAGAGTCATTTTTGTAATAAGTCAGTTAAAATAAAGCGGCTAAAGTAAAAACCAAGGGGGCAGGCAAGACCAAGCCTGATCTTTTTCCCCACCACAAATATAACTTCTCTTAACTCTGAATTTGTTGACTTTGAAGACAATCATCAGAGGCTGAGTAACACCCAACCTTTCCATTCTGAGGTCTCTCAGAATTCTTTCCTTTTGGCCTTCACATCCAAGAATAATACACATCCCAATTACCCCCTGGGCTAACAGGCCAAATCTACACAGTATTTCATTTCAGGAAATGAACATCTCAGGGTCTTTCCTCTGTTTTTTGCTCCTGCTTAGGCATGTTTACCTGATTATAAGAGAAGATAAAACCATTTACATATGTTTATGGGTGTTTTTCATACAAAGAGAAACTAGTTTACTTGATCAAACAATAAAGCACCAAGCATAACCAAACTGGGTTTTCCTTGCCCTGGTAATTTTCCCCAGCTTCTACATCAAAGCTTGCACAGGTCTTTCTGGCAATGTCTAAGTGAGTTAACGTAGCCATTTGGTGCAACCAAATAAAGAGAATTAGGACCAGCTAATTTCAAATAGAATAAATCTCAATGTTGTGCTAAATTCTCCCTTACAAAAAAATTGCCAAAAAATAATGTGATTTATGCCTTAGGAAAGACTGGTGAGGGGTGGGGAAAAGCGGGTAATGAGGAAGAAGAGAGAAGGGTGCACATGACTCAATTTTTGGAAAAGTCTGAATAAATAATAATCAAGTTAATGGCAACTAGAAGGAAACACCCTAATGATTCTGGATCAGTAATGCTTTAGAACAAACATAGTTTGAATTTTAAGATTTCAGTCTTAGAGCTAATCTTCTAAACTAAACACGTACACACACAAACACACACACACACACACACATTTATGATACAATTCAGTTGATAGAGTTATCAGTCACAATATAGAAAAAAGAATCAATAAATCCACAGAAGACAGAGTTAAATGAAAGAAAGAGCGAGAGACCCAGATCTCTAACCAGATCTCTTTAGTAGTGCAGTTTAAGGGAAAATGACAGTCTTCAAAAAGCCAGTCTCTGTCATAATACCTATTAGCATAAGTCTTGGGAAAATCATTTAATTTAATTTCCTGGTTCCTTAGATTCCTTTTATGTAAAATGGGAATAATATTAAACTTCACTGATTTCTTGGAGGACTAAATGAGATATGATATGAGAGGGCATTCTATAAATGTAAAAAACATGTAATAAATATTAGCAAAATATGAAGGCATTTATATACTTCATATTCATACATCATTGGTGGGAATAAAATGCATTACTAGAATAAACCTACTAAAAGGCAATTCGTATAAAGTACAATGGACTTTTTCATACCACTGATCCACACATTTATATATGGGACTCTATTCTAAGAAAATAATCAAGAGATTTGGACAAAGCATTATTCCCAAACATGTTCATTGCAGGGTTACTTAAGATAGCCAGTCAAGTGGACTCAGACTTAATGTCCAATAGAAGAATAGTACATCTAAATGATACTCTATTAAGACTATCTCTGCAAAATAACTTTAAATAATAGCAGTGAGCCATTGTTTCCTGAATTTCCATTTCCTTCATTTATATTTCAGTCAGTGGTGTAGGAATAAAGCATTCTGGTAGATGGTCTCTTTATAGCTCAGTGTTCATAACCCACAGACTGCAAATACAAATATATATCAACCACTGTCTATTGACTGAATAAATAATATGGATTGGACATATATGAAAAATTATTTTTTTCAATATATGCAAATGTAATTGTGTTTAATAAACTACAAATCCATTTTAAATGATTACCAGCTTCATAGCAAAGACTTTTATTTTTTTAAAGATTTTATTTATTTATTTGACAGACAGAGATCACAAGTAGGCAGAGAGGCAGGCAGAGAGAGAGGGGAAAGCAGGCTCCCCTCTGAGCAGAGAGCTCGATGTGGGGCTTGATCCCAGGATCCTGAGATCATGACCTGAGCCGAAGGCAGAGTCTTAAACCACTGAGCCACCCAGGCGCCCCAGCAAAGACTTTTTTAATAGCATGTAGTGCTACCCACTAATAGTGTAAGTGCTCTTTTTTTTTTTAAGATTTTATTTATTTATTTGACAGAGAGATAAAGACAGCAAGAGAGGGAACACAAGCAGGGGAAGCAGGAGAGGGAGAAGCAGGGTTCCTGCAGAGCAGGGAGCTCAATGCAGGGCTCGATCAGATCCCAGGACTCTGTGATCATGACCAGAGCCAAAGGCAGATGCTTAACGACTGAGCCACCCAGGTGCCCCCAATAATTGATTTTCAAATGAGCCAGCCTTGCATACCTGGATAAATTCTCCTTAGTCACGGTTTATAATTCTTTTCATACTTTTTTGGATTCAATTTGCTAACATTTTGTTGAGAATCTTTGCATCTATATTCATGAGGGATATTGGTCTGTGGTTTTCTTGTAATATCTTTGTCTGGTTTTGGTATTAGAGTAATGGTGGCATCATAGAATGAGTTAGGAAATATTCCCTCTGCTTCTATCTTCTGAAAGAGAGTATAGAGAGCTGATGTAATTTCTTCCTTAAATGTTTGGTAGAATTCACCAATGAACCCATATGGGCCTAGTGCTTTCTGTTTTTGAACTGTAATAATTATTGTTTCAATTTCTCTAATCTAGGCCTATTTGGATCATCTATTTCTTCTTGTGAGAACTTTGGCAGAATGTATGTTTCAAGGAATTGGTATGTTTCATCTAGATTTCATCTAGTGTGTGGGTATAGGGTTGTTCAGGAGTATTCCTTTCTCATAATTTTAATTTTCAGGGGTTCTAGTGATGTGCATGCCATCTTTCATTTCTGATATTAGTAATTTGTGTCCTCTCAATGTTATTGATCTTTTCAATAAACCAGCTTTTGGTTTTGTTGATTTTCTCTAGTGATTTCTTATTTTCAATTTCATTGATTTCTGCTTTGGTTCTATTTCTTTTCTTCCGCTCACTTTGGATTTAATTTGCTCTTCATTTTCTAGTTTCCCAATTAAAAACTTAGATTGTTGATTTTAGATCTTTCTTATTTTCTCATCTATGCATTTGATGCTATAAATTTCCATATAAGCACTATTTTTGTTGCAGAGCACAAATTTTAATAAGCTGTGTTTTCATTTTTACTCAGTTTTCCAAAATATTTTAAAATGTATTTTCTTTGATATATGTATTATTTAATCTCCACATATTGTCTAGTTATTTCTCTCTTCTTGATTTCTAGTTTAATTCCATTGTAGTCTAAAACCAACCATTTCTATTTCTATTCTTTTAAATGTGCTGTTTTTATGGCCCCTAATTTGGTCTATCTTCATGAATATTCCATGTGAGATTGAGGGGGAAAAATGATATTCTGTTTTTATTGGATAACATAGTCAATAGATGTCAATTGGACCCTGTTCATTAATGGTATTGTTTAGTCTGACTATATGCTTACAGATTTTCTGCCTGCTAGATCTGTCCAATTTTGTGAGGGGTGTTGAAGTCTTTAACTATGATAGTCAATTCATGTATTTCTCCTTGCAATTTTATCAGTTTTTTTCCTCACATACTTTGATGCACTGTTGTTAGGCATATACACATTAAGAACTTGGAGAACTGATGCATTTATCATATGTAGTGCCCATTGTTATACATGATAACTTTCTTTTCTTTGAAGTCTTTTCTGTTTGAAATTAATATAGGTACAAATATATGTACTCCTGCCTTCTTCTAATTAGTGTTAGCATGGTGTATTTTTCCCTATCCATTTGCTTTTAGTTTTTATGTGCCTTTATATCTAAAATGGGTTTCCTGTAGACTGTATACAGTTGGGTCACATTTTTTATTTACTCTGACAACCTCTGTCTTTTAACTGGTACATGTAGAGCATGGACATTCAAAGTAAACATTAATATAGGTAGATTCATACCTACCATATTTGTTAGTGTTTTCTTGTTTCTTGTTTCCTTGTTCCTAGTTTTGTCTTCCACTCTTTCACTCTTTTTTAATGCTTTTTTATGGTTTTATTTGCACATTTTATTATTCCATTCTCTCTCCTTTGCTAGCATAATGGTTATACTCTTTTCCCTCCTTTTTTTAGTAGGTTGCCCTAGTGTGTTCAATATACACTTACAAATAATCCAAGTCCACTTTCAAATAACACTATAGAAATTCATGGATACTATGAGTACCTTAAAGAAACAAATTAACCCTAGTTCTTTCCTCCCATCCCTTGTATCATTGCTGTCTTTCATTTCACTTATACATAAGCATACATAAGCATAGATATGGTATATACATAAACATACATAATCAAATACATGGTTACTATTATTATTTTTAACAAACTGCTACATTGGATCTTTTAAGAATAAGAAAAATAAAAGTTTCTATTTCACTTTCACTTATTCCTTCTTCAATGCTCTTTCTTTCTACATGTAGATCTGACTTTCTGATTTATATTATCTTCCTTATCTCTAAAGAACTCTTTTAACATTTCATGGAAGGCAGGTATCCTGGCAAACATTCTCTCATTTTTTCTTTGTTTAACAAAGTATTTATTTCTCCTTCACTTTGAAGGATAATTTTTCTGGGTACAGAATTCTAGATTGATGATTTTTTTCACTCAATGCTTTAAATATTTCACCTCACTCTCTTCTTGTTTGTGTTATTTCTGAAGAGAAGTTGGATGTAATTCTTATTTCTATTCTTTTATAGGTAAGGGTCTCCCCCTCAAGACTAGCATCAGTTTTGTTTTGTTTTGTTTTGTTTTGTTCTTTTTCTTTGATTTTTCTGTACTTTGGAAATTATATACCTGTTATAGTGATTTTGTTTGTTTGTCTGCATTTACAATGCTTGATGTTCTCTCTGATCTTCCTGGATCTATGGTTTGGTATCTGACATTAATTTAGGAGAATTTCCTAGCCATTATTGTTTCAAATATTTATTCTATTCCTTTATCTCTTTTTTTCTCCTCTGGTATTCCCATTATATGTATTTTACATCTTTTGTAGTAAACCCTGTCTTTGAATATTCTGTTTTAGTGTGTGTTGTTTTCTTTCTTTCTTTCTTTTTTTGGTTGTTGTTTTATTGTTGTTTTTATTTTTTTAGTTTCAGCCTTGGTTTTCTTTGTTATTCAGTTTTTGAGATTCTATTAATAAATCTTCTTGCTTAGAGATTCTTTCCTCAGCCATGTGCAGTCTACTAATAAGACCATCAAAGGCATTCCTCACTTCTGCTTCAATGTTTTTATTTTTGTTTCATTTTGTTTTGTTATCTCTAACATCTCTTTTTGGTTGTATCTCAGGGTTTCCATCTCTCTATTTATATTGCCCATCTGTTCTAACATGCTGTTTGTTTTATACATTAGAGCTCTTAGCATATTAATCATAGATATTTTAAAGCTTTCATAATCAAAACAGTATTGTACTGGTACAAAAATAAACATATAGATCAAACAGAACACAATAGAGAGCCCAGATATAAGTCCATGCTTATTGTCATTTAATACCAAAAAAGAAGGGAAAAATACACAATGGGGGAAAGCACAGTCACCAGTAAATGGTTCTGGGAAAACTGGACAGACACATGCAAAAGAATGAAACTGGACCACATTTTTACACCATATACAAAAATAAACTAAAAATGGATTTAAGACCTCAATGTGAAGCATGAAACCATAAAACTCACAGGAGAAAACATAGGCATTAATCTCTTCGACACTGGCCTTAACAACATTTTTCTAGATTGGTCTCCTCCTGCAAGGGAAACAAAAGCAAAAATAAACTTTTGGGACTATACCAAAATAAAAGCCTTTTTCACAGCAAAGGAAACCACCAACAAAATGAAAAGGCAATCTACCATATGGGAGAGGATATTTGCAAATTATATATCTGATAAAGGATTAATAACCAAAATATATAAAGAACTTACACAACCCAACACACACACACACTCACAGACCCACAGGTAATCTGATTAAAAATGGGCAGAGGAACCTGAGTAGGCATTTTTTCCTAGAAAGACATGCAGATGGCCAATAGACACATGAAAAGATGTTCAACATCACTAATCATCAAGGAACTGCAAATCAAAACCACAACTAGATAACACCTTATGTCTGTCAGAATTAGTACCAAAAGGACAAGAAATAACAACCACTGGCAATGTGGAGATAAAGGAACCCTATTCATATTATTGGTGGGAATGTAAATTTGTGCAACCATGGTGGAAAACAATATGGAGGTCCCTCAAAAAGTGAAAAATAGAAATATCATACAATTTATTAATTCCATTACGATATTTGCCCAAAGAAACAAAAAAGAGTAATGTGAAAAGATTTATACCCCCCCATGTTTATGATAGCATTATTTACAATAGCCAAATTATAGATGCAACTTAAGTGTCCATTACTGGGTAAATGGATAAAGAGGATGTGTTGCAGGAATATTACTCAGCCATTAAAAAAAAAAAAAAAGAATAAGATCTTACCATTTACAATAACGTGTATGGACCTAGAGGGTATTATACCAAGTGAAATAAGTCAGTCAGAGAAAGACAAATACCATATGATTTCACTTATATATGAAATCCAAAAAACAAAAAAAACAAATAAATTAATAGAAAAAGCAGAAACAGACCCATAAATATAGAGGACAAGCTGGTAGATGCCAGAGGGAAGGAGGTGAGGGACAGGACAAAAGGGCTGAGTGGGAAATGCAGGCTTCCAGTTATGGAATGAATAAGTCACAGGACTGAAAGGACAGCACAGGGGATATAGTTAATGGCATTGTAATGGCGCTGTATGGTGACAATAGTGGCTACACTTGGGGTAAGCATATCATAATGTGTAGAGTTGTCAAATCACTATGTTGTATACCTGAAACAAATATAACATTGTATGTCAACTATACTTTAATTTTAAAAATTATAGTTGTTTTCAATTCCAGGTCTGATAATGACAAAATCCCTGTCATGTATCGTTCTGATATTCACCTTATCTCTTCAAATTGTGTTTGTGTGTGTGTGTGTGTGTGTGTGTGTGTTTAAATTTGGTATGTCATCACTTTTCCTTCACAGCTAGACATGACATACTGTGTTAAAGAAACTGCTGTAACTAGGCCTTTAGTGCTATGTTGGTGAGGTGGGGTGGCGGGGGGAGCATTCCATAGTCCTGTGACTAGGTCTGTCCTTCAGTGATCCTATGCCTCTAGGCTGTAAGCTTCACAAATGTTTTTCAGTTTTCCTCCCCCTACCCCTTGCTTAGGTGGGACAAGATGCCTAGACTAGGCTGAATTGGGCATTTCCTTTCTCCCAGGTGGAAGGGTAGAGCTGACTGGAGTTGGCTATTCTACTTCCTTAGATCAGTTAGGCTCTGATAATACACCGGGAGATCAGGATCTCATTAGCTAGCTAGTTTCTCTGAGGGGAGGTTTTGTTAAGAAGAATTGCGTGCTCTGGCCGAATTCAAAATGGTTCCTTTCCCTCTCCCCCTGCTGGAAGCCTGAGGGAATTTTCCTCTGATATTTACTATAGGAATCTGGTTTTGTTGCTTGAGATAGATCTCACAATGTTGTGGGGACCCCCTACACCCAGATCCCCCTGGAGTTTTTTAACTTTCAGAGTTATCCACACTGAGCCTAATGATGCATAAATCATCATTCAGTTTTTCCTAACCCTGCCCTGGTCTTCTTGTGAATGTCTGCTCTGGTAAACTTGACTCCCTATATTTGCCTGTCTCTCCAATCCTAGGGGCAGTAGTTTGCCCTGTGTCTTCCCCTCTCTACGGATCCAAGAAGAGTTGTTGATTTTTCTGTTTGTTCAGCTTTGTATGTTGTTAGGATGAAATGGCAGCTTCCAAACTCCTTACATGTGGAACCAGAAAGCAGAAGTATAATTTTACTATTTTACCTGGCAAAAGATGCAGATGCAATTAAGCTCACTAATCAATTGGTCATAAAATAGGAAGATTATGTAAGTGGGCCTAACCTAATCAAATGAACTCTCTTAAAGCAAAGAATTTTCTTTCACTGGTGTCCTCATAAGAGGCTGTCAGTGAGACTGGAAGCATGAGAGGAATTCAAAATAAGGGAGGCTCTCTGATACTGAGAAGGTTGGGGGCCTCATGGAAAGACCTCAGAGTCCTAGAGAACTCTAGGATTTACCAACAATACCAAGGCAATGGGTGGCAAGAAGACAGACAAGAATTCTACCAAAAACTGAATGACTGTGGACGTGGATTTTTTCCCCAGAGTTCCAGTTGAGAGTTCAACCTGGCAGGTATCCTGATTTCAGTTTTGTGACACCGAGCTGAAAAACCACAGTGCACTAGATTTCTGACCTACAGAGCTGTGAGATAATAGGCGGGTGTTGTCTTAAATGATGAAATCCATCACACTTTGTTATAAAGCTATAGAAGTTAATATAAGGATCAATGGCTGCTAACACACCCAACAACAAGAAATCAGATATTGTGATGATAAAAGAGACAAAATCAAAATATGAAGAAAATAAGACATAAAGAAATCTCACAAAACACATGGAGATCAAAAAAGTTCTGATTAAGCCTCTGGATTCAGAAATTAATTTGCAGGAAAACAGAGGACAGAGGAACCTGTTGAATTATACCATGTCTGTGCAATTACAAATAAATGAATGAATGAATGAATGAATGAATGAATATAAGTGTCACATGACAGACTGTGGGAAAAGATAGGGCTGGAGGGAGACCTTATAGACTAAAAGACGCTTACAAGCTATATTAAAAAATGTTTTAAAGAGAAAGACTAAACAAGAATATCTAGAAATACGTGTGTGTGAGTTTTAAACTATAAAGTAATACAACAAATGGGTTATCCTAAAAATCAGATGAATGCTTTGTTTAGGGGCTTGGGGGAAGGAGTTGAGATGGGAATAGAAATAGGAAAGATTTCTGCACTGGCTGGCAACACTCGATTTCTTAACTAGGATTTTGGAAAACCTTTTCTGAAGTTACATGCAATGAATATTTGTTGGGTGAATTAATGAATGCATTAACAAAATATAAAAAGAGACTTTGTCTTCATTATTTTACCTGACAGCATATAAAGTTGCTTAAAAATTCAAACAACACGATATTCTTCATGGGGTAAGAGTTCTGTCTGTGATATTTAATCAGGTGACTCCCAAAGTCATTGGGGAAAGAGAGACCACTTTTTTTTTTTTTTTTTTTTTTTAAAAAGAGACCACTTTGCCATTCCCTTAGGAACACTTTTTCAGCCCAAGTCCTTACAAAATTGGTCGGAAGTACAGTCCTGCTTGACAAACTCAAATGTTTACAGAGCCCATGCAGGAACTTAAATGCCAGTGTTGTCTAAGAAGAGGTGATAAGACTTCTGTTTGGGGAAAAGCAGGGAGTTCAAGGGATTAGGGAAAACTGGAAGTCTCTGGGCTTCTCTAAAAGGGCAAAAACTGCTGTTTTTGAGCTCAGGGCCAAGTGTTGCCCAAGTATTTTTCAAAGGGAGTTTGGAAATTCTTACATTTATGTGAAATTCCTCCCCCATTTTTGTCATTTAGTCATGCAAATGTAGAACACTGTGTGGGCCCCTGCTGTACCAGCCAAGCTAAACACCCTGAGGCCAAGTCCAGCCTGCAGCCTGCCAGTCTGCCACTTCTGCCTGGCTCAGAAGGAGGATTTGCACATTTCTGCTCTGCCACCCCCTTGCTGTGACCCCAGCAACTTCCATTATGCAGGTGTGTGCCCAACAGCTTGTATGCTGATTCTTGTGCTACAGAAGGTGACTCCCTGGGCCATCCTCCTGAATAGGACCTTGCCACAACTTATCTGAAAGATCGTCAACTAGGGCAGCTCTTTTCCTCAAGTTAAATCGCTATTAAATGCGTTGTGCTCTGAAGGGGGCAGGAAAGGATCAACTGGGTGAGGAATGAAAGGTTCCCCCAGGCAGAGGAAAAGTAAGGTCAATCTCTGTCCACAATGGTAAAGTCTGGACAATTCCTCAAACTGTCTGAACCTCCCAGCCCAGATGTTCAGGTCACATGGGTAAGAAAGTCACCTACCTTCTGATTTGAAATTGGGAATATCTATGCAGCTCAGGGGTACTGCAATACAGTGATGAACAAAGCTTATGCAGAAGCAGAACGTTGCCAAGCCTCGACTACCATTAGCACTGGGGCTTCATATTATTACACTGCTGTCTACTGAGGAACTCCATAAGTACAATTACACAGCTGGTACCATTCATCACTGTACCCTTGAGTGTGAAAAAAGAATTTGAAATTATAGTCTGAAATGGGCACAAAACTCCTACCGTAAAATAATATTATTACTTCCAGAAATCCCAAATTGTTATAATTTGGCTTTCACCCCCACCCCCCCCCAAAAAAAACCTAAGATGGTAGGGGTCGAAAATTTCCAGCTATATTCCAGATGTCTCGGAAGAAAAAGCAATAAATACTGTACTTTGGATAGAAGGCCTTTCCAAAGATATATATATATATATTTTTTTTTTTTTTTTCCTGAAGATTCATTAAAATAAACAAACAAATCCGTATCAGTATGCTAAGTAGAACTTTGTTAGAACATTCCACAAGACCTGGGGTCCCAGAGGTAGATGTCAGTGTGATTAAATTTCCCCAGGATACTCTGTGGGCTTATTAAAGGGTATCAACCGGAGGTTCTGGGCATTTCTAAGCATTTATAACCCAACTGGAATGTTGGGTGCCTTTTGTAGGATTCCACAGGTGAGTAAGGCTTGCTGGAAAATTGGAAAAATATTTTGTGTGGGGTTTATTGATACGTATTCATCTTAACACTTTACTGAGATACCAAGCATGTATCACTCAAGCTGCATGTACTTGAGAACGTACTTCATCTCAGGCTTTACATGACTGCTAGGGCTGCAAAGGAGACTAAGGGATAGCCTCCATTTTTAAAGATCTCACCATCTAGTTACAGCTCCTTTCTGAGCCTCAGTTTCCTTTTTAATAAACGAGGGGACTAGATTAATGATTTCTGAAGTTCCTTTCAGTAATTCTATAATGTGGTTTCCAAGAATCTGACAGATTCACTCACAGTGGCATCTGTCTTCTCTTTTTCAGGTGAAATGTGGAATACAGAACACAGGCAGAACATACAGAAGAGGATGGCATAATTCTCAGGTCAGAGCTTAGGTTGATATACATGATGTGCTCCATTATAGACAAGGATGTGACTTCACCTTTGAACTCATCACCTAATTTCTGTGCCCGGAAGAGCAACCTGCCTATACAATTGTAGGCTTGTGATTGCTTAGTACAGGTTATAACATATGTTCATAATATTTTGAAACTGTGAGTAATGTTTCCTTTCATAGGAAATCAAGTTGGCATTACATGCTCCATGATACACATGCCACCGTGAAAGAGAGTGTGAAACAAGAAATAAAAAGAATAGAATATTGTGTAGCAAAGGAAATAATCAAAAGAATGAAAAACAAGCCTACAGATTGAGAAAAATGTATTTGCAAACCATGTACCTGATAAAGAGTTAATATTCAAAATACATAAGAAACTCCTACAACTCAATGACAATAACAACAAAACAATTAAAAAACTGACAAAGGACCGAAAGAGACATTCTTCCAAGGAAGACATACAAATGGCCAGTAGTTACTTGAAAAGGTAATCAACATCGCTAATCATCAGGGAAGCGCAAATCGAAACCACAATGGATATCATCTCACACTGTTAGGATGACTATTATCAAAAAAAGAAGAGATGACAAATGCTGACAAGGATGTAGAGAAAAGAGAACCTTTGTATATGGTCATTGGGAATGTAAATTGGTAAGCCGATATGGAGAACAGTATGGATGTTCCTCAAGACACAGAACCACCATATAAGCTAGAATTTGTCTTCTGCATATCCACTCATAGGAAATGAAATTGATATCTTGAAGAGGCAGCTCCCATGTTCATTGCAAAATTATTTGCAATAGCCAAGATATGAAAACAATGTAGGTGTTCATCAATGGATATAAAAAGAAATTGTGGCTTCCAAATACACTGGAACATTATTCAGCTTTATAAAAGGAGATCCTGCCATTTGCAAAAATACGAATGAACATGGAGTACAGTATGAAATAAGTCAGACACAGACCAGAAAAACTGCATGATCCACATATATGTGGAATTTTAAAAAGTCAAATACATAGAAGAAGGAAGTAGAAGAGTGGTTTCCAGGGGCAGGGGGTGGGAGAGACAGGGAGATATTGGTCAAAGGGTAAGGAGTCACAGGGATGTAAGATGGTAAGTCTGGAGATCTAATGTACAGTATGATGACCATATTGAATCCTGGCACAATTTACTAAAAGAATCAATTTCACGTGCTCTCATAACATACACACATGTACACATGTGTGTGCACACACACACACACACAATATGCTAACTGTGAGAGAAGATGTGTTCAGTAGCCTGACTATATAGTAATCATTTCACCATGTACATGCATATTAAACCATCAAGTTGTACACCTCGAACATATACAATTTTTACTAAAAAGAAAGAATAGAACAAGCTTGGATTTTAGAATCGTCTGTGAAGTGGGAAGACTACTTCAAGAGATTATTGTAAGTGAAATAATGTATGCGAAGTATTTAGCATGGCTGGCAGATAAGTTCTCAGCAAACTATAACTACTGCTACTATTAAAGCAAATGAAGCAACACCCAGCACATTAAACATGCTCAGAAAATGTTTCTCTCTCTTTCCATGCCTTCCCAGTAGGTACAGGTCCCTTCTCATAATCACAGCTACCTCTTTATCTCCTTTATATTGCACTTCATATAATAGTACCACCATTTACAGGTTGTTTTGATCCTGCCAACCCTAGAATCTCTCTCCATAGCTTCACAGAAAGCACACCAGACCCAGGGACCCGCTTAGCAAGCTAGTGGAACTGCTTTCCAGAAGAGGAAAAGACCTCCCCTATCAGCCCAACCTTACCACCATTTGTTTCAAAGTCTTTAGCTGACTCACAATGTATGTTAAAGAATGAAATTGATCCCTCGGGTACAAAGATAGTCACCATGCCTGCCATGCCTCTCCCTGAATCCAGCTGCTCTTTAGGCTCCACAAACTATAGAATGCCAAAACAATGCTCCTGACACATCACACCTGCTTCCCAGGGCACATCTCACCCCACACCAGCCAGGCTACAGCCACGGGCCACATTTAATGATTCTACGGTGCTCAGATTAACTCTTTTGCTTGGCTGGCTTTTATGGATGTAGCGAATTCCATTTGGTTTTGTTTTAATAACATCCCAATAAAAGAGCTGGGAAATTAGATGCTAGGAATGACATTTAAATCCTCCATTTCCCTTTACTGCAATAACAGCCTTCTTGATAATAAAGTAGATAAATTTTCTTAAATTATATGAAGTTTTTCCATTTGAAAGCAATTAAAAAATGCTTTCAGTTCTGAATTACAAAACGATTCACTTCAGATTTGAGGCTGACATTTTTATTGGTAATCTGAGTTATAACATGTTCAACTCCATGCCCATTCATTGGCCCCTGATACTTCTGTCAACTTTTTATGGTTTTATGTGAAAGTACAGTATTTAAGCCTCCTCTAAATTCATAAGCTTCCCGTGCTTCTGAAAAAGGCTCTCTCAGTGTCTTAGCGCACAACCAGGGCTGATGTTTATTTAAAAACATCTGCTCCCTCCTTTGTGGTAGACCATACCAAAGTAGCCTGACATTTTAAATACTTTTTTCTTTATACTCTGTGTCAAACAATGAGAGAACGTAACTACTATCATGATGAAAAACTCTTCAGAGCAATTATAAGATGATACAGTAAGTGGACTAAATGATACCCAAAGTAATCAAAAGAAAACACTGGGATTAGCCCAAATGCTGCAAAAGGCCACTTTTAGGGAGATTCCTAGTTCCCTAAATATCTCCATGATTAGGCTTTACATATTAGTGCTCCCTAATTGATAATAAAAATAGCCCCTTGTCATCTTTTTTTTTTTTTAAGGTAAGAACATGAATTACTATTTTAGTGGTGGTGTTTTTGACAAACCAGGAAGAGACCATCTTTATGTCATTGCTATTTCCACCCTGCAGCCTCCATTGGCCAGAAGTTCTTCTAGTGCTACTGACCACTGACTCACTTGAAACCATTTTTCATGGCCATTCTTACCAATATCCAGTGCAGAAATGAATTAAGAATGTAAGGAAATGCAGTTTTAAACTTATTGTGCACGTGAATCATTTAAGTATCATAACAATGCCCCATAGAGTCCCTGCTCAGCCTATTGTAATGAAAAAATAGCTATTTCTACAAAAACAAGAGTTCCTAATATTTGCAAGGACAATTTTTATCAATCCAAATATACTTCTAACATTCTCCCAACACACACACACAAACACACACAACACCTGTTTTCTGATACAGATTGAGTAAAAGTAAAGTTTGGTTTAGCCTCTGTTGATAATAGCATTACAAATCCCTTTAATCAGCAGAACACCACATGACTGAAGGCACTTGAACATTCTTTTGGATATGCTAAGTGAAGCAAAGGAGACACTGAAAGAAGATGAAAGTCAAACAGGGCTAAATTTCCTGAGGAACAATCTGATAGTCACAGTATACCCAAAGTAGAAGAGAACAGAGCTCTGTTCATTAGTAAGGGCTGGAAAGGAAAACTGCTTTCTCACTGTTGTTGAAAATCTATCTTGTAATCACAGAAACACAGTGCTAGAAGGAAGTCTTAGAACATTCCAGCAGGAAGGGGCACTGTCCTGCTAGTTTGGCAGGGATTCCTGCTCAGGAAGACTCAAGGCTAGTTCTCCTTCTCTTAACATCCTCCTTCAATCCCTACACCTGGAATCCACCACCCCATGGGTTAGGAATCATGGTTTGCCACAACTGTTCATAAACGAATTCCCTAAAAGAAGGTAGAAATAGAGGGCCTTAGAATATGTAGAAAGTAGATACAATAGGGAAATGTTATTTGTGACCTTTTAATATTGTGGTTCACTGTGGTACATAAATCTCTTTTCTGATCGTACTAACCTACCTTGTGAACACACAGGCCTTTGATTGCCTCTTTATTAGTTTAGCAAATGGAGTGATGGGTGAGCTTCTGTCATGGTGCTGACTCTGTTACAAAGTGTAAAGGGAATTCCCATCCACCCATGGACCAAGAGGTGCCCAAATGCCAAAATACATCTGTTTTATTGGACATTCAATAGGAATATTTTGTCAAAAAGCACAATTATAAATCTCTACCTGCTGCCATACGCTCCTGAACCCTTCCAGTCACCATATAAGATAAAAAGCATCCCCCTTATTAAAAAGAAAAAAAATGAGGGCAGGTGGCTGGTTCAGTCGGTTAAGCGTCCTACTCTTGATTTTGGCTCAGGTCATGACCTCAGGTCCTGGGATTGAGCCCTACTTTGGGTCCCTTCTCAGCAGGGAATCTGCTTGAAGATTTCTCTCCCTCTCCCTCTACCTCTCCCACTGCTCACTTGTGCTCTCTCTCTATATATATAATAAATAAATCTTTAAAATCTTTATTTAAAAATAAAATAAATTTTAAAAGAACCAAACACATTCCTTGTCCCATGTCCTCCTCCAGCTATAGCCATATTTCTGTCCTTCTCTTTATAGCAAAACCCTTAGGAAAAAAATAGTTGTAATCTGTGTCTCTATTTCCTCTCCTCCAATTTTTCCTTGAGTCATTCCAGTCAGGCTACTGTCCCCACAATCAACCAAAACAGCTATTTTTAATGTCACCAAAAAACTCCTTACTTGCTCACTGGCTGAGTCTTCTTCAGTCTCCTTTATTTATCCATCCCCACATCCCCAATTTCTAAATACCAAAGTGTCTGAAAGTTCAATCTTCAGACCCCATCTCTTTTCATTTATTCTCTTACTCGATAGCTCTGTCCAGACACACAGGATTCAATTCTACCTATGTGTGGATGATTTCCAAAGTGTGTCTCCACTGAGGACTTCTCCACTGAACTCCAGACCCCAACTGTTTCCCCAACACCCTCACTGGAAGTCCAAGAGAAATATCAAGCTTAGCCTGTCCATTCCATACAGACCAGTTCCTCCTGAAGTCTTCGCCAACTTAGTGAATGGCAATTCCATTCTCCAGGCAATTCCAGCTCACCTCATCCCCCATCCCTTATAAAACTAAAGTCATCTTGACTCCTCCCTTTTTTTGGTGCTTTATGTCCAGTCTGCCAGAAAATTATTTTATTTCTGGTATCTAATTACTTGCAGCCACTCTAATTCCAGCTATTATCATCATGCACCCAGGTTACTGCCAAAGCCTCCTATGAGAATTCCTTGCTTCTACCTTGACTCCAAACATATACTTTCCACAAAATGGGCAAAGAGATCCTTGAAATGTATATTTAAAGTTTGTCTTTTAAATTATCCTGCAGTAAAATCAATTCTTTGGTGTACAGTATCATGACCCTGATACTCCTTGATTAAGACCCTCCAATGGCTTCCTAAAAGTCCTTGCTGTGGCCTTAAAAACCCCAAGCAATGTGAGCACCAGCTACTTCTCTCCACTCCTTGCTCTGCTTCACACAGCATGCCTTGCTGCTTCTTAAACTCAATAACCACTCTCTTATCTTTGCCTCCCCTCTGTCAACAGTGTTCATCTCCTGAATATATGCAGAGCTTAATACTTTACTTCCTCCAGGTCATGCATTTTACTGGACATTCAACAGGAATGTTCAGATGTGCAAAGACATCTTATCAGAAACATTTTCTCTGACCATCCTATCTAAAAAAGAAACCCCAACTCCCTTTGCTCCATACTGTGTTTTTCTTCTCTTTGCAGCAGAGAATCTGACCTAGTATTTCTACTATCTGGCCTAGTATTTCTAATATCTGTGTATTTGTCTGTGTATTTGTTCATATGCTTATTATCCATCTCCCCTTACTGGTATGCAAGCTTAATGAGGGAAAACATTTATTGTTCATGACTACACTCCATTGCTAAAATAGTATAATTCATGCAATATTACTCAAATTATGTGGAATCACTGAATCAACACATCAAGGAATGTTAGGTGCTAGAGAGGACCATAGAGAATATCAAATTAAATTGAGTTTATCATATACCCCTTACCCAGAAGAAAAAGTCAGACATTCTATAAGCCACTAGAGAAGCAATGACTTCCAAGTCATTTGCAAATCCTTTACTTGGTGAAGTTAAAAATAAGGTAGATTTTTTTTTTTTTCCAATTTAGGAACTTTGGAAGACATTTAAGTAAGGAGGATGGGGCAGAAAATTCTACAAATGAAAGGAAACCTTAACTGGTTATCATTTTCTACATTCATGCACATACACACATGTATGATTATCTTGGAGAAGAAATAAAAGCTGGGCAAGCTTTTACGGGGAAGCTACAACCACATATGACAACAATAAGAGAAAAGGAGGAAGGTACAGGGAACGGTAGTCTGTTTATATATGCTTGGCTGATTAGCTCACTGGATGAGAAAGCAGGATTCCAGGAAAGTAAACAAAATTTACCATGCATGGTGGACAATCATTTTCCTGTGTAGAGAATCTGTGATAAGTATTTATTTTAAAGAAATCAATTTTCTTTAAACGAGATGTGTGGTCCAGATTCTCTTCCAAGCCGCAGTAAATACCACTCCAATCACAATCCTATGAAAGACTCCATTCATACCAGCGTAAGCCTTATGAAAACAGAACCAAATGGGACAATGTGCATTTTGGTGAGAACATTAAATCTTACATAAACAGATGCGTGCACATAAACACACCTAATTTCCACCCCACTTCTTTCCATTTCCATAAGAATTCTCTTCTGGATTAATGTTCTACACTTAGTACTGATGTTGCAAAATAAGAAAATACACCATAGTACCTTTTATAAGTGGTACTAAAAAAACTTCCATATAAAGCCAGGTCAAATGTGACCATGCCAACAGCAGATTTTAGAAGAAAGAATAGCAGTTTTGAGGCCTAGGAGAAGCACTGAGGTTCTATTTTAAATGTCCACTACTTTTTTAGTACTCTGAGTTTTGGCTTCAAACAGTCTTCAATTCAAATCATGGACCTGAAAACCACCAGCAGTGTGATCTTGAGCAGTATTCTTAGCCCTTAGAACCTTGTTTCCTTTCTTCAAAAGGTGAGCACTCCCCACTGCCCCATAAAAACAAGGTCATCATGAGACTGAACTAAGATAACGTTGGTAAAGTGCCTAGCACAGTGTTTAGTATATAGAAGATTCTCTCCTACAGGAAACCTGCACTGTATGCAATTCGGTATCAATCTCCTCAAGCCAGTAACACTGAAAGTGGAAAGTACGATGTGTTCTTTGCTCTCCAGTGAAGGAGTGAAAATTTTTAGTGTGCGTTTGTTGAATACTCAGGTCCCTAAACTTGATCCCACTTGATTTTATTTTTGTTCTAAAATGTTATGAATTTGGTCCCTGCCGCCTGATCCTGATATTGGAGTCACTTCAGCCAGTCCCTTGCACCAAGACCATCTCCTAATCTACCGTTTACCTTGCCAACTTCATTCTGCACCATGTACTCCTCTTACAAATCCTCGCTTTCAACAATCAACTTAAATACTGCCAGATACCACCCCTTCTACCTCCTTGCCCTCATTATGCCAACAGAGATCCCCACCCAACTCCCTTCCTTTCTCTTAGAGAAACAGAGAATTGTCCATGGATTTTTTCCAATTATTCACTTCTCACAATGCCCCACAGAGAAGACCATAAAAAGGGCAAACTGATTTCTATGGAATATAGCTTCTAACCCCAAGAAATATATATTTGAATATTAAATTAATATGCATTTCTGTCTTGGTGCCCCTGGGTGGCTCAGTCGGTTAAGCATCCAACTCTTTATTCCAGCTCAGGGTCATGATCTCAGAGTTGTGGGATCAAGCCCCACATTAGGCTCCGTGCTCAGAGGGAGTCTGCTTGAGATTCTCTCTCTCCCTCTCCCTGTGCCCTGTTCCCCCCTCCTTCTCTAAATGAATAAAATCTTAAATATATATATATATATACACATATATATAGACACACATATATATATATGTATATATATATATATGCATATGTGTGCATACATACACACACACACACACATTTCTGTCTCCATCTATCTGCCTCACTCAAGGGTGATGACATCAAAGAAATGTTAGATATCCAATTCTAAGAATATAAAATGTGCTTTATAAATAAAATAGTGTCCTAGTGTTAAGAACTTTATATAATACATATTATTTTCATAAAACTAATTTTATAGCAAAAGGCAAACTGGAATAAATGGAAAAGTCTATACTTTATATTTTTGATTTTTCCTTTTACATAGTTACCCAATTAGAATAAAAATATGCAGTCTCCAAAGCACATTTTGGTTTTTAAATAAATGACAAATTAACTGTGCAAATCTTTGCATTCAAGAATAAGACAGAACTTTCTTTTGAAAACTTTAGTCTTATGGTTGGAACATAGTTGTGAATTTCAGACAAATCCAGCTTCTTTTTTTTTTTTTTTTTAATCACATTTCTGGTCAAAAGAGAGCAAGAACATGAAATTCTGGGTTTTGTAGCCCGGAAAAATGGTCACAAAGTATAACTATTTGTCAGGTGGGTTTTGCAGAAATGAACAAAACAAAGAAGAGAGGTGTCTAATAAAAAAAAAAAGAGCACCTCTTAAATGCTACGCACTGTGCCAACCAATGTAATGTCAGACCATCTGATCAATTATCTCAATAACAGGAAAGCACATAGACATGCTATCATTTGTCATTGTTAAAACACTTTAGAATTTATGAGACTTTCACAACCTACTAGTTCCTTAAAAGTCCTTATAGGAAGTGCAATGAAAGGCATTTTGATTTGGTTGCCTCAAAAGCAAAAGAAGATGGATTATATTTTGTTCCTAGATGTGTCCTTCGTAGAGCTTTCCCATCATCATTTTAAAGCTCTGAAATGTCTTATGAAGAAAACAACAACACTGTAAAAATGGGGTCAGAACAAAATGGTCATTCTTCATATGTTGTGTCTGAAGTTGTGTCTGAAGTTGTGTCTGAAAGTAATTTTTTAAAAGTTAAGTAAAAATGAGTAAAACCAAATCACTCATCCAGATGGAAGAAGCACGTGAACCACACTTTAAATTATGATAACATTTATTTTTTATCCTAAGCTTAAATCAATAGGTGATATGATTCCAGGCCTTTAAAAAGATATAAATCAAATTCATAAGGGTGTCCAAGATAATTTGACCTTAGCACACTGAGACAGAAAATTAGCTCAAGTGGACAGCATGTTTGATTTCTGGCCTCAGACAGGCACGTGCAGGACTCAGTGGGAATAGCATGGGTGTTAGTGAGGGAGGAATTGGCCTGGAATAATGAGGGAGACTTTTATAAACTTGAGTAAAATATTTCATTAAATGTTTGGTTTCTACCAACAAGTACAACTGCCCCCAAAAATCTTCACTCCATTCTATTTTTATTTTGCTGAATGGATAGATGTCAAATAGAATATCTTTCATGGTCTACTAAAAGTATTCTTTTTTTTTTTAGTGTCTTGGTTCAACCAACAGTAAATATTATCAAAAGTAAGCAGTTAGTAAATTGGATATTGATTATTTACAAGAAAAATTGCCTCTCCTATTTTTAAATTTTTTGTACATAAAGATTTGAGTATTAACTAGATACTTGAGTGATTTATTTACTTTGGTAATAGTCCAGGCAAAAATATTTAAATTATACCCTTGGAAGTAAAAATTATCTAATCATTCACAAGCTGTTATAATAAAACGTTTATCATGAGTCATTAATCCATTAGGACTTATTTTCCGTCCCATCCTTTCACTAGCACCTTGCTTTGAACGTGGTCAAGTTTGGCTGTAATTTTCCCTTTTATCATATATCATAGTTACAGGATGGGATGCACCAAAGCTGGATTCCAAAAATCCTGCACTCTGCTTGAACTTGGCACATAGAAACTCAACTAGTGATTCTAGGGCTGAAATTCATCCAGGCTCAAGGCCTGATATCATGCTTGGATCATGGGGTACCAAAAGTTTAGGGCTAGGAGACAGCAGGGAAAAAAAAAATATCTAGATGCAACATTCTCTCACAGAGGTTTAAAAGAAGGTTTTAAAATCGCAGGGTACAGTTCTTGTGGCCATCATAGCTGTCTCTACAAATGCTTCTTTCACCCACAATCCCGCAGCTCTTCCACAACCCAATCTGCAACGCTTCAACCTTCTGCTTTGCCCTGTTCTGGCCCAGTAACCCTGCCTCGACATCCTACTTCACTCCACGCGAAGCCCTTTGAATGTTTCTTGGACGTAAATAACACCAACACATGTGGGTATCTTCCTGTTCAACAGCAAACTACATTTACTCAGAAATCACTAATAGTGAAAGAATGTGACATAAATAGGTAACAATATCAAATCTGGCTTCTGGTGACCCAAAAAGGTAGTGGATCTTGCACTAAGAAAGTCAGAGGGAGTTAGCCCTTTTCCATCTTTCAATTATGAAAGTTATTACTGCTTTGTCTCACAGGACTATTATAAAACTTAAGGAAGCTAGCGTTTAAGAAAATATTCTGTAAACTACAAAGTAGCAAGTTTATTTGCAATCATTGTGATACTCTCTGGTGATAATCCTGAGCTGCAATATTTTGAGCACCATATATGCTGGCACCTGGAGAAGTAATTGATGAGTGGAGCATATAGGTCAGATCTAAACTTAGTATATATTATAGTGAAATAAACTTACTGTATAGTACAGAGATTTTATAGATGAGGATTCTAAGGCTCAAAGAGATCACCCACTTGACCAAAGCCATGCAGCTACCAGGTTGCAAGGGCTGACATGAAGGCTGTCATCTGCTTTTACAGGAGTCATTCCTCCTTGGGTCTATACCAGTGGGATGCACCATCTCTAAGCTCAAGTTCTCTATTAGGTTAATAGATCAGCCTCCAGGGGATCTGCTAACAGAAAAGAAATCAAGTAGAATGAGTTCCTGCAGAAGCACAGAGGGAAAAGCACAGGGCTTTTTCCTCATGGTAGAAGAGCATTTGAGGAAATGTCATATATAATAATTGGAACAAGCAATGATGTGCCACAGATAGCCATTTTTCCTTGATTCTTTTCAATTTCAAAGGCGTACTTTTTTTTTTTTTTTCATGTTTGCTGTTTTCCAAATCTGGGACACAACTTACACTGACTGCCAAAAGCAACTTGTCATCAACTGGACAGAGAAGCAGTTGTGAGGTTGTTGTCATTGCTGACTCATCCGTGAACATGACTCACACACAGGATATCTGTAAATCAATAGTCACCTTTGGTTAATAATTTTCATTGGTAACATCACACACAGCTTGAAACTCAGATTTACAACATCAGTTGCTGCTTAAAATGTTTCAAGATTGTCCTCTACAAGCAACACTGACAATGAGTTTTTTAGGTAAGCAGATTGCTTGTCACATGCCAGGCAATTCAAATAAAGTCAGGAAAAGTTGAAAATTTCTCAAAATTAACAAAGATTTTCAAGCTCAGAAGGCAGCAGTGATACAGCAGCAATTAGGGTCAAAGCCATGATAACAGAGAGATAAACAAACGACTATCAATATTGTCCATATCCTCTCAGACACGAGGTACTGTCTTTCAAGCATTAGAAAATTGTCAAAAGACTCTGGCTTCTCTCAAAAGAAGTTTTGAACTTCCAGTGAGAGGTAATTCAATTAAGGAGGGAAAAAAGGAAACTCTGTGGTCTTCTTTGACAAACCTCAAATTATACTGTCAGTCCTAAGGGCGCTATGTCAAGATAACAAGCCTGAGTGAAGAAAGGTAGAGTGTCACCGTGATGTTCTCTGTAATCCCTAATAGCCAAAATTGATTCAGAAAAAAACCCTACAGACTCTGTATTTGCAGGATTAGCCTCAAATAATTGTGCTGAACCTAAAGCAAAATGTAACACATACCATATGGATTAATGCATTCTAATGGTTGTCAGTTAAATATTAATTAAAAGAACACACAAAAGCTATTTCCCCCCAGAATGTTAGCATTAAATCCACTGACCACTTTATCATTGTTGGTATCACAGATTTGGTGACATGTGATCAAAACCATAAAACCGAGTAATCACTGGGTATTTACCAGGCATTGTATGAAGCTTCTAGCTTTTACTACCTCCTTAAATCTCACATCGGCCCTATATGAGAGATATAGTCATTCCATTCTACAGGTAAGAAAGCTGAAATTCAGACAGTGATGAAATCCATTCTCATCATGCAGCTGTGAGGGGATTAAGCCGGATTGTGAGCCCAGGTCCCTCTTATGTCGGGGTCCATTGCTCAATGACCACATTATAGGAGTTAATGTGTCATGGGAAGAGTACAGTAGTCAGCCACCTAACAGAATTCCAGAGCTAACTAAGACCACACCTGTCCCTCCCGTGGCCACGAATGATTCAGAGGACACTGCAAAGGCTGAGCTTTGGCAAGCTTTTTCATTTCTAAATATTTGTTTGCTATCCCATTGATTAAACTGCTCTCTGTAGGCCTCGTGTTAAAAGTACATATAGGGCTTTCCTGTGTATTTTTCCAGATATGCTAGGAGAAATTCTTGCCAAATGCAATGTGATATTCCCAGAGAACCATCTCGGGCTTTTTGACAGAGGCTTCTTAGGCACATGGGTTATGTCACTTTTGTTATCTATAACTCTTCTCTCCCACGAGTCCTGATAATACAAAGTAGACAATAAAACAATTAAAGTGGAACTATTTTTCAACTACCTCTCATCAGTAACAGATCATTCACTCCTAGCCTGGCGAGACTGTACGATCGCACACTCCAGTATCAGCTTATCTGTAAAGCAGAGAGCGCCACACTCTGATCCCCTCCCTCACTTTAATTCATTGGTCATTTAATGATATCACAACCAGACATGTCCCAATGTCTCCGTTCCCTGACACACTGCAGATGTCCTGCTTCTGGATTCCAAGGAAAGTAGCAATACAAAAATGTAAGGCATGCCCAATTCTTTTCTACTTGTGGTAAGCTTTCTCTGCCTGTAACACATGTGTTTATTTAACCATACCAAGTATGCACTCACATACATAGACACCAAATGCCGTATGTGAGAGAGAGAGAGAGAGAGAAAGAGAGAGAAAAAGAGGGAGAGAGAGAGCCCATCCACCTTACCCTTGACTTATGGAGAGATGAAGCTGGTTGTAGTGACAGGCCTCTAACATCGTAAAATTAACCTAACATTGTAAAGTTCCCCTGCCTGATTTCTTCACCAAGGAGCTAAGTTTTTAAATAATGCATCATACAAATTCAGGCTACAATGTCTAGTTTCTGTGTCAGCTAGTGAAAGATCAAGCTATGCAGACATTCCTTTCATTCACCAAATACCCTTTGAAGTACTCCTGGATTCAAGACCCAGTTTAACTATCACCCCACAAAAAGAAGATGCACCAAAAAAAAAAAAAAAAAAAAAAGTCAATATGATGTTTCCATTCAGCATAATAGGAGACTCCTTAGTCCCCAAAGCTTCAGTTTTTCTGACCCACAGCAGCAAGATAAGGTCAGAGAGAGGGCTGGTACTGCAATTTCAATTTTTTTTTTTTTTTTTAGCCCTATTAGTTTCCTATTAGTCCCATATTTACCTATTAGTAATACCTATAGCCCTATTAGTCCCATACTTACCTTACCAACCTTTATTTTTCTTTTTCCCGTGAACATGAAAAACATTGCTGTTAAATTGCAGTTCCCTGGAAATACTCTAAATATCAGTGCAAACAACTATGTGGGTTGCTTGTCTTTCTAAAATCTACCAATATTCAGAGAGGTCCAGGGCAGATCCTACGGATCCAAAGTTTTAAAACTCACTATTTCTATTACATGTGTCAGGTATGCCTAGGCAGGGATGCATTAACATATTTTCATGAGTTTGTTTACTCCCCATTGAAAAAATAACTCAAGTATTGTTGTGTGGAAACAAAGCTGATTTACTCAAAAATTTAAAATCCTATCTGGCTTTATTTAGATCACTGGGAGCAACAGTTAATGAGGAAATATTCCTCATATCTCTATCTTACTAAATTATTTTAAATTCTTTTCAGAGGCAATGGGTTTGGTTTGGTGGTTTCAGTGCTGAGGTGAGCCCAGGTGTCCCAGAAGAGGGCACATCTACATGTGTATGGGCCACACAGGAGCAAACAGAAAATGCCTCAGGGGTCTTTGTCTCCTGATTTCCCAGGATAAAAATCTGGGAGTTGAGAGCCTGTTCTCCCCTCTTCAGGGAGACTTTTAAGGGCACTGAAGGAATATCCAAGTAGCTTCTGAAATTTCCTTCTGGATCTCCACGTGGGACTTCCCTAGAGCCTCTGGAGAGGAGCCCCCTTCCTCCCACCCTGTCAGAGTCTATAAACAAGAGAATGGTACATTTCAGCCTATGCTCTAATGGAACAGAATGCAGAATCTAATAACAGAAATGGAACCTACAGCTTTGAGTCGTAAGTCAAGGAAAACCTAAGGCCGTGGAAGCAGATACCAATGTGCCTCCGCTGACAGGGCTCCAAAAGTCAGAGAAAAATAAATAAGTAAATAAATAAAATAAAATGAAGAAAAGAAATTTAAAATACATTCTCTCTTTCTTTGCCTTTGTCACAAACTGTCATAGCTATCTTTTCTGTCCCTTATTCACTCCCACCCCCACTCCTCAACCACGAATATATTGAAAATGCCTTGAAGCGATGGAACACTTTCCACTGAAATAACTAAGAGTCACTGCTCAAAAAATACACATTCAAATAATGTACTCAATAGAAAGGAAAACTTGTTTAAATTGTTTTGGGCAAGAGCACCACCAGCACCTCGGGAACCACGAAATTTGAGTCCCTGTTCTTGGTCTCCTTTGGGAACAGGTGACCTTGAGGTTAGCCTATCTTTATCATTGATTAGCCAGGAGATTCCGGGTAAGTCATTTTACTGCCCCAAGTTCAGAAAGCTTAATAATGTCTCCAACCTCTCAGCCAGGAGGAGGCAGATCCATAAAAAAGGTTTCAAGTCAAAAGAGTCAGAGGACTTTCCAGATCTTCTGGATAGAATTCAGATTAAAAGTTAAATCAATGAGATAATACATGTTTGGAAAAAAAAAAAAAAAAAAGAGGATATTCAGTAAGTTAAAATATATTCTGGGGGAATTGTTAGAAATAAGAATCATCATTTACTGGCATTCATTATGTGCCGAACACTCCTTTAAGCACTTTACATATTACAACCTATTTGTGGCTCATTACATCCCCTCCTGCTTTGCTCAGGCTGCCCTCTCTGTCTAAATTTCCTTATCCTTATCCTTCTCCTACCTGATAATACTCAACTTCAAGACTTAGCACAAATTTCACCTCTAAACGTCCCCTCCCCTCTGTTGTAGCTTCATTCTTTCAAATACAGACCTCTAAGAAGCAATAACAAAAACTGTGGTTCATTTATTTGTTTACATTTGACTACGAGCTCCTGGAGGGCAAGATACACATCCAGTTTACTTCTATATACTCAGAGCTAAGCCTAATAAATTGTTTGCTAAATAATAAACAGAGGCTGCTAGATAAGTTAATGATTGAGAGTATTTCTGTTTTTATTGCAGATTTACCGAATTTCAGACGGCTAAGCCTAACATAGCAATCTCTTACTAGCTGCAAAAAACAACAAAAAATTAAATAAAACGTCAGCCTGTGGAAACCCAAATGCACTAAGCCAAAATATTAGATCTCTGTATGATATCCCAGAGAATACCTAAGGCAGCAATCCAGAAGGAAACTCAAAAATCAACAATCCCCTCTGAGTTTGGGAGAAGAGAACAAACCTCAGCTCTATCACCTTCCCGGGCTAACAGCGATTTCTAAATCAGCAAGTTTAAAAGGCAAAGGAAGAGAGACAAAGAGTGATAATTGGGAACGTGGTCCACAGAGATGCCTTGGAAGCGGGGTGGGGGTGGGTGGGGGGGCAATGGTGGTGGTGATGAGGGCTAAGCTGCACTCTATAACCATGACACACTCGCTAGAAGATTCAGAGGGTTTCATATTTTGTTTATCACCACTCCTGGACTTCATTTTCCTTTAAGAATTAACACAATGTAGAAGTGTTTATATCATTCTCTTTCTTCTCGTTAAAAATTAAAAATCGGCATATATTTGAATCTATGAATCTATATTCTCTATAAATAGAGAAAAAAATATATAGCTCTTTCTTGGGGTTGAGTTCATTGGGCCCCCGGATAAGACGTTAAAGGAAAGGCGATAATAGCCTGCACTGATGACTTTGTTTATAACTGTTCTGTCCCTAGAAAAAGACCACCTGCATTCTTCTTGTATCAACACCCAGAGCCAGCCTGGTGCGGGGAGGCTCCTGACCCGGAGCTGCAAATCTTTATCCGGTTACCAGCATTTTTTTCAGGCTAGGCCATGTTCTGAAGCCTTTATTTGGCTTGTTCCAAAAACTCAAAAATAAAAGCTATGATGAAATCCTTCCAAAGACACATTTTTGCATAGCATATAAAGCCTTTAATAATCCTTTCTTCCCTCCAAGATTAGAAGTATGTGAATCCCTGAGCGTGGCAGGAGACCCATCCAGGAAGTAGAAGGCGTCCTCCACGTAGCTACAGAGGTCCTCTGCTGAGAGGCCAAAGCTGGCTACATTGTTTGACATGAGGGTTACTTTTCAGATAGTGAAATTTTAGTTGCCAGGTGCCAGAGGTAATTTATCAGACGCTCATAAAATAAAGATCAGAAAGCCCATCCGTCTCCCCGTGCATCTGGGATCTAGGAAGGAACACTCAAGGCCCTGGATCCTTTAAACAGCTCTCACTTAAAGAGCTTGATGTTTATAATAACAAAAAAAGGAGAAAGGGGTCAGGTCAAATTCTGCTGAATAGCAGGTGTTGTTGTAAGTGTTTTGTTCTTTCTCTTTCTCTCTCTCTCTCTCTGTCTCTCTCTCTTTTTTTTTCTGAAAAAGTAATCTGAAAGAATATTGAACTGTTACAGTAGATGCCCTCTACAAGCATTTATTTATTTACTTACTTATTTAATATGTTTCAACAGAAAAACGTGACCTGAAAACTAGAAAATAAAAGACTTTGACCAAAAAAAAAAAGTTTCGAAAGTTTTTTCATGAAAACACCAATTACTAAATGAATTAAATAGAATCCAAGTACAATGGTGTCATGTGAGGTTTACATGTAACATAATAATTTTGAGTCACACTAATTAAAAACAACTAGTAATAATGCTTGCACATATAGAAGAACTTTTTCCTTCATTATCCCCTTGAAGAGCAAAGAGAGGAGGAAACTTGTCTGCAATCACATGAGGTGTAAGTGACAGAAACACTTGGACCCTGGTCTTGCGATACCAAACCTTGGCTGTCACCACGGGGCCTCCTTGTCGCAAAGCTCTGGGTGCAGCTTTACACAGAGTGCCCAACCAGCGTTATTTCTCACTGAATTGAAATTAATAGACCTAAATTTTTGCCAATTTAAGGGCAGTTACTTAAGATGTCTTTACCTTACCTTAATTTTGAACCTTTATTATTTTCTTATTTTGTTAAGCAAATGGTATGATATTATGTTAGGGATAATGTACATTTTGCAAGTAGTCCTACTTCCTTTTAGTGTTCACTAGACCAAAATTTAAAGCTGAAAATAGTTCCCACTAATAGTGTAGTTTGCATTTCTTGGTAATGTCTTCTTTCCTGTTCCCTTCTTCCCATCTTCCCACTTTGTGCTTCTTTTTCCTTCCCCTTATGTCTCTGTCTCTTTGTTTCCTTACTTCTCCTCCTCCCCCTTTTCTTTCCTCCTCCTCCTCCTCCTTTTGTTTCTTATTCTCTTTGCCTTCTTTGAATCTTGTGACACACCTTTAATTTTTATTCATTGTGGAAGAGATGGGAAAGGAAGAAAGAAAGAAAGAAAGAAAGACAGAAGTGAGAGAGACAGGAGGGAAGGAGGAGGAGATAACACAGGGATAAAAAAAAAAGTAATCTGGAAAGATATGATGATGGGAAAAAGAAATAAAACACCAAGAAAATGAAAATCTAGCAGGGTATACAAGTGTTAATCACAAGTAAAAGTTCAAAAATAATGAGAATAAAGGGGGGAAATGGGGAAACTGGAGCTCATGGAAAAATTGTTTATTATTTCTGGAAAAGAATCTACTATTATTCTTATTTTTAGTTCTAATTTTTTTGTTCATTAAATATTTTAGATCATTAAAATTTTTTATATAGCCAAAGTACTAACACATTATTGCAGACCGATATAAATATAGATTTTAGAGCCTAGAAAGGGCTTTACTATAATCACAAGATTGCAGAAATGAGCAGAGGGAAACAACGAAAGTTACAGGAATCCTCAATGGAAAGAAGGCAGCTTTATGTTATGCCTTGACAAAGTGTTGACCTGGAAGTTAGATCTCTAGATGACATTTCAGATATGTATATGAAAGAAGAAAACAGTAGGTATTTGGCAATCTTAGACATTCATTGGTAGGTCTAAATTACAAATTAGCCAACAACAAAATATTATTTTCCAAGCATATTGGACACAAGAGAAAATAAATCGAAGATGGCTTGTCAGAATCTTCATAGCCTGGCTCTGAAAATCACACAGGGGATCAGTAATTCATGTGTTTGGGGAGAGAGAAAACTTAGAGGTTCTTAGGAAAGATGTTTTTCTTAGCCCAAAGCCCTTCCTAAATTGTCACAGTTCTTTGGCATCCTTGTGGAGGTTGTATATCTTGGGGGCTTTGGAAACTACTTCCCAAAATTCACACTTGCAAGGGAAATGGCAATTTAAACCCCAGTTTTAGGCATGAGGATGATGGGTTTAAGATCAAAGAATTTCCTCTCAGTAGTTCAGAAAGGAACTACTTCTTGGTGCAGAGATGTGTTGTGCAGCCTTAGGGCCTGGCTCTTGCTGGTAGGGCCAAATTGCAGGTGAAACAGATCTGAGCTTTCTGAAGGACAAACACAGCTAGGTCACAGGAATAATAAAGAAATCACTCCTAGCTGATTATCTGCTCCATGACCTGATGGACACAAGATGAGTAGCCATTCTAAAAATGGGTCATTTTCAAGTTCCCTGGAACTCTAAGATTCTTTAACTGCCCTGGGCAACCACCATCCCCAAAGACAGATGAATGCAAGTTTTTTTTTTTTTTTTTTTTTTTTTTTTTCTGTGGCAATTCAACACTCATTTAGGAATGCCAACCTCCAAAAGTTGGAAAACTCAGATTACTTTGGCAATCTATGACTCTGAGAGTATCTAAAATACTGTTTGTTTGTTTTTTTTTTAAAGATTATTTATTTATTCATTTGGCAGAGAGAGAGAGAGCACAAGCAGAGGAGTGACAGGCAGAGGGAGAGGGAGAAGGAGGATCCCTGCAGAGCAGGGAGCCTGATGAAGGCCTAGATTCCAGGACCGCTGAGATCAGGACCTGAGCCGAAGGCAGATAGTTAACCATTTAGCCACCCAAGGGCCCAGTACTCTGACTATTGATTTCTAGAAGCAATTGGCATATTGAGAAATCAGGGTGAACCTGAACAAATCAGTCACTCATAGTCTGACTTTTCATAATCCTGCTCATCATTATCAGTAACATTAACTTCACTACTTTATATTCGTACAGCTCCCCATAGACTATTGTGGGTGCAACGGTGTTTCCCAAAAATATTTGTTGAAATATTAATGCCCAGGACCCCAGAGTGTGATATCATTGAAGATGCAATCAAGTTAAGATGGGGTCACACTTTATTATGGTGGATCCTAACTCCAATTAACAGCTGTCCTTTTAAGATCATCTGGAGACATAGAACTTTGATACACATGAAAGGATGATGACCAAGTGAACACAGAAGCAGAATTTGAGTAATGTAGCTATAAGCCAAGATATGTCAAAGATTGCCAGCAACCGTCAGAAGCTAGGAGTTAGGCGTGCAACAGATTCTACCCCAGAGTCTTCAGAAGAGACCAACTCTGCCAATACACGGATTTCAGACTTTTAGCCTCTAGGACTATGAGAATAAATTTTTGTTGCTTTAAGCGACCCAATTTGTGGCATTATGTTAAATAGCATCTCAAGGATACTAACATGCTGTATAGACCAAGGAACATACTGCATGTGAACATCTGATGTGATGTTTTATTATGGAAATTCTTGGAATAAGTAGAGTCACAGATATCACTATTGTCATTACCCTGCATTCAATAACTATAGAATGACTGTGTGCTAGGTACTGAGCACCTCATATTTCTAAACGAATTCTTACTACAAGCAAATAAGAAAGGTATTATCAGTCCCATTTTATATAAATTGGAATGGTTCAGTAATGTAGCTAAGATCATAGCCCTAATAAGTTGTGGAGCCAGAATGTGAATACACTTTCTAAGTCAGAACCATCAGCCCTAAACATTATAGAATACTCCATTATACTAATCCCAAGTGAAAAGGAAATTTAGCAGATTATTTTATTTAAGCCTCTTTAAATAAAATATCTATCAATCTACTTAACAGATGAAGAAACAAATTTTATCCATGAGATGAATTTTACTTAGGGACACACAAGATGCTCCATGATGTTAACACAGGCCTTCAGTCCTTCCTCCCAGTATACCATGTCAAGTACATGCATTCCTGCAGCATTAATGCCCTTCAGTGAACCCTTTATACTGTTTTATGCATGCTATATTTATTGGGAGGTTAGGGCAAATGTAAAGAAACAACAAATAGGGAAATCCCTGGGCCTATGCTTCTCAGACAGAACCAGACATAGGGCATATGGTGATTAAATCTGGAAAGTTAATACTGGTCAATTAGCTTCCCTGGGCTGATAGCTCCTGCCTCACTTTCTGACTCACTGTCTGTGCTCCAGAGCTGTGGCCATGCCTGGCTTAAAACAGCAGCCACCACTGCTTTTTAGAGGAGTCACAAACAGACGAAGGGCATGTAGGGATCAAAACGGCATCATGGTTCCTTGCCACGAGAGTGAGGTATTCCTAGCCCATAGAGTGTTCTTGGTGTGACCTAACAGGATTGGCCACCTTCTTCTCTGAGGTATTCCTATCAAGGAGATGTGTTAGAACAACTTGAAGGCCAGGACGGTCTACGTTGCTGAGCTGCCCTAGTGTTCTTCCTACACGGCACAAACACAGAACTCTCCTTGGGAAGCGCAGTAAGGCACACATGCCAACTAGTGTTGTGAATTTGTGAAACTACTGATGCAAAGCTTTGACCACTATAGCAAGATATCTTGTTTACCTACCTGTAGCACATTCAGTGTTTTTTAAGAACCTTAAAAATTTTTTTTCTAGGTTCTGAATTTAAAACATTATTAATCCCACTCTGGAAAATAAGTAAAAATATAGCATAATGGATAAGGACACAGGCTTTAGTCTCAGATAGTGTTTGGATTCACTTACTGGCTGTGTAGTCCTGGACAGACTGCTTAGTCTCTCAGAATATCCATTTCTTCATTCGTAAAATGGGGCTAGTAATCTGTTCAGAGGGATATTATTACAATAACCCATGTAAGGTACTTACTGATGTAATTAAAATAATAAATATAAATCGGTTATTATTATGATTATTATTATCACTATTACTAAGGAAATTTGATAAAGCAAGCAAAGCTTTGTACAAAAAGATATTTATTGCAGTGTTACATATAGCAAAGCTGGAAAAAAGGGAAACAATCTAATGACTCAAGGTAGGGGTTCAAAGCATTTTGTACCAGGACCCTTTTTTGCTTGGGACACGGGATTATAAGAAGCATTGCTCTTGCACTTGAAAATCTCAGAGTCCGGGGCGCCTGAGTGAGTTAGTTAACCGTCTAACTCTTGGTTTCAGCTCCGGTCATGATCTCAGGGTCCTGAGATGGAGCCCTGTCTTGGGTTCCACACTCAGCACAAAGTCTGCTTCAGATTCTATCTCCCTCTCCCTGCTCCTCCTGCTTGCTCTCCCCCCTCTCTCTCTTTCTACTTCTCTAAGAATAAATAAATAAATATTTTTAAAAAAAAGGAAGACAATCTCAGTCTGGTTGAGAAGATATAAATATATCATATATATATAAATATACACATATTTATATATATATAAACATATAAATAGCCAAATTCAATACAGTAGAATCATTCCAGGGAGGGAGGTATAAACAGTGAGGTGGTTGGATATTAGCCCAAGGATGAAGAGATAGGAATAGACTGTAGGGTCAGTATCTCAGAGCATAGTCCATGCTTAGTCAGTACCTAACTGCTGAATGAAATTTTAAAAAATGTATTGAGTGACTCAGAATTACTTCATTTTGTTGTTTTGTTTTGAATCAGAGACATTTCCAACTATAAGCTCTGCAGAGCAGCTTTATCCATATTTAAATAATAATTTCAAAATTTTCCTGACTAATTTTACAAGCAAATACTTAATATGATGTCTTTCCGTGCAATCTCTAAAAGGAAACACATTTGCATTGCACCTAAAGAATATCACAGTTAGAGAAATTTCCTTAGCTGTAATCTCTAGCATAGCTAAGAGGGAGAAAAAAAAATAACACACTCAAATGAATGAATCTCATCTTTCATCCAATTTTATGTCACATTCAATGCTTGTGGTACCAAAATACAAAAAGGACACCACATTAATAGCAATTTGTAGGATCAAGACCATTTACATAATGCAATAATCAAGTAGATTTATTATAAATTTTACTAAGTTTCTGTTTGGGTTTGATGCCAGGGAAGTTCCCCTCTCTTACTGTAGACAGTTTAACTTCAGTGAATGTACTAAAACTGATAGTATCCGCTCTTAAGATATAAGCTAGCACTATGTCTGCAGAATTGATAAGGAAATTATTTTCTCCAAAACAAAGCAAGGGAAAAAGATAAAAAAGGAAATGGCACACTTTATTCTTCATGTTTTTAGATGACAATTAAAGTACTTGGGATTAATTGTCTACCATTTGAGTGACCTCATTTTTTACAAAACAAAGTTATCTTAGGAATTCCCCATTCTAAAACTGAGATTATGGCCTCAATTTAAAGTGTAAAATCTGTGTTTAAACCACACACGCTTTTTCAAGGCAGTAGTTATAAACCAGCAGCATGCTTAAAAGCAGAGACAGAAAATTAATTGCTAAATATTTTACCAGTCTCTGGGACTTTGCTTTGATGTTGCAAACCAGTATCAGGAAAAGGAGAATAAACACCTTTTTCTGCTTTTTTTTTTCACTTTGAGTATTTAGGGGTTTAGGAAGTCAAATAGGCAAGGACACACACACACACACACACACAAATATATAATCTGATCTATGAACCCACACACCACTCCAGAATGCCAAACGTAATGCTTTCCAGAGCTCTAGCAGTCTCTCCCTATACCGCATCAAAATGTTTGTCCCCAGGATGGATGACCAGGAAGCCGGTATGAAAATTCTAACTTCATAGCAGTAAGGAAAAGAGTAGTAGAAAGTTGTGTTTGTGTCATGGGCCAAATTCCAGCATCTGATACCAGGAGACAATACCATCTACTACACAGTTCCTCAAAGAAAAAACTTTGTGAAATATATATTTAATTTCCAAGATTTACTCCTATTTTTATTGAAATGCAAAGACTCCAATTTCACAAAAATCACCCTGAGACAGAAACAAGGGCTTAGTAAGCTGGATGTGTTTTTTAAAAGAACATTATGAAAGCTAACAAACACTTAAGAATCCTAACTCCACAAAACTAAAACTTCCTATTATTTAATCTTGAACATTTTTTATTTTTTTTCTCATTTATTTACTAGTGGTAGTATTTTTCTATACTCTAAAGAGATGGGTTTTGTTTTTTTTGTTTTGTTTTCTCTGTTCAACTCTATAAATAAGTACTAGTGGCCCGCTATGTCCCAAACATGCCCTGGTCACTACAGACAGAAATGCACATAAATCAATGTCCCTTCTTCAAGGAACTCAGCTTAGTAAAAAAGACAGACAAGCCAACAGGCATATATAATTCATGTTTTATGCATTTGCCTCCAATATCATCACCCAAAACAAAAGCCCAGAGAGGGAATTAGAACTTCTCCTTCTCTTGGCTTCTGCCTTATTGATTCAATTAGCTTAAAAATTTGCTGAAACACTTAGCTCCTTCTCCATATTTTCCTAAGCATAATGGAATAATCTAGGCCTCACTCTATAAAAGGTTGTACAAGATCTGGTTTACTCCTGAGGAAAGTAAGGCCCAGCCACCCAGCAGGAATGCTTTCAGGATTGGATCATGTTTTTATTCTCGCAATGCACCATTTAAGAGCTACTGTGGTTTTTCTGAAGTTCCATTTGTGGGGCATTAAACATGTAGGCATTCCTTTGTATATTACATTATACTACATAATACTACTAGATTCCAAAGTTTTTACCTTTTCCTCTCTAAAATAAAAAGCATCGAGGCTTTGGGGTAAAATATTCATGGCACTCTTTTTTAATGCCCTACTCTTCTCAAGATGAAGCAAAATAACCTCACAACCATACAGAAACTAGCCAACATTCCACCACAAAATTTACTGTAAATACCCGATTTGGGTAAAGAATTCCTAATATCACTGTTTGATTTAATAACTACAGGATACTACTTCCTCTGCACAGATTTCCAAAACTTAAATAAACCTAGCATTCCTATCAACTGTTTACAAAAATATTTGACATTTTTTTCTCCTTGGTAGACTTAAAGACTTTAGAATTGCACTTGCAGGGAAGGAATGGTTTGATATGTCTGATATTTCATATCAAATTCAAATGATATCAGTTGAACGCATACTTCATTGGAAAGTCAAGAAGAAATGCAAAGTTTCACCCATTTTCATATTCTTAATGTTTTGAAAACTATAACCAAAATGTTTCTGTAGAACAACAATAAAAATGAGAGCTAGAAGAAAACTTGGCAATCAAGAAGAACTAGATCACTTTACAAATGCTTAAACTAGAGTTCAAACAGGTTAAGTAACGGGTCCAAGCTAGATCTTACTTGAGCCAGGACAAAAGTCCAGGACAATGACTCTCAGTCCAATCGTACTAATGGGTACTTGAGCACAATGACCAATTTACAGTTATAACACAGTATCCTTCCAGGCTTCCTCTGCAGCTAGTCAGCAGAACACACAGTCAGGGTTTCCATCTACAACTTTTTCCCGCAGCACCTCTCAGAATCATGTACAATCAATCCCTAATGTCCATGATTTCATTCTCTGTTGTACAAAGGAGTCATTAAGTCCAGAAACAAAATGAGAACTCTGTGGAGGATATAGGCAGGGAGAGGACTAGCTTAGCCCAAGGATGGATGTTCTGGAACAGGACTGAAGAAAAGCCAGGCACCCTCTCTAGCCTGACATGTTGCTTGACATTTTCACCAGTAGAGAATCTTTCTTTTGGACTAGAGGTCTCTTCAGTTTTCCTAGAATCTACTCTGGTTTAAAATAACCTTATGCCAAAATGCACTGTGGAACGGCAGCTTGAAAAGATGGAACAGAATAGGAGGTAGTGTTTATGTACATAAAGCAGTGTTGATGTACATCAGGTTTTATTTAGTATCTGGAATATTCTAAATTGGCACTAGAGTAAACCTAGCTTTCTAAAAACAAACACTTTTTTTGAAGATTTTATTTATCTTCAAATTATTTTATTTATCTGAGAGAGAGAGAGAGAGCACAGAGGGACAGGGATAGGGACAAGCAGACTCCCGGTTGATTATTGAGCAGGACTCGACCCAGGACTCCAAGATCATGACTTGACTGAAGGCAGACACATCCAACTGAGCCACCCAGGTGCCTCAGAACAAACATTCTTTTAATCATGATCCAGCCTTCCCATGCCACACTCCCTACCAAGCATCCTTCATTCCAGCTACTCAGACTGCTCCTCATTCTGCAGACAGAGTCTGTATAGTCCTATCTCCACACTTCTCTTCATGGCATGTTTTTCTAGAATGACTATCCCTTGTCCATATTCATTTACCAAAATTCACACTTGCAACAAAGTCCTTCTTTTTCCCCCATCTCTCTCTTCTTCCATGTGTCTTTCCCAATCTCTAAATCTAACTTAATCTCTAGGTTTTGTTCCTATAGAATTTTTCTTTGTGCCTCTGTACTGCATTTAATGTTGCTTTTTGTTGGTTTGGTTTGGGTGGTGGTAACAATTTTCCCAGGAGAATCTCCCAACTAGACCATTCAGGGCTGAATTTGATACATCTTTCTAACTTGTCCTTAGCGAGCACAGTGGTGGGCACATGTGGCACACTCAAAACACATTTACTGAGTTTAACCTAGTTAATGTATACACTAGAATTACAGAAGACTTAGTGTGATTCATCGCTGATGTAAATCCTAGTACTTCTGGTGCAGCAGCAATTCCACTTGCTCCTCCTCTTCTTCTCCTTCTCCTCTTTGAATCCTATTGTTGTTGTTGCCATTAGTATTCATATCATTATTATCTTGATCAAGAACTCAGAAATATATATTGCCTGTAAGACTTGTCAACATATATGGACATACTTGGCTGCTGTATGAAGTCTATAGGTCTTGGCTCCATTTGGTACAGCACAAGATAGCATCTCCTCTCTTAAATCAACCAAGAGTCTGAGCAGCAGAGAAAGCCTCTGGTCATGCTTCTTTTTGCCATGGCATATATAAATTATCCCTGACCATTAAGGCATAAAATAAAGTAACCTTAAAAAATGCAGGAAGCTATAAATTATCCTGAAAATGTTTTAATCTCTCACTATCAGCTCTTCTTTGGATCACAATCAAAGTGTATCCCATTTAAAGAAGCCCTTATGGGTTTCTTCTCCAGCAGAATGCTTTGCTTCAAATTAATGTCTGGGATGGAGGAAAAGCCATTTATGTTTTGTTATAATGTCTCAAAAGGATATATTTTATATTTTCAATTAAACTGTGAGCCCCCTGAATTCATGTTCTGTTTCCAAATAAAAGAAGTTTGAGAAACAATGGGCATTTCACATACCAAATTTTTATCACAAAATATTACTATGTAAAATTGTCCAAACAACCCTGCTAAAACAGCTGTTTGAACATCTGGATGACTCCCTTACAAAAAAACTCTCTCCCTATGAGTACCCCTCATCCCCGCCCACCCACAAGAGGCATCTCCTACACCAAGGTCTTTGTGACAAGTGATGACAGTAGGCACTCCAGTTTTCCAAGTCAACATCACTAGGCTCCTCATCACTGTAATGAACCAAAGGTTTCTTCAGTAGAATCCTATTGAGAAAATGCTGTTTGTAAGAATAAAATTTATTTGTCCACAAAGTAAACAAATTATTCAGAAAAAATTGATAACTTACAAAGTTAACTCTGTAATATATCTATATGTATATGTCTATTTATAGACATTTATATATATTTATCTATACATTTTGCATAGATCCACTTCCCAACATTCAGACTATCTGTCAGCAGTCTCTTAATTCCTTGCAACCTATATGTGAACTCCACCATAGAATGAATGATCACATTTATATTTGGGTTCATAAACTGTTCATAAAATATTTTTAGTACCTTATAAAGTACTTGGCTTATGTTATTATAAAAGGGAGAAATGTGTAAGCTATACATCTTACTAAAATTCAGGTTTCAAAATATTGCAAATACACATATTTCCTCAAAGTCATCAGAAGTAGGCCTGGAGCATTCTGAAGAGAGCACAAAAGAGTTTCTGGGTCTACTTAGGTCTGTATCCCCAGTGCTTAGTCCAGTACTCAGCACACAGTTGGTATTTAATAAATATATATAAGCTAAATAAACAAAATAAAAATTAAATCTTATAGGAGGCAGTAAGGTATGATGGGAAGAGCAAAATTTGAGTCCTAACTTCAATGTCTCCTGGATGCAAAATTTGAGGTCACTGTTGATGTCTCTCAGACCCCAAGCTTCTGCCAAAACACAAATCTTCAAGGTGTGGTTGTGAGAATCAAATGAGAACACATGTGAAAGTCTTCTTATAACAATAATACTACCATCTATTCAGTGCCAGCTATGTGCAAAGCAATTTCTATGATCTAACTTCTAATTCCTGTAACAATTTTTCCAGCAGGTACTAGTATCTCTGAATTTCAGAAAAAAATTATATACCCAAGTTCTCCACTTCTGTTGGTTTCAATTTTTTAAGTTAACAGGTGGGAGGGGCTCCTCCCCTGACCACATTGTAGCCACTCAGTCACAGGCAAGCACCTGGACAGAAAATAGGTAAGCCAGGTTTTGAAGTCAGATCAAAATGTATGTGAAAGTGCTCTGCAAACATATGAAAGTACAGGCAGTAGGAAGATACTATTATTATTATTTTTTTAAAGATTTCATTTATTTATTTGACAGAGAGATCACAAGTAAGCAGAGAGGCAGGCAGAGAGAGAGGAGGAAGCAGGCTCCCTGCCAAGCAGAGAGCCTGATGCAGGACTCGATCCCAGGACCCTGAGATCATGACCTGAGTCGAAGGCAGAGGCTTAAACCACTGAGCCACCCAGGAGCCCGGAAGATACTATTATTAACATAATTTTATATCTTGTTCAGAGGAATTAGAATAGTCATTGCACACATTTCCTGAACCTGGAAGCCTTGTGTGATATTCAGGTTTCACTTACAGCATGTTACAAAGCATGGCAAGACAATAAAGTGGTGGTAAGAAGCCCAAATAATATGAAATCACTGTCTTCTCCAGTCCTGGGAATAAAGGAGAAAAGGAAACTCAAGAACTTGAAGATTGTGCCAGAAATTCCATTTTGGAAGGAGGATGCTGTCTTCAAAGCAGCTAGTGCCTCCCACTTCTCTGTGTTTTGATATACAGCCCGTCACCAGCTTTGGTGAAACTATTTCTCATCCTCTACAAAAACCTAGGGATCACATCCCAACTACTTCTGGGGAAATGCCACATCTCCTAGGGCAAGTGAAAAAAAGAACATTTCAATTTTATGGCAGCATGAGCAAAAATGTCATCTAAAGAAGCCTGGAGGAAAAAGAGAAGTAAAATATTATAAATGAACATTCCTTCTTCCTCAGTGGAGGGAAGAAGGAAAGAATTTAAGGCCAGATAAGGAACCCAAGCCAGAGATACTATAGCATTTTACAGCCTGAGGTCACCAGAAGGGGGACAGGAGGAGGCCAGGATAGAGGAGTAGAGCAAGTGCTAGGCCAAGAAATGTAGGGGAAATGTGTGGAGTTAGTCCTTGGAGGCTGCCGGGTGAGAACAGGGAAAGAGAAATGGGGAGGCAGCCAGTGAAGGTGTTTGGGGCTGCTTGAGAATATCAAATTTCTTTCTGAGAATAATGGGTCAACAGGCACAGTGACAGATTCTAAATCAAGAATAAACTAAAAACACTAGGATAGCCCGAGGGAGATTGCTACCAAGAGTCTTCCCTCTCTAGGCAAGATAGGTTAGTTATGTCAGATTGCTCCATCCCTGGAATGAAATACATGTGCAAACTCAGCAAATATAAAACAAAGCATATAGTAATTCTAAGTTTGGGAACTGATTGAAGAGCAGAAAACTGCAAATTTCAAGACCTGAAAGTGGTGGGGGGATGACAGGAGTGGTTGTGAAATTTTAACTGAAGAGTTGTACCATTTATTCAGGGGTTGGTGAAAATTCCCAGAAGGGGACATGTGGCAAAGTTGGCTGTGATGAGTCAGAACTGTACTCACCATTCTTCATGAGCATAAGAGGAATTTGGAAAATTCCAGGAGAAAGCATAATGAGGCTACAAACTGGGACCAGGGGACTCCATCAGACTCACATCTTTCACTAAACATTCAAGGCATTGGAAAGCTTTGAGTCTGTTTTTCTCATCTACCTGAGAAAGCTGAATTATAGCATGACAGTTTTGCTCTTGAAGAGAATAAATATTTCTTTCACTCCAGCTCCTAGAAATCAGGAAGTCTCTCCAGTACTCGCAGAGACAAATTCTAGAGTATCTTTGTTGTTTACTTCCTAACTTGTTAGCTTATTAAAATGGACACTCTTCTCAAAGAAAAGTCTCTATCTCTTTCCCACTTCTGGTGTCCCAATCACAAATCCCTAAACCACAAGGCTGTACGTAGTTGCTGCCAGTCTGTATGTTAGTATCTTTGAGCATGTCTATCCCAGAGTCGTAGAGATGGCTAGCTTCCTGAGGAGCACAATAACTATAATCAAAATACCGATAAGCTAGTATGTATTGAGTGTAAGATGTCATTCTAACATATTACTACATCTTCCCTCACAACAATCCTAAGAGGTAGATAAATATAGTCATTACCCATACTTTAAAATTAAAGAAACTGAAGCACAGGGACAGTCAAAGATCTGGCCAAGGTCACATAACAAGATTTGCACTCAAACAGATTGACTCAATGCTGTCAACTATTGTGTGATAACTTACTGAAGTCCAAGTGCAAAAAAAAAAAAAAAAAGATGGGGGGAGGGTTCTCAGCACTTTGGAATAGAATGTACTCTATACTACCAAAGGCAAAGTTTCACTTGATTTTGTAGGCATTTTTCTCTGAGCTTCCATAGTAATATACATTGATCTAAATTACCCTATAGCACACTGCTACAATTATTTGCTTAAACATCTGTGTCTCTGCTTAGGGTATGACAGGCTTAAGGGCAGGACTATATGCTTTGTTTAGCATCCTCAGTGTCTAGCGTAAGACTGGAATATCACTGGTACTCTATACATTTTGTTAAAGGAGTGAATAAATTAAAGTCAAATTATTTTTTTCATTCTTTCATTATTCTTTTCGTTAATTTACTATGGGCCTATTATGGGCCAGATCCCATGCTCACTGTGAACAACAAAATGAATTGGTCATAGTTCCTGCCTTCAATATGTTCTCAATCTGATCAGAAAGCTAGATGAGTAAATGGAAAATTTCAATAGAGAGTAAAACATTCTTTGACAGAATGAAGGGTGTGGTATTACAGGAACATAAAGAAATAACACAAACCTAGCCTGAGGTTGTCAGTCAGGGCTCCCTAAAAGAGGTTTTGAAACACCCTCTGGGAATTAGCTAGACACCATGGACATAGGCCAGTAAAAACATGGGGGTATTTGGGCACTTTCATGTGGTTGATGTAGTACAGATTACGAGAAGTCCATTGGGAAAGAACACTGAAAATGCAACTTGAGGTAAGATTTAAAGAGCTAAAAAGGTTAAACACTGAATTTCCTCCCCAAAGATCATGAGGAGTCATGGGTATATGGCAAGGAAGCAATAGAGTAGTACTAAAAAAGACCTTAGTTCCACTTCAGGTGAGTCATCGACCAGAAAGCTGGCACTGAGACATGGGGAGAAAAAGAAAGCACAGGGCCTGTCAGGAATGGAGGGTAAGTTACAGCTCAATTGTTGGGTGTGAAGAAGCAGAGGAGCAGAAGGTAGCACAGAGTGGCCAAGCAGAATAGTTTTGGATTCATACAGAACTGCACTCAAATCTCATCTCTTGAGGATGTGCTTGTGTAACCTTGGGCAACCTATGTAAATGCTCTGTGCCTCAGTTTCTCTTTCTATACCCTGAGAATAAAGTCACTAACCATGTAAGATTGATCTAAAGATTAAAGGGGGTAACATGTAAAATCCTCAACTGGAAAGGAAGGTAAGGATTTCTCTGTATTATGTTAACAACACGTTGCCAAAAGCACAGACATTCTACAGAGAAGCCTTTACCTTCTTCCCCGTCTAAGCATTTTACGGGTTACTCACTCTTCATTCCAATCTTACATGGTCAATGTTGTTGTCAGAGAACTCCGGACACAACCAAGAGGAGCACTCTGAAGTTTTTCAGAAGTATTTTTTTCTTTGTACTTGCCAGACTCATGTCACATTCAACATCTTCACCCCTCCACTCTACCATTTCCTAAATCCTATGCTATTATTACCAATACCAGCTGCCCCATTCAAATTGCTCTTTGCTTGGTGTGAAACTCCCTTCTGGGATCCATCCATTGATGGGCTTTGAGAGCTCAGCTGGTTAGGAGACCCATGTGGCCTACATGCACATCAAGATACCAATCATCACTCACAGCTTATACCAGACTTAGGATTCTCACTTCAAGCAGCCTATTGCCAATCATGTGGATGAACTGGATAGCTAGCAACCATACTAGCAAGAAAACTTCAGAAGTATCAGTCCTATTAAATCGCTATTCCTTAGAACACTTACCCAGGCTGTCACTGTATTTATTTTAATGTTTTTATTTCAATTGTTCTAAAGATAACAAGGAACCTGAGTGGTGCTATTGTTTCCTCACTCTGGGTGATGAGTTAATCTGTCTCAAGTCATACAATCACCCACATTTACCCTTAGGCACATAGTATGCCAAATGATGGGCTAGCATGTGGTGGTGCCCCTGGCTTAGAGACCTGCAAGGAGGAAAGGCTCCACTTATCTCAAATCTGCTCAGGAAAGTGACCTTGACTTCCCATGGATGATGGCTGGGAAGAGAGGAGCACTTGGGCAAGAAGATGATTAGATTCCAATCTGTGGCCTTTCCATCCAATCAAGGGCATTCCCTTTAGTCAGGCCTACAACCAACAAAATTTGTACCCTGAACACTAACTCAGTACACAGTAAGTTCTAAAGATGCATACATATAATAGGAGAAATCTGAGCCCTCAGAGAAAGCATAGACATTTTTACAAAATGCAGTTCAAAATGCTAAAAGGTACTGCAATAAAAGAATGTCCAAACATTACAGAAACACCAAGGAGAATGCAAATATAACACAGGTAAATAACTTCCTTAAATAAAAAATTATTACACTAAATGCTTTACTCCATTATCTTATTTAATTATTATAACAATATTATTACATGGACACCATTTTTATCCTCATTTTACATATAAAGAAATTGAGACTCAGAACTTAAGGCTGTACCTTAACCATGCACTGAAGGAAAGACTAAAGTACAGATTGTTGAATCTATACATCACCTCAGTGGACATTAGGAAGAATCCAGCAATACCTCTCTTACACACAATCATCTAAAACTCCCAAAAGGAGCCAGAGTAGAACCTAGCAGACTCAGAGATAAGTTTTCCATCACATGTCCCCAAATACCTCAGATGACTATGGTCAGACTCTAGAGAGATCCTTTTCAAAATGAATTTCTACTTCCATCTTCTCTCTCTTGATATCTACTGCCTTGGTTCATGAACTCATTTGCTTTTGCCTGAATTATTGCAGCAGTCTCTCTGGGGGCCTGACTGACTCCACTCAGGTGTTTTACTTTTTTATTATTTTACTGAGGTATAAAGTACACATAACAAAATATAATAACAAGTACCAAATTTAAGTATTTAGTTTGATGAACTTTGAAAATTGTATATATCCCTCTAACTAAAACCTAAAACAATGTGTAAAATATATATTTGTCTTTAACTTAGGTTTTCAACAGTTTGACTATGATATGCCTAGGTATGGTTTTTGTTTTTGTTCTGTTTGGTGTTCAAAGATCTTCTTGGATATGTGGGTTGATATCTTTCATCAGTTTTGGAAAATTCTTAAGTTGTATCTCCAGCCATTTTCCTTTACCATCTCACTTTCCTCTTCTGGCACTTTAATCACATCTATTTTATGTCATTTGTTATTATCCCACCTATTCTAGATACCACAATCCATTTCTTAAATCATTTTTCTTTCATGTTTCAGTCTGGATAACTTCTATTGGTCTGTCAAGTTTACTACTCTTTTTATTCTACTGAACTTAGTCTATTATTAAGGCCAGTGAATAAATTATTCAATTCTGGTATGCTATTTCTAGTATTTCCCTTTTTAAAATAATTTCCACTAAGTTCCCTACATAGACATGCACGATGTTCACTTTTTCCTTTAGATCTGTAAACATATTTATCATAGCTCATCTAAAGAAATTTTATGACAATCCATCTAGTTCCTCCTCATTTGTGTATAATTCTATGACTACTCTTCTTTTGATTATATTTCCATGTTTCTTTGTATCTTGTATAGCCTTTTTATTGTATGGCACAAATTGTGACAATAGGTAGGAGTTGGGGTCAAAAATATTTACCCCAGAAAAGTGTATACTCTTCCTCTAACATAAGCCTGTTTATGTATGCGAGTATGGGGTCAGGACGGACAGAGATGAGGTTGAGTCCATCTAAACTGGGTTTTGTTACAGATCTGGTTAGGCAGTTTACCACTGGTTTTGAGAAGATCTGAGGCCATGATCAGGACTTTTTCTTCAAATTGACAGGATCTGAGTATGGCAAGACCCAGAAGGATGCATTAAACTCACTAGACCAGCCTTCAGATTTCTAAACCAGGAAGGTCTCTCCCTATTTTATACCTCAGTCTCCAGCTTTCTAAGTCACTTAAGAGTTATCTTTGCATTCTGGGCTTCTGCTCTGGGTTTTGGTGCCTCAGCATAACCCCTCTCCCCTGCTTCCCTTCCCTCAGTCTTCAGTGGGCTTCTGCAGCACCTTCAAGTAAAACCTGTTTCACAGAAAAAATATTTCCTTCAGTCCTCTGTTCTAGCCATAGTTTTCTGCAAGTCCCTGGTTTGCAGTAAGTGAAAGCTCTGTGTGTTCTGGATGAATCTCACAGTTCTATTCTACCCCTTGTCTTCCATAAATTTTGCAAATGAGGAATGAATTTTGTGCCTCAGAAGCATTTTATACAGTTCTTCTGCCCTGCCTTAGCCTTCAGCCTACCATGTATCTGCTCTCCATGAACACCCAGAGGAAAATGTTGGTGGGTGGATAGAGATTTATTCTGCAACTGGGGATCCTCAGTATTCAAATCCTCATCCAGCCCACATGTAGCTATTAGGAGTTTATTAAAATGTCAGGCTGTTTCTCTTTACTCCTACATATGGTGTTTTCATGGCTCCTTAGTTCCACCAAGGTTGAAAGCCACCATGAGTCCCTTCTTTTCTAGGAAAGGCTTGCCTCTTTCTGGAATTCAGCTCATTTAAGTTTCTTTGCATCCTTAGCTCTTTTCTGGACTTTTAAATAACTATGATTTTTCAGCCTATCTGGCTTTTTTCTGATTTTTAGGGTAAACATGGTTGTCTCATGCAAATTTCTGCACCTTAACCAAAGTTGAAAGTCTCCTCCATTAATATTTGACTCCTAGAACTCATCATCCATACATCACCAGAAATGCTCTTTTAAAATATGTCTTATCATGCTATGTCCTGATTAACCACTCAATGGCTTCTTATTGCTCATACCCTCCTCAGCATGGTTGGCAAGACCTTCCGTAAACGAGATTTTGCTCCTTTTTTCAGCTTTATTTACTGACTTACATTTTGCAGCCCAATAATACTGAACAATTTCTAGAATCCACTTATTCACCAGGCTTTTCTAAGCTTGGAATATCCTTTTCCTCATATTTTGCACTGGGTTAACTCTTAATCATTGCTTAATACCACCCAGATCAGGCATCACCCTTACCAGGAAAAACTCCTGGCACACTACCTCCTCTATCCTTCCTCTCTCCACAAAAGTTTAGATATGCCTCTTCTGTGCTTTCACAACCGTAGCCCCGTGTATACTGTACCCATAGTATCTAATATGGACTCATCTGATTATGTTTTACTAGAAGAGACTTCCATTTAGCCAAAGGACTTACTCCTAGTGTGTGTCCCACATACAATAATTTCATTGAATACTAACTGAAATCATGGATGAAAAGGAGAAACATCAGATTTAACATCCTAAAACTATTTTAAAGCCTATGAAGCAATATCCTGGGTACTGGATGTACAAATTGAACACAGGAGACAAAAATCCCTATTCTCACATTTTTTTTTAAAGTAACTTCTAGTTATAATACAGGAAAGAATTAAGAACACTGATTATTAGGAGTTCTGAGTTAGGCCACAGATTTGACAGGATGCAATAAAAAATAGACAATTTTAGGAGTCAAAAAATTAAATTAAACATCATCCAATGACATTTTTCCCTACAGGATGAAATCCATAGTCTGTTCTCAGATTTCCCTTTCCTCAGAAGCCTACTCTCCCCGTCCACCATGGCCTCATTCACTAGCCATACTAAGTCACTCTTCCTTTTTTCCATGTTTGTCTGTGTTGACTGTACATTATATGCTAATTTTTCAGGTTTTTTCTTCACCTAACAAACCACTATGTTTTAAGATCACCCCTCTCAAGCATTACTTCCTCTGACTGCCATCTTCCAAGTACAGGTGATCCTTAGACTACTCAACTGATATCACTTTATTATAGATAACTGAATGTTAAAATGGAAATTTCAGCTCAGATCTTAAGATAATTGATATTAGACATTAAGTGGAAAAAATATAATGGACAGGAGAGGTGGGAAAGGTCTTCCTTAAGGTGGGAAAAGTCTTTCTGGAAAGGTCACATTTAATCTTAAATCAGAATTTTAGAAAAAGCATTATGATGCAAAAATCTGGAAGAAATAATTCTAGGCAACAGAAACAAGTGTCAAAGAAATAAGCTTGGTGAAGTTGAGGAATAGAAAGAGCAAAATGATACAAGATGAGATCCAAGGGAACTGTTAGATCATAAAGAAATATTGGAAATAGCAAGGAGATCGAATTTTATTCAAATGTTTTTGGATGCCATTGAAGGGTTTTAAATAGGAATATAAAATATGCTCAAACTTACTACTAATCTGGGGAATGTGTGTTAAAAAAAGATACCACTTTATAACCATCAAACTGACAAATGTTAATAAGTTGGACAATACTAGGGTGCCTGGGTGGCTCAGTTGGTTAAGTGTCTGACTTCAGCTCAGGTCAGGATCTCAGGGTCCTGATTACCAGCCCCACATGGGGCTCCATGCTCAGTGGAGAATCTGCTTGTCCCTTTCCATCTGTCCCTCCCCCCATTCATGCTCACATGCTCTGTCTCTCTCTCTCAAATAAATAAATAAATAAAAGATTTAAAGAGAATACATTGGACAATACCAAGAATGAGTGAATAAATAGAAGTGTAAATTATTACAAATTATTACTTGTAGAGTCATTTGGCAACTCCTGTCAAGTTAAAGACATATATACCCAGCAATTCTGTTTCTAATGTATGAAATAGAAAAATGGTTCTCAAGTTGGGGGTATTGACCCATTAATAGAACATAAAACGAATGCTGTAGATAAGGAGTAACACTTTTATAAATTAGACTCATATAGCATAGTGTAATCACATAGCATAGTGAAGAATAGGAAATAATCAGAAATTATCAGAAAGTAATCAAGGTTAAGTATTATTTTATGAAATCTCAATTTCAATCATATAAATACATAGAAATATGAAAGACAAAGGTTATAATGTAAAAAATATGTCTTACTGCATTAAAAAATGTTTTAAAAATCACTACCCTAGAGAAACTCTTGCACATGTGCCCAGGAAATCTTCCAAAAAGGTCAGTTACAACATTTTTTAATATATAGTAAAAAATTGAAAACAATTTCAATGTTGATCGACACAGAAAGGAATAAACTTGTGAAACAAGTTTAAACAACCGTATGGTGTAATACTATACAGAAGTGAAACTTAAAATCTAGACCCAAGTAGGTGAATCTCAAAAATAAATCTGAGAGATATACTACTTGATTCAAATAATACAATATAGTACATACAGTAAAAAACATGCAAAAATTTTCTATATTTTCATTAGCAATACATATAGCAAAAACATCAATGCATTCGTGAAAAAGACATTCACTAAAGTGAAAATAATGTTTACCTTTGAGAGCAAAGGAGAAAGGGTTGATGAGCAGGACATTCAGGAAGCTCTCTTCACTTTCATTGTTCAGTTCTAGAATTGAGTGATAGATACATAATTATCCATTATATTATTCTCCACAATTTTTGTATGTTCAAAATATTACATATTAAAAAAATAATTCTGCTTGCCATGTGGGGAATATGTGGGGATGAACGTAGTGAAAGCAATAAATAGCCCACAAGAGTTGTTGGGAGTGGTCTAGAAGAGAGACAATGGAGATGCAGGGTTCATAGAGTCAGTATGCAACATGGGGAGAAGAAATGTTGGATATATTTTGGAGGTGGAATGAAAGGCCTTGGTTGTGAATTAGATATGAAAGGGACTGGTGAGAAAAAAAGATGAAAAATAAGATTGCTTCCTGGTTTTCACCTTAAGTATCTGTCGGGATGGGGTTATTGGCACAGGGAAGAGAGAGAGAAACAGCTTTGGAAGGAAAAATCGGAAAGTTTAGTTTGGGTTTGTCCAGTCTGAATTATCTACTCAGCATCTAGCAGAGATGTCAAATAACAATTGAATATAGAAGTTTAGAAGCCAGGAAGTTGCAAGTTTCTGCTCTTTAGCATGTAATCAGTATCCTTGAGGCACTAGGTGCTTCCACTTGTTGCAAGAAGACATTCCATGTACTTTGCAATGTGTTATTATCTTGAGCCTTAGGATTAAAAATTGCTTTTTATCTTTAGTCTTTCATCTCAAAGCTTCCAAACATATTTGAAGAATTTACCCACTGATAAACCTACTTCTAAAGGAGTCCAGCAGTCAATAGCAACACTAAGCTAAACAACCACTACTGGGCCCTCCTTCATTGTCACAAACATTTATGGAGCATGAGCAAATTCGATACACAAGCAGCCTTCAGGATTCCTTTGGGAATGAAGTTTTCACCCAAACCATCACTGCCCTGAGGACATGAAATATAATGGAAACCAGAAGATAAACATAACAATCATCCCATAACACCCAATTTCCATTAAGTATTTTGGAGTGCATAGTAAGTATCAGGCACTGCCCTAGATCGGGGGATTTTAACAGTGAGCTTGACACTTAACGCTGGTTAGAGCCAAAAAGCAAATGTTACATCTCTAAAGTTACATCTCTAATAGCAAATGGGAAGTAAATAAAAATAAGGAGTCTAATAATTAAAATAATTGAATATCCTCTAGATTAAGGGTCAGCACCCTTTTTCTGTAAAGGTTCAGATAGTTAATATTTTAGGCTTAATAGGGCATATAGTTTCTGTTGCAACTACTCAATTATGCATAGTACATGCATATAATAAAAAATAAATAAAAGCAGCCACAGACAACATGGAAAACAAACAAACATGGCTGTGTGCCAAAAATATATTTTTATGGACACTAAAATTTGAATTTCATGTCACTTTCACACTCACAAAACACTAGTCTTTTGATTTTTTTCCCATCTACTTAAAATGTAAAAACTATTCATCAGTCACAGACCATATAAAAATAGGAGGTAGGCTGTATTTAACCATGGCCCATTGGTTGCATACCCTTGCTCTAGATCAACTTCACAATTCCATCTCAGCCATAAGGTTAGTTACATAATTTGCAGGGCCCACTGCAAAGTTAAAGTGTGTGGAGATCAAACATTATTCAGAATTTCAAGACAGCTATGGCATAGCATTAAACCAAGTGTGGGGCCCTTCTGAGTATGGAGCCCTGTGTGACTGTACAGCTCATAGGCCCATGAAGCTGGGCTGTCATGTATTTCTATCTTCATTGCGTTTCTATTTTACTAGGTGTAAATTGACTGTCGTAGACAGTATTTTAATTATGTGCCCCTGGCATCAAGTATTTATTTTAATTCTGTACCGCTGGAACCTAACATAGTACATGGCACAGAGCAGGTGTTCAAACCAAACTTAGTAGGATGAAGGCAGAATGCAGGAATGACTACAGTTAGAAGTTTTGTATATTTTGTTTCTTGAACTACATAATAAAAATGATACTCTACCGTCCCGGAATGTTATAGTTCCTTGAAAACCTACCCAGAGGTCTAGAGATGTACATTTCTGGAATTTGAGTTATAAAATCAGCTTGATTTTTCCTTGCGACATTGAGCTCTCTTTCTCTAGTCTCATCTCATCTCTCCTCGCACCTGGTACCTCACCCTCCAGGAAAAAGCATCCACTTCAGTTTCAAATGGGCCAAGTTCTCTCAGCTCCTGGAGTTTTTGCGTGTTGCTTCTTCTTCCTGGAAAGACTTTTACCATCTCCCCTTGGATAAGCCTCAGTTTCCTTCACAGCTTTATTTGTCATCTTGATCCAGAAGCCTGTCTTCTCACACTGTTCCCTACAAGCTGCACTGGGTGCCACTCCTGCCATTTCCCGGACTTCCTGTCCCTGTGTCAGAGCGCTAATGGGGAAGCTTTGGACTTCTTCCCCGGCTCCTCCAGTAGAGCTGGGCTAGCTTGTGAGAGGCAGGGATCATAGGGGCACTCATCTTTGTCTCTTAAGCACTTGGCAAACAATAGATGTTCAATAAATGTTTGATAAGTCAATGAATGAGTGAGTGTATTGAAAAGCAGCCAGTAAATGTAGTCTGCCTAGGTCTTTTATTCATTTATTTATTTTTTCAGATTTTATTTATTCATTTGACAGAGAGAGAGAGAATGAGCACAAGCAGGAGGAGTGGCAAGAAGAGGGAGAGGGAGGAGCAGGCTCCCTGTGGAGCAGGGAGCCAGATTTGCAGCTGGATTCCAGGACCCTCAGATCATGACCTGAATGGAAGGCAAACACTTAACCAACTGAGCCACCCACGCATGCCTGCCTCGGTCTTTTAAAGGCTTATTTCCCTTAGGAAATAAAAACTAAAACAACAGCCTGAAACACCCCCCAACCCGCACAGAAGAACAACAGCTCACAAAGTTCACAAAACTCTGGAACAGTATCTCCTTGGAGGAGTGTGGCCCATTGTGGATGGTGAAGGCAGCTGTGGCCACCCAGTGGTCACTATTACAGTTCTCGGCAAAGCCTCAGCAAGTCTGAAGGGAAAGTTCTGCATTTGCCTTTCTCTTGTTTCATCACCGATTCATTCATGAGGCAAATATTTATTAGGTCCCAGGCACTGTTCTAGCATGGGGATGTGTCCATGAACCGAAACAGCCCCCTTTCTCATTAAGCTGACTCTCTAGTGGTGAAAATAGACAATAAACAAATAAACACACAATAAATGTCAGATGATAATAAGAGTTATGAAACACAAGAAAAGCACAGTGAGGGACTTGGGGGTGGGTGGTGAGGGAAGGCTGCTCTGATTAGGTGAAAATTGAGCAGGGACCTGAAAGAAGTGCGGGAGTGTGTCAGCAGCAGTCCCTGTGGGGTGGAGGGAAGGATGCCAGAGCCCTGGGGCAGGAAGGAACAGCAAGTGGTCAGTGTGTCTGGAGTGTGGGAGGAAGGGGACCGGGGACAGTGAGAGAAAATCTGTCAAAATCTAGTCAAGGCAGGATCAGGAGGCTTTCAAAGGCCATGATGAGGACTTTGGAATGATTCTTCATTTATTCAATTCTATTATTTTACTTTTTAAAAGAATGATAATAATAATAATACAGAGTAGATTTGGAGAATCTCCTGAATCTAGACACACTTTTCAGATTTTCACAATTTTTATTTTATTTATTTATATTTTAAAGATTTTATTCATTCATTTGAGAAAGCGAGAAGGAGACTGAGAGAGAGGGCGAGAGAGAGCACGAGCAGGACAGAGGGCGCGGGACAAGCAGATTCCTGCTAACCAGGAAGCCCGATGCAGGGCTCAATCCCAGGACCCTGGGATCATGACCTGAGCCAAGGACAGATGCCCAGCCAACGATCCACCCAGGTGCCCCAAGATTTTCATAATTTTTAAAGTGCCAATATGAACCAAGTAGAAGAATCTTGGTTTAACTCAAGATTCTCCTGGAGAACCTCAGCTAAGAAATGACAGGTAAGTTTTTGGCATATCTTCAAGTAGCGTCCATAATAGAGCTCATTATCATATGACCATGATCATATGACCATGATATGATCAGATCATATGACCATTATGCAAATGGTCAAATCATAGCCTTCAAAATTTGCTTCCATGGAGTATATTTCAGATATCAGTTAGTCTTTTGTTGATGTTGTTGTTTGTTTGTTTTTTAAGATTTTATTTATTTGAGAGAGAGCAAAAGTCAGAGAGAATGGATGGTGGGGAGGGGCAAAGGGAGAGGGAAAAGCAGACTTCCTGCTGAGCAGAGAGCCAGATGCAAGACAGGATACCAGGACCCTGGGATCATGACCTGAGCTGAAGACAGATGCTTAACCACGTGAGCCACCCCAGGCACCCCTCAGTTAGTCTTTTTTGTGACCAGCATTAAGGAAACCTCCTGGAAAAAAATCTTGCGGCTCATTGTTGTTGCCAAAAATGACGAACATTTATATTGTACATTTATGTTTGAGCAATTCTGTATTCAAATGCTCATCCTGCTAAGGATCCAACCTCTGTCTCATTGTGTTGTCATTGAGAACTGAAACAGAAATCACAAAGGGCATCTATCACTCTGCAAGTGGAAGATCTGGGTTCAAATCACAGCTCTAGGAACTCCCTGCTTTGTATCCTCAGGCAAGTGTCCTAATCTTTCCTCTTCAGTTGTGTCATCTGTAGAGTGATGATGCTAATAATAGCACCCACTTGCCTGGGTGACTGGGAGGGTTTAGCGTGCCCAGATTGTAGTAGGCATTACATATATGTTTGGTATCATTAATGTTTATAATAACATATGATTGTATATTGGGTTCTGAAAATACTATTTTTTATAAAAATCAAAAAGGATTTAGTTATTTATTTTCAAATTTAAGTTAATTCCACTTTAAAAATTTTCTAATTTCCAAACAACAAAGCCAATGTAATCATCAGCTGCTCTCAGAGACTGTTTCTCTACACAAAAATGAATAGTTTTAGAACGAATGAAAACTAAGTACTCTTAAATCAACAGTTTTATAATTTCATTGATTAATCAAGGCATGTGTGTCCTCTTTAGTCCATATGATTTGGTGGGATGGTGGCTGGGTAGAGAGTTTCGACTGTTCCTGTATGTCCATATGCCCCATATTCCTCTGAGGAGGAAGGGGAGGATAAGGAAAGGGCTGACCTGTGTGGTCATAGGAGATCCAGCACAGTTTGAAAATCTGACCATTACAAAATCTGAGATCCCATGGTTACATTTTTTTCCTATAGCTTTTCAACTCACAGAGGGCTCAGAAACAGATTCTGAAAAATATAGTTAGAAAATTAATTTTAATGCATTTGATATTTCTTCCTTACATACTGACCTAAATAGAGGTTGGAACCAGGGACTTTTTAAATGAGTGCAAGAGACATTACAAAAGCTGGGTAGAGAGAGCAGTGTAGTTGCAGTGAAAACCATACAGTCCACAAAGTCTAAAATAGTATCTGGCCCTATATAGAAAGAGTTTTTCAATCTCAGTTCTAAAACAGTATCTGACATGTAGTATGTACTTAAGAAATTTGCTGGAGGGATGGATGGATGGATGAATGAATTTAACCTTTATGAAAACTTAATTTCATAAAAGTTTTAAATGGTAGAGTCGAGATTTGAACTGAGTTCAGTGACTCCAAAGTCATGCCTATTCCACTGTATCATATTTCCTTTCTAATGAAACTCCCATATGTTTAGCACTTTACCATTTAAAAGACATTACTATTCTATTCCTTTTTGGCATTAGTGACAATCTCCTCAGAAGTTTTGCCATTATCATCCCATTTTTTAGATGGGGAATTGGGCTCAGAGTGGCAAAGTAATTTGTCCAACAACACTCAGCTAGTAGGAGTCTGGAATGGGAACCAGGACTACCCTTTGCCTTTACCATGTTTAAAAGTCTGTTTATCTTCATTTATCATCTGTGCTTCTGAAGAGTATGAACTTATCTTATTTATCTTTATACCCTCAATACCTAGCATAGTTTGAGGCTCATGGTGAATGTCTCATAAGTGGTTGGTAAATAAATGGTGATAACTCAATCATGCAACATTAACCTGTGCAAGTGACATAAGGATAATCAGTGTGAGGTTCACTGGCCAAGCTCAAAACCTGGCTGTTCACAGGTTGTTCTAATTCACAAATTTCAACCTTCATAAGTTCTTCTCCCTAATTCCATGCTTATTATTCATAAAAGACAAAATGCCTAAGTAAGGAGATTACTTTCCAATCCAAAAATACTCAAATCTAACATACCTCTCCTTACTAAGGTCAAGTAACTTCCCTTTGAGACACACATGTATCATCTACTTCCTTTTTAAAATCTACACACCAATAGATGTACACTGTTCTTAAACTATGCCACGCCTTCCTTGAAGAAGCATGAGACATTCTTTAAACATTAAGATGATGGTAAGGGATGAAATGTTTGTATAATTTTCCTTTTTGACAACTATCATAGAGTTTACGGGAAATATGATTAATAGTATAAAAATTGTTTCTATCTTTGGCTAACCAGTATCCGGTAATGAATCAACTCATCACAACTGAAGATAACATGTACTCTGCTCAGATTTCTTAAATATGACATGATTGCAAGTGGAAATATTCCAAATCATGAAATATTTACACAGCAATGAAAACAGTTAAGACACAATAGGCATGTAGGAACATTGTTCTGGATAGAAAGACAAAAGTAATGTGTGCTGACAGATGAACAGATATATGGACCTTTTATAAGAGCCTAGGACATCTCTCAGGATAGGCACGTCTTCTTTAGGAGTTAGTGATTCAGAGCTCTTTCTATTTTTGAGATGCAGCAGTCACAGGATATTTGCTTTCAGTTTTGGGTTATAGGATAAAAGCTAAAATGAAAAATAGCTGCTCTAGACTTTGGCCAAGAATCATTTCTCTCAATCTCTCAGTCCCTCTCTCCCTCTCCCACCCTTCTCCCATCATCCTGATCCCTCCTCCTCTTATTTCCTCCACTTCTTTCTCCTCCTTCTTTTTCCTTCTTCTCTCTCTCTTTCATTATTTCTACCTCTATGTCTCTCCTTTTCCTCCTCCTCCTCCTCCTACCCTTCCTACTCCCCCTCATCCTTCTCCTCCCCTTGACCCCTGCCCTCTCTTTCTGTCTCATTTTCCCTGAACTTGTGTAGCTTTAATGACTCAGGGTGAAAAACTGTATTATCAGCACATAATATTCAGGGATCCTTTTAAAATATTGTTAAACATAGAAAAAAATTAATGATCAAATACATGCCAAATTTCTACATATCCTTTATTAACATGTGAAAAATGTATTGTTATAGCATCTAAACAATTTAGAGTCTGGGAACTTACTTCAAGATTCCACATTAAATTAATCTACAAAATTTGCACTGACCCAAGTTTCCCTTCAGTGCATCCTCTCTCCCTTCTAGATTCCATTATCACTGGTATAAAATAATCAAACTAATATTTTATAATAATAATCCTAATCTCTCACCAGCATAGTAAGTAAACAGAGTATTTGTAAACAGATATCAGAAAACTGTTATTTGTATAAAATTTACCTCCAAAAGTACTGAATTATCTTTGGCATAAGATGAGCTCTGAAACTTATTATTTTTAAGAACCTTTTCATTTTGAAAGAGCATAGCCTACATTTGTAGGATGCCTGGTATCATTTGCCTTGAATTCAAGAATGGATTACTTAATATTCTCCCACTGTTCTATGATTCAAGAAATTCTTAATAAGAGAGAAAATAAACTATTGTATTTAATTATCCAAATAAAAGATAAAAAAGAAGGCAGCATTTCTTTTAATGGTATTTATCAGTCTATTGTTAAAAAAGAAAAACAAAACAAAACAAATAAACAAAAAATGGGCCCAAGATGGAGTCACTTAATGCTAGGGCAAGTCACCAAACCAGGATTTAGTACCTAACCTAACTGCAGTTTTGACCTCCTCCAGATATGTAGTCTTAACTAGTCATTCCGGAATTTTCTGGTCAGCACCAATGAAGTAATCCATCAAGTGGCCAGCCTTCCTCCCCCAAAGGTTGATGAGGTAATCTACATGATAAAACCCCATGCCCTACCCCTAAGGGAAGGTGACATTGCTTGAAACAATCCATCTCCTTTGCTAATAACTCTTGCCCCACCCTCCTTATAAAAACCTTCCATTTTGTAAATCTCTTCTTCTGTCTCTCTAAAGAAATTAAAAATAAATAAATAAACTCTTCTTCCAGCTCCCCTCTACTTTATGGATGTGAACAGCCAGATTCATAAGAGGCTTAAAACAAGTTAGATTTACTCAGTTGAATTTTTGCTGTTTTAACACTACAAAACCAGGTTATTCAGCCATGGTCTTTCTTAACTGATATACATCTGCATTCTCTTACCCTTGATATCACTAGGGGTCTTTAAGTAGGAGAATTGACAAGCAAGAACCGTCTTTAGCTTCAGGTTCATTCAAACACTTAAAGTATTACTATTACTGTCATTAATCTCTTCAGTGAAGCCTCCATAGCCTAAAGACTAACTGCACAATGTATTTATCCATATTTACTTATCCAAAGGCAAGGGAAATGTAAGTGGCTTTCCAGTGATAGTAAGCACCTCTTCTTTGTTTAGACTCAGTAAGAGCCCATTCTATGGACAGGTTGACAGCTGCACACCATCTGGGAACTTCAGGAGCTCCTTGTATCAGTCAATGGTGTGAGCAGGCTATAGGCAAGGGACAACTTGGCTAAATCAAAACATCATGTTTTTATTTGGTGCTGGCTTTTGACTTTCACTAAGATATCAGGCATTGTTTTTTTTTTTTTTTTAAGATTCATGTATGTATTTATGTATTTATTTATTTGAGAGAGAGCATGAGAGAGTGGGAGCAGGGGCTGATGGAGGTAATATTTAAGCTGACTCCTCGCTGAGTGTGGAGCCCAATGGGGCTCAGTCCCAGGACCCTCAGATCATGACCTGAGCCAAAACCAAGAGTTGGATGCTTAACTAACAGAGCCACTCAGGTGCCCCAAGAAATCAGGCATTTTGGGTTCCACTGAGATAAATTCGCCAATGGATGGAGCAGTTGTGGTAGTTTCCACTGACTTTATGTTAATATTTTTACCACTAAGTTACCATTTATGATGTGATGACTATATGTCAGGCAGTCCACTAGGTATCTTACATATATTATCTTATTTAATCCTCCCAACCACTAAGCCATTATGATCATTATCCCCATTTTACTGATAAGGACACTAAGACTTTCAGAGTTTACATTTCAGGGCACATAGCTAATAAATAGTAGATCGTGGTCTTAAATCCAGGTCTGTTGGAGTCTATAGTTTAAGTACCCCCCAACACACACATACACAATTCTTTATTGGCAATCATATTTAGTATATAAACAATTATTAACACAAATTGCATATTATATGTCTCTTTTTAATAATGTAGTTAAAATAGTCTTCCCTCTAACAGCAACTTTCCTCTTGAATTTATTAGAACTCCAAAGCATAAACACAAGGCCCTACATCAGGAGAAATAAGTTGTGGCCTTGAATATACCACCAATTTTCTGTGTGATTTTGGAAAATTCATTTCCGTCCTTGGGCTTTAGTGGTGAGATCTGCAAAATAATGGAATTGAGTTATATTATCTCTAGAGTCACTCACCATTTTGAGATTCTGTGAACTGTCCGTTGGTTGAGAAAGCCTTGTCTTCATGAAAGAGTATATTTTATCACAACTGCAATGATCATGATTTTTCAAATAAAAGGAATTTTAAGAAATGAGCTTCATCTTTAAAAATTAAGTTATGTCTGAGAAAAGTAACCATCTGAACAGTCTAGCTATAAAGATGGGAAATGCCAGACATTATGCTAGTTTTCACTAATGCCATGTCAATTCTGAGATAGGTCCCTTTACTCTCATTTTATAAGAAGATTGAAGCTCTAAGAAGTAAAGTTACTTGTTTAAGGTTATGTAGTTAGTAAATAGTACAGTAGTGACTCAGACCCAGACCGCTTTCTGGAATCACAGGCTGTCAGGGATGGAAGAGGTTTTGAAAGTCATGTAGCCTAATGTTCTGTCTAAAATTAGGTTAATACTGGGCTGCCTGATCCTGTAAATAACTTTTGATCCTTTGTACTGGATATAGGTATGAAATATATACTACATCTCCTGTGGTTTAGAGGAAGAGAGAGGAGACTGGAATAAAACTCATTAAAAGGGGAAAAAGAAGTGAGATCCAATGAAGTAAAGGAAAACCTAAGTTTAACACAGTGATTAGGAACTCAAGGCTTCAAACAGACTGACCTGGGTTCTATCTTGACTCTGACACTGCATGGATATGTGAAAAGGCAAAGCATTTACTTTAAACTCAGTAACCCTCAGTGGTGTCCTCATCCGTGATATAGGAGTACAGTATCTACTTCACAGGCTCATTATGGAGATTAAATGGGACACTCTATGTTAAACTGCTTAGCAGAGTATCAGGCACATAAAGAAAAGTGGCCTACTGTTCTTAGCTCTTTCTCAATGAGCTAAAGGGATGACATGAAACTACACCCCTTACTTAGCTCTGACCTCTAGGGCTCCAGCCTTTCTCCCTCATCCCCCACCGCCACCATAAATAAATTGCATTTCACTAAAGACAAATTGTGTTCATGGTTCAATATCTGGCCTCAATGATTTAACCAGTCCTTCCAGGTTGGTGTAGCAGTTGCATTAACAATGAACTCTTTAAGATGAACAGATATACAAGTACCAACAACCCCATGGTAGAGCTTCAGTACTCAGTATAGATCTCCGCCTGCTTGACAACATCATCACAGACCAGGCAGAAACCTATGCTACCTTTCACCAAAAAATACTTGGCAAGAACTAGGAATGTCAAAAAATGAGGAGGGAAGGCAAAGCATGAGGTAAGCACAGTACTTCAGACTCGGATATGAAAGAGATGGATGGTTAGTGATAGGGCTATGCCAGACACTGGTAGCATGGATGATTTGTCTTGCATGAGCTTGTCTGAAACAATTAATTCGTATTTACATGCAATTTTTATAGTACTTTCCTTGGAAAACTTGAAGGTTCTCAGCCCAATACCTCAAGTTCTTCCAAGGAACAATTGAAATAAATAGTTCTCAGCTACAACAAGGTGGGCAAGGATTGAAATAACCAGAGAACAATAAGGACAGTGGGCAGCAAATGGGAAAATGGCACAGAGACAATAATCTCTAACGAGTAGAAGCATAACAAGGGAGGGTAATCACACTAGTGGTGCTGACTTTGCCTCTCACTCTAGAAAGGGCCTGGTTATTTTCAGGATGTCTGCTCCAACTTTCTCTCTGTTACCTTTCCTTTTATGTCAAATTATGAGGGTCTGGAGGACAGGATCATATCTTTCCTCTTGTGTGTTTGACCATAAGAGCTCAATAAATGCTTTTTGAATGAATGGCTGAAATCAGAGTAAACTCTAAGGTGTACAAGCACCTAGACTTACAACACTACATTTTCTGGCTCCTTAAACTCCATAATTATGTTCTAAAGTTTGGCATGGCTATGTCTCACCTTTTTTTTTTTTTTTTCCTACTAGGAGTATAAACAACCAAACAATGTGGTCATGAACCTTGTCTACTTGTGAAGGGTGGGAAGCTGTAGAAATAAGCTTTATGCTGCTTTTATGGTCTCAGTGTCCTCTGGCTCAATATTTAGTCCTTCTAAACATCACTACAAATTAATTCAATTAAAGTTTGAGAGGAAATACATGATCTTATGCCCCTTTCTATTGAAAGATTCTGCTAAGACTTTGGGAATATTTGGCTGACTATTTTTAAATCATGAAATATACATAAAACTGTATAGATGTTTGTTGGTTTTTAAAGATTTTATTTTTCATTTTTTCAGAGGGATAGAGAGAGCACAAGCAGGGACAGCAGGAGAGTAGGAGAGAGAGCCCTAATGTGGGGCTCAGTCCCAGGACCCTGAGATCATGACCTGTCCCAAAGGCAGACACCTAACTGACCGAGCCACCCAGGTGCCTCAGATATGTTTTTGGATGTAGGAAAGCATTCTAGCCTAGAACTTAAGATGAAAACAAATGCTATGGGCAAGGTAGCGTGGTATCTCAAAAATCGCTGAATGGAAATTAAAGCACCAGAGTTCTGGTTATGTCTCAGCTTTAACCTGTCATGTGATAATGGACACATTATTCACCTTTTCTGGACACCATCTTCCCATTTTGTAAGTTGAGATGGGTTAGTTCTTCACAGCTGTAAAACTGAAAGAGGCTGGTAATAAATTAATATGGAGCTGAATTTATACCACACATGAATACAGTGCTCATAAATACGAAAGCATACAATGTGTGCTATTTAAAATCTGCCACAACACTGGGCGCCTGGGTGGTTCACTTGGTTAAGCGTCTGACCGTTGGTTTTGGCTCAAATCATGATCACACTGTGTGTGAGACTGAGCCCTATATCAGGCTCCACACTCAGGTGAAATCTGCTTCAGATACTCTCCCTTCCTCTCCCTCTGCCCCTTTCCCTGCTCACTTGCTCTCTCTCTCTCTCTGTTAAGTAAATAAAATGTTAAAAAATAAAGAGGGGTACCTGGGTGCCTCAGTGGGTTAGACTTCTGCCTTCAGCTCCCATCATGATCCCAGGGTCCTGTGATTCCCATGTGGGCTCCCTGATCAGTGGGGAGTGGAGTGTTCTTCTCCTGCCCTTCCTCCCACTCATGATCTTTCTCTCTCTCTCTCTCTCAAATAAATAAAAAAGTTCTTTTTTTTTAAAAAGAAAGAAAATCTTAAAAGTAAATAATAAATAAATAAAATAAGCCACCATCACAAAAAAAAAAGATTTAACTTATATAGCTGGGCAAAGAAATGTCTAATGAAGTAACATTATCAAGGGTAAAAATGAAAATAAATTTGGATCTGAAGGAAATAAATGAGGAAAGAAAAGATTTTGATGACTTTCCAAAACTAACTTAAGTCAAATTTTTCAATAATATTTAGCAATATTTATTCAAGATAAAAACTGCAGGATTGCAACAAGTTGTTCTAATTCTAATGTCAAATGAAGGATTAAAATGGAAATTAATGCACTTACTCCCATAAGAGGAAGAAATTAAAAAAATAATAATTTCAACCAAAGCAGTGGTAACTTACAGAAGTATTTTAGTTATTTCTAAGAAACTAGTAGCCATAACACATATATCAGAACTACTTCCTACAAAGTAATCTGAAAAGATAAAATATGCTTGATTCCCAAAAACACAAGCCATATAAACATTTAGTTCTATAACATTTTTATAAAATACACATTAAACAGTGCTCTTGAATTGTCTTAAAATATAATCAACTTTCACATAACATTGAATCCATGGGAAAATGTTATAGTTTCAAAATAAAGCAGAATTGAAAGTGAATTATCTGATTATGGCCCATTATCTGATTATCCGTACTGGAAATATCAGAGGACAGTATCCTATAAATCCACTTAGAGCATACAAACCCCACTATCTTTATAATTCCTTAGGTCCCAATCCCACACTTCTGCCTTTGCCTACAGGCACACCAGGTACAGTGTAAAACAGGAAAGGCTGTACCTTCTTTTTGTTCACTGTTTTAATTCGAAAACCATTCCCTCAGATCCATTTCTTGCCGCTGACTCCACACTGCCTTCCAAGTTCTACTAGACTTGTTGCCCATTTCATGTTACATATTGAATGCTCATGTTACATATTGAATTTGTCACTTACTGCCACTTTGCTAAGTTCAACCTTGGCTTCTCTCAACAACACTGCTCCTTTTATAATACAATTTCCTTTGACAACTTAAATAAGCATCCTTAGAGAGTCCACATGGCCTCAAGACCACCTGCTCTAGTGTATTGCAGAGACCGGGTCACCAATAGTTCTGTCCAGCCCATCGGAGAAAACAAGACCAAAATTTTTACAATTCAATAGGCAAAGTTTCTTAACTGGTTAAAATCACATAATATTGACAATGCCTCATCACTGTCTGATTATTTTAAATATTCAGTGGCATATAGAAATAAGAGTATGCTCATTTCGTAGGATCATAGATGATTGTTCACTTGGTCAACGAGTAATTACTAAGCACCTACTATATATCAAACACTGTCAGGCATTGGGATACAGTAGTAAACAAGATCTATTCCATGGCCACAGATACTTTATAATCTAGCAGGGATGAACTTTTGACCAGTAATTGTGAGATGAAGGTTATTAAGTAGAAGTGTAAATGCTATAGAAATGCATTAAAAATGAGGCCTACTTATTTGGGGATGTCAAAGAAATCTAGGTGAGGAAGTGAGTAAGGGAAAGAGCTTTATAAATTATTCTACCTAAACCCCCAATTACAAATAAAGCCGGAAATTACAATTTCAAGTTGGAAAGAGGAAAGGACCAGTTTGCCCCACGAATTAAAGGCTGAATGGGTAGTGGCTAACTCTATACTCTGTCTCTATCTTGCTACCTATTCTCTAAATAGAACATTTCAAAACAAGTACTGAATTAAAAAGACTACAGTAGAGAGACAGGGGTACTGTAGGCAAGCAATCAAAATTGTTATGGTAAATAAATATTTAGGAACATTTAATTCAATTTAATGAAAAATTACAAGTAAAAGCAGACAGCACGAAGTAAAATAAATGTTAGTATACACTGCCATCACAAATATTCCCTTTGACACTTTAAATTCAGCTCATCTTTAAAGGTCCATCCACTTTTTATGTTCTCCAAGAAGCCTTAGTCTGGCCACAGGCAGCTCCTCAGAACTCCTGGCACACTTCACTCTCTGCACCACTCCTAAGGCATTAATGTTTATTGCATTGCCATATTTTCATTTTCACACTGGCTTAAGCTTGAATCCAGCAAAAACTGCATATTAAAGCTTTATGCATAGCCTTTAGTGCTGAGTAGTAATCAAGGGCCTGATGTTGACTTGGATGTTGAAGATACAGGAGCAACCCAAGCTGAAGCCATGTTTGCTCTCTTGGAGAGATCCACAAAAGGGATGTAACTGACATAAAGGAAATCATTATTCCTTTGAGGATTATTGTCCTTTTGTTTTGGTTTTGAAGGGAATAATCAGGAAAAGAGGGGCAGAAACAGGGCAAGGACTTTTGTTGAAATCAAGGAATCAGCAAGTTATACAAAGAATTGTATCTACTAGACAAGAAATACAGTCTAAAAAGGTAAATATGAAGTTCACATTTTAGCCAAAAAAATAACTGATGTACAAATAATTATAGAAAATCTTAACTAAATTAATGAAGAACTTATAGTTTTTTTTCTATTTTTTAAAAAATGTAGTTCTATTTGTTTCATTTCCCAGTAAAGAATCAACCTATTTTAGGGACACCTGGGTGGCTCTGATGGTTAAGCATCTGTCTTCAACTCAGGTCATGATCCTGGGGTCCTGGGATTGAGCCCCATGTTGGGCTCCCTGCTTGATGTGGAGTCTGCTTCTCCCTCTCCCTCTGTACCTTTCCCTGCTTGTGCTCTCATTCTTTCTCTCTCAAATAAATAAATGAAATATTAAAAAAAAAGAATCAACCTATTTTATATTGTTCAATCCAGTTATATGTGAGAGTGATCAAATATAAGTTTTCAAAACTGGAAATACTTCATATAGCAGTTCTAAAGGATGTTTTATAAAACATAAATATCATAAGGCAATCTATTACAGAGTTTCGTGTTAATAAAAAATGTACATCTAGAGGTGCCTGGGTAGTGCAGTTGGTTAAGCATCTGACTCTTGGTTTTAGCTCAAGTCATAATTTCAGGGCCCTGATCTCAGGATTTTGAAATCAAACTCTGCATCGGACTCGCAATGAGAGCATAGTCTGCTAAAGTTTCTCTCCCCCTTTCCCTCTGATCTTCCCTCGTGCTTTCTCTCTAAAATAAGACAAATAAATATTTTTGAAGATCTACATCTAAGTCACTACATGAGCTGTAATGTTCATTATCTTATGAAAGATTCTGAAATCAATGAGGATAGTCTAGACCAGTGGTTTCCAAATTTGGTTGTATATCAGTGTCACTGAGGGAGATTTACAAAAACACAGATAAACAGGGTTCATCCTAGGTTAACTAAATCCAATCGTGGTGTTGGGCCTCGATGCTTCTAAATTTAAATTGTGCTCAGATAAATCTGACGCATGGCTACAGTGTTGGTCCAGAACAGGTTAGGAAGGCATTTACGCTAATCTTGTCCTTTGTCCTTCTGTCACTGTGAACAATTAAGTAATTCCTAATAGATGTTGCTATTAGCCTCCTAAGACAAGGGAGGAAAATAAGATTTTTAAAAGTTAAGAGAGCCTTTCTTATTTACTGGTACAAATAGTAAAACCCAGTCTGGGACCATCCAGCTCCAAAGCATGTTCTTCCCACTATTTCAAGCTTCCTTCCAGTGTTTGAGAAACCTATTTCATTCAGAAATCTCTACCGCATTCAATCAATATTTTATTACTGCCTCCACATTTACAACATAAACAGATGTGAAAGCACAGTCTCTGCCTCTAAGAAGCTTAGAAGTTGGTTCAGGGAAAGAGATAGTAGTGAGCAAGGACAGAAAGAGAGGCAGGGAAAGAGGACAAACACCAACATGGCTATGATAAAAGCAGCAGGCATTCTAATAAAATGCCTGAGGAGAAGGGTGGGAATAAGGCTAAGGAGTAGGACAGGGACAGGGTCTTAGTATACCTGAATGAGGGAAAAGATAAGAAATGGCTTCATGGAGAAAGGGAAGGGATATTTGACCTGGTTCTTATAGGCAAATCCTCTCCTACCACTTACAGAATGGGGAGCAGTATAGTTAGAATACCTTTTATTCGTCTTCCAGGGATGTGCCCCCTCCCCAGCCCCCTGGCTGCATGATCTAACCTCTAAAGAACAACTCACCTTGGAAGGCTTCCCAAAGAGGTTATGGAAAAATGTTTGGAACATTTTAGTGGAGAATTCTGGAGTCCTAGTTACTTAAGCATGAGGTAGAATACAGAAAAAGTTAATGTGTAGGTTCAGGAAGGACATAGACCTTTAGGCCTTAATGATTTTGTATGTTACAGTGAGAAACAGGGCTAAGGAAGGCCAAAGTGGGCTCCCTAAAGCCCAGGCTGTCCAAAAAAGTAGTACCTTTTCAAGTCACACATCAGACAGGATTCAGGAGACAGTGCTGGAGCAGGGAGGAGGAGGCAGGAAGAAAGCAGAGTTACTGGCAGAGGGAATTAACCAAAATGCTAAAAGATGGGTAGCAAAGCGAATGGTCATGGGGTGAGTATTCAAACTATATTAGAAGCAGAAGATATCCAGTTTTCTTGCTTCCAAGAAGGTCTTCCCTCTTATTCTCCACCTATAACCTCTATCCCCTGAAAACCTTAACTAGTATGGGTTTTATTGTATCCCCACAAAATTTGTATGTTGAAGTTCTAACCCCTAGCAACTGAGATTGTGGTATATTTGGAAACAGGGTCATTTCAGATGTAATTAGTTACAATGAGGTCATATTGGAATAAAGTTCGTCCAAACCCCATAAAGCTGGCATCCCTTGGACACAGAGACATGTGCATAGAGAAAACACAACACAAGGATGAAGGCAGAGATCGAAGAGATCTCTCTCTCCGATCTCTTTGGCAAGGAAGGCCAAAGAGTGTCGCCAAACCCCCAGAAGCTAGGCAAGAGAAGTAGAAGAGACTCTCCCTCACAGCACTGAGAAGGCACCAACCCTGCCAAAATCTTGATCTCAGGCTTTTAGTCTCCAGAACTGTGAAACAACGAGTCATTTCTGTTGTTTAAGCCGCTCAGTTTGTGGTATTTTCTATAGCAGCCCTAGCAAACTAATACACACTCGAGCACCCATGTGGATATCACCTTCTCCTGGAAGCTTTTCTCTTGCAGTTCCTCTGAAATCTTAATCCCACCTCCTCCCCTTTGGCCCCTGAGAGCACAGTCCTCTTAGAACAGGTGCTGCACTCACTTGTGCGACAGTCATGTGTAGCACTGTCTTCTCTCTGATGGACTGGACGCTCCGGTCCAACTCATCACTGTAGTCCTGAAACTTAGCACAGTGTTTGGTGCAGGATAGGTATTCAGCCCATGTTTGTTGGATAGAAATAATTAAAGGAAAAACTTGTAAAAAACCAAGCCTATAGGAAAATTCTCATGGTCAGTGTGATATAAAAAATCATTTTTCTTTCAGATGAAGAGCTACCTTGAGTTTCAGTTATTTAGCACCAGCTTTCCGGCAGGCATTGTAATAGCCCCCAGTAATGTAAAGATGAATCAGATATAGCCCACAGTTAAAAGAACTTACAGGCGGTTACAGGACACATTCAAGTAAATAGTCACATTGTAATGTGTTAAGTAGTAGGTTAGAATGCAGCGCAGGGTTAATTCTATGGGAATTCCAAAGCAGAAATGTCTGACCCATCTGAGGATCAGGATGAGGGGAGAGGGGAAAGCATTGGATGGTCAGGGATAGAGACAGCTGAGCTGGGACCAGAGCTGGGCCTCCCCAGTCTTTTGGACGTGATTGTGAGCACACAGGACTAGATGGTGGATCTTAGTTCTCCCAGCAATGTTTATTTGAACAATTCAGCATTTCACTGAATAGCAGGTGACTGAGCATGAATTTACAGAGGAAGGATCCGTAGGTGGCACCTTTAAAAAACAGCTACCTCCTGCGTCAGTGGTTACCTCTAGCAGGAATGGGATCTGAAAAGGCAGCAAGAGGGGTGGTTACAATGAGTTTGCAACAGACTGGAATGTAAGTCAAGAAAGTGCAAGATAGAAGAGCTGCCACGGAGAAAAGTTCCCAGTTCTTCAGAAAGGGCTCCTCTGGACACATTGCTCTGCAGGTTCCTGACACTCAAAAATGACCATTCCTCCCTCATGCTTGCAATATTGGAAGCTACCCCATTTAACAGACAATCACACTGTGAAGCAATGCCCCCCCTCCTTTTGCCTCTATCCCACTGTATTAGTTTGATAGGGGGGCTATAACAAACCACAGACCAGGAGCTTAAACACCAGAAATTTATTTTCTCACAGTTTCAGAGGCTAGAAGTCCAAGATCAAGGTGTTGGCAGTGTTGGCTCCTTTTGAAGCCTCTCTCCTTGGCTTGTAGATGGTCTTTTTCCTATGTCTTCACATTGTCTTCCCTCTGTGTTTGTCTATGTCCTAATCCGTTCTTACAAGGACAATGATTATATTGGGTTAGGGCCCACTGCATGATTTCATTTTATATTAATTATGTTTCTAAAGGCCCTATCCCCAAATACAGTCCCCCTCAGATTCTGGGATGCTAGGGGTAAGGACTTCATTCAATGCATGAATGGAGAAGGGGACATGATTTAGCCTATAGCATCCACTGAAATGGATTTTATTCTGTGTTAGACTAAGTTTTCTATTCAGGAGGAATTTCAAAATTCTGAGTGGGGAAAATTATCTCCCTGAGATGTGCTAGCATCCCTTTGGAAGAGGTAAATGCTCTCTCAGCTAACTAATAGGGCCTGGGAGGACAGGTCCTAAAGAAGGCAGAGATAGATTGATGAAAGTTTGAGTGTCAAGGTCTGCCACTATGAGTCCTGGGAGCTATAGACTATTTAGCAGGAGAAAAAAATGCATGACCACTATCAAGAAGCATTTCTAGATAAGCATTTCCAAGAAACTGGCAAATAAATTTCAAGAAAAGAAATCTGAATAGCCAGGTCTCCAGTAATGTGTTGTGATTGCATTTCATGTTCTGAATAAATATTTACTTTGATACTTAATTTTGTATTTACAATTTTGTATTCTTTCTCTCAAGCTTCAGCCTCCCCCTCAAATTTAGATCTGCCCTGTAGAAGAAGATGAAAAGGTGAAATCCTTTCTCATAGTTTGGACACTGAAATGTCCACAAATCCAGGGTAGATGGAGCTCCAGAGTTGGGGTGTTAGGTATGCCATCTACTAAGGAGAGGGAGGAGAGGGTTGGGAAGTGAAACACCCAGGCAAAATGTGTTTTATTTCTGGAAGTCAACAACAGTAATAAGGCAGAGTGGACAGAACCTATGCACTAGTGCTGTCTAGTCTTCATGGAACTTATCTACCTTTGAAGTATTCAGTCTGAGCCGGATATTCAGGCTAAAAATTTCCACTGTAAAGACAAAAAGGAAGAAAAAAAAAAGCTTTCACTGGAAAATAGTTTAAAAAGCCTATACATTGGCTCTAAAATTATTTTTTAACAAGAACTAAGAGACTCCTTTTCCCAGCAACTGAATTCCCAACTCACCCAAAACAAACCTTTGTAAAATCAGACCAAGTGACACACAGGGGACCATATAACTCATGTTTACCAGAGCTGCCCAGGCCTGTACCAGGGAATAATCTCAGCTGCACAATATGCACCATGACAACTGCCAGGCTTGAGGCACCAAACCATAAGACCCACCAAAGGAAGTATTGACTTATATCAAGGCTACCAGGAGGCAATCTCATTCTCCTCATGGTATTTTGTATTAAAGGCCAGTCCCTCTCAATATGGCTCCATTATTCCTGGACAATGAGCTTACATTTGGAGTTTTAACTTATAATAATTACATCTCACCCTTCAGTTTCAGTTTTGGGACTAGCTGGGAGTCAGACATGGCTGTCAGAGAGATGAAGACCAAACATCAGATATATTACTTAAAATAACTAGATAGGAGGAGCTGAATGAGATGGAAAGGCATGGTGAACTATCTCATATTTCCTCCAAACTTTGATTTACTCATAAGCACAGTGGACAACAATAGGCATGCCCAGCCAACCAAGCTGCCCTGGTAATCTGATCACAACGCAAAGAGAAGACCCAGAGATACTGTCCTTGTGGGTGGCTACATCTGAAAGAAATTGAATCTAGGAGGAGATGATCCAAACTGCCTGCTTCCAAACTCATACAGTAGATAAATCATGTCTATCCCTATGAGAAGAAGTGAGTGGAGACAGGAGGGCAAAAAAAGCCCAGGTGGGTCCCTCTGGCCAGAGCAATGAGCAGAGGGAGTGGAGGCTTCTATCCTATGGTACAGGCAACAAATATCTCATGTCTTAAAAAAAGTATTAATATTTAGATCAAGTAACTGAACTTTCAAAAATATATCAAAAGAATATAATCAGTGACACAAAGAGTTACATACCAGCATCCTCATTTTAACATTAGAGCAGGACAAAAGTCATAACAATAAGAGAAAAGAATAGCACGTGTCTATTAAAATGTTTGTACATGTTTTTAATAAAATGAAAGACTTTCAGGTTGTAATGGTGTATTTTTTAAAAAGGCAACAAAATTGTACTGCAACATAATCTCAACGTTTTTCAAAAGTGTTTCCACAAAAAATATAAAATGGATAAGAAACACTATGTAGATGTATTTTCCTTATATTATTACATATTTTTCAAATGTTCTACAAAGAGCAAATACTAATAATATAATCAGAACAAGATTATTTCTTCAATTTGCCCCATGTATCCAATCCACAATGTTAACTATGTATATAAATTTCATATAATAAAAAGGAATTTCATATTTAAATATCACTCTTCAATCATGAATTATACAAAAAGAAACCTAAACCTGTGTAGCACATTACTAGACAACAAATATCAAAAAAGTAAAAAAAAAAAAAATCAACAAAACAACAAACAAAAAAACAACAAAACAGCACATTGCCATAAAAACAACAACCATCCATATCTGTATGAACATCCCCATATTTCTGCAATATAAAGTAGAAAACATATATTTTATCCTACTGTTGTAATATACCTAAAAAGGTGAGGATAAATATCTAATATACCTATTGATTCCAGCAAAACTAATCAATGATCAAATAAATTACTGTTTGCGAGCAAAAGCAATATTAACATTTTTAAAATATTTTATTTTATTTTATTTCATTTCATTTCATTTCATTTCATTTTAATTTATTTAGAGGAAGCAAAATAGGAGGGGCAGAGGGAGAGGGAGAGAGAGAACCTCCAGCAGACTTTGGGCTAAGTGCAGCCCAATGCAGGGTTCAATCCCACAACCCCGATATCATTACCTGAGCTGAAATTAAGAGTCAGACCCTTAACTGACTGAACCACCCACACGCCCTTCAACATTTATTTATTCATTTATTTCTTTCACTTAAATTCAATTAATTAACATACCGTATATTATTAGTTTCAGGGGTAGAGTTCAGTGATTCATCAGTCTTAAATAAAACCCAGTGCTCATTACAACACATGCCCTCCTTAATGTCCATCACCCACTTACCCCATCCCCCCACCCTTCTCCCCTCTAGGAACTCTCAGTTTGTTTCTTATGATTAAGAGTCTCTTATGGTTTGTCTCCCTCTCTGATTTCATCTTGTTTTATTTTTCCCTCAACATTTAATTATACATGATTAGGGTTGCCAGATAAAATAAAGTCTGTTTAATCAAATTTGAATTTCAAATAAATAACTTTTTTATTAGAAGTATGTCCTTTGCAGTATTTGAGAGTCCATGGAATATTTGGAACATAACTTACACCAAGAAATTATTCATTATTTATCTAGAATAACAATTTAATTGGCCACCCTGAATTTATATTTGCTCAATCTGGCAACATTGTCCATGAAGTCATTTCAGAAAGCTACTTTCTCTCTCCTAAATATCCATTACTCTCGTTCCAGCAGGGGCCAAAACAATTGAATTAACCAGAAAGCACTCATCAAATGAAAACTAGAGCTTTCTAACTCCGAGGGAAACATCCTAGGAAGGACACCTGAACGGATTCCATGCTTGTAAAACTTGCTGTGTATACTGCACTATAATTGCCTTTGCAAACTTCTCCCCATCCTCATTCCTGTTGCAAGTCCCAGATAAAACAGGAGCAGCGGGGAATCCAACCTGCTCATTTCCCAACTAAACACTAAATGGAATATGTAGGAGCCAGCAATCCTTCCCCTATTTGAGAGCCACCCCACTACACTGCTCCATGCAACAGCTGCAGGAGGGTGGCCTGTACCAGCAGTGGTTCCTCTGCAAAGCACAGACATCAGAGAAGCCAGGGATGGCCAGGGCAATATCTGTCACCACTGGAAGAAACAAGGAAGAAGTTTTCTGGCTTTCTTCTTACTCCAGAGATGGTTATCAAATATTGTGATCAGAGTAAAATGGAGGTTGAACAAGGACAGGAAGAGCACTTGGACAACCCATGTATTATTATCCTGTGGCTCTTATTCCATTGTATGAACAATAAATACAGATATGAAGCAAAAAATGCAGTTATTCACACCCTCTCTATCTCACATACAGATAAGAACTCAATCTCCAAGAAGACTTTGGTAGCCAGGTAGCTCTCTGGATCCTTTATTAAGTGCTGACCCCAGAACCCAAAAGATTTCTGCCCATTGTTTGGTGCACTACTTCCAGGAAAGTTGTTTTAGAGGAATATCAGCAGCAACACTGAACTGAGAACCCCATCAGCAGGAGTAGGAAGGAATCCAGCAGAGGGTCTCCAAAGAGGACATGTCTCACTGTCTGAGCTTTTAACCAGATGACCCACCATGCCAACAGGGACTCAGAAGGGCAGCTGCAGGTTCCTCCTTGAGTAATCTGCCCTCTCCTCAATTCTCTGACACCTGTCCCATCCCAGCAAGGAGGTTTTATAGCTTAGTGTAGACAGTGACAAGTAGACAAGTAAATAGCAGCATGGTTAACTCTTGTTGTTCAATCACAAAAATGGCCCTAAGACTCAAGCTAATAAAGTATACATTTATCACCCTGAAATTATACAGTTATTCATTCTGCAACTGCAAATATCCTGTTCACCTACAATAATTCAGCACACACAAAATAAGGATAAGCACCAATGCCCAACAGTTTGAAATCTATTATTAGCCCAATGCTGATTGGATGCAAACCAAGAAATAAAAATCATGCTTTTAGTATTTTAATTCTTGTAACTTAGATATCATTTGCTTTTAAAACTATTTGTGTATATGTGAGTGAATTTCACATTTCACTGCAAAGCCAATGTTATCATCATGTGTGCATAGCATATATTCTTTTAGCTCTTTCCTCTGTAACACTATACACTTTAGTTATATGTCATTTGCCTTAAAACACTACGAAAACCCTGTTTCCAATTCTCTTCACCCAATCTGGCTTCTCAGCTGAAATTTTCTTGCCTATCTAGAGTGATTGTCTTCTAATGTCCTATGGCTGGCAGCTTCCATTGAGCCAGCCCTAAAACATACCCAAAGAGGCAGAATGCTGAAGGAAATCATTCCTTGCCATTAAGAATAAGTTCTAGTCTTATCTTTCTAATCTTTTTTCACTGATACTGGCAAAAAAAAAAAAAAAAAAAAGGCATTATTCCATAAAGGACAATAACCAGCTGGCTTTGAAAATCCTTAAGACATTGAAAGGACGTTGACATTGAAGACATTGAAATAAGACACTACAGTGTTCTCAACAGAACACTTCTAATAACGATTTGCAAATCAGTCCTCCTCTTAGAGAACCTAAATGACCAGGTGTCCATTGATACGGACAACCACCAGTTTGCTTCTTCCTCCCTGAATCCATGTGAGTGTGAGGTGTCAAAGAATCTTTAATTCATTTTGGTTATTTTTCTGTAATCTGAATGGACAGCATCTAAAGTAAGATGACTCTATCAGGCTGCTTTCTCTTCAAAGAAATGAAAGGGGGATAATCTGCTATATGTCTATTATCAGGAAAATAAAACTCGATTGATGTGCATTGTGAAAAGACCACCTCCCTCCTTCAGTACAGTGTTGGAGTGGGAAGTGGTCAAAAGAGAGAAAGCCTGGTTGAGTCCCTGGCTTCTACTTGCCAGAAGGATTGGAAGGAACTTTGCCTAGTGTGCGTGTCAGCTTTCTCACATACAACACAGAAATGAAACCCTGACTACCTCTTAGGCCCATTGTAGGAAATGAATGAGATCATGTAAGCAAAAATATTCTATAAACTGTAATGACCCCAATAACTGCAAGTTCACAACATTTGAGCTCTAGCTCCAGAGGAGAGTCAGGCTCTACGAATTCACCTCAAAGCAAGGGCAGAAATGGTGACTTGGAAATAATGCTTTTATTTTAATCTAAGTGTTTTAAATAATGTATATCTGCACCAAGAAGATTTGCTACTCTGGGAAAAAAAAATAGCATGTTGGTATTTTCAATTTGTTTATTTTATGCCACTCGTACAGAATAACACAGCCCTCTTCTCTGTAAAAGTCTTTCCTGATCAATAATGTGTTTAACCTCAACATTAAAGAGGTGTTTAAATTAGCATATGATTCTCAAGTTCCTTCTCTGAGAGAAGTTCCACAAAGTAACCTTCTAAATATTGCTTTTGTCTGGGCCAAATCAACTTGAGATGCCAGAAATACATTACCACAAAGCTGCGTTATAAGACAGTGCCATCATAACAAAATGGTGAAAACCAGAGAAGTTTTTATTAATAACAGCAGAACCTAATTTCATGGGTTTTAATTTACCATTTTTACATTTTACTATGACATTATCCAGATATAAATTGTTATGATGAGAAGCTATTCACTAGGGACCAAAAAAATTACAACTCTGCTTTTAAAAAAAAAAGACTTTGCATATATCAGTGAAGGACACACTAATAAAGATTGGTCTGGAACATTTCTCTTTATGACGATTGACTTATCAGCAATAGTTACTGCCACAGAGTTGGAAATTACATAATTGCGAGAAACTGTAGATATTTGACTTGGCAAGAACCTTAGGCTTATCTGATTTATTTTTGTAAGAATTGGGCCCCATGGATATTTAGAAATGTTTAATGAAAGAACGGTAGAATATAAATGAAACAAGCAAAAATCCTCTTTTCAAAGGCTTCATTTAACTCCATCGTCACTGTTGTGATAACACAAATAAACCAAAGACAAACCTTTGGTGATGGCATTGGGGAAAAGCGCTGCTCTAAATTAAAACATTATGAGCTACTAACATCTGGACAGTTTCTCCCTCTTCATAATAATTCTCGTCCATTCTCTGCCTACTATTTATCAGTGGGCACTGCATGACGTGACAGTGAGCTTTGGAAGACATACACAATAATGAGCAAAAACAGGATGGGGCCATACTCATGTGCAGGCATGTTCTGACCTCTGCACTTGGGAAAGAGGCCCTTCCTTGAAGAGAGAGACAGAGACTGAGAGACACAGAGAGAGACATGGAGAGACAGAGGGAAGTATATTATTAACCCCAGGCTGTTCTCCTCCTTTGGATCTCCAGTGGCTGGTCAATGCTTGTTACAAAGCTGATTTTCACAGAGTGCTTTGTTGTAGAATGGAAGTAAAATGAGTTCACATTGTGAGATCAGGCCCAGCAGTGAAAGGGTTAATCAAACCCTAAAACAAAGGAAAGCCACCCATTTCAGAAGTTAGTCATCTATCCTTCATTCCTTTGGAAATATTGATTGAGGACCATGATGAAGCAGTGTGGTATCATGCATCAGAATACAAAATATAATCAAAGTGTTGTAGGAGAGACAACATATAAATGATAATTAAAGTGTCATGTAATATCTTTGATAACAGAGGGATGAACATAATGTTATAGGAGCACCAAGGAGCATCTGGTTAGAATTGCCACAAGCTTGGTAGTTTCAAAATTCTCTTGTTTCCATTAGTAAAAGAGGAATATAGTGCTGGGTTAAATACTCCCCCTGCCTTGAGGCTATTTTTTTTTAAGATTTTATTTATTTATTTGACAGCAGAGATCACAAGTAGGCAGAGAGGCAGGCAGAGAGAGGAGGAAGCAGGCTCCCTGCTAAGCAGAGAGCCTGATGCGGGGCTCGATCCCAGGACCCTGGGATCATGACATGAGCCGAAGGCAGAGGCTTTAACCCACTGAGCCACCCAGGCGCCCCTTGAGGCAATTTTTTAAAGCAGAGTAAAAAATTATTATAAAGAATTGACCCCCTCCATAGGAATATAAGTAATGGGATTTTAGCAGCACACTTATTTCATGGATACCTATGCATATAAAAATATTATTATAAGATTTATTTGTACATTAAAACATATCAAGCTTGTGGTTTTCTGATCACTATAAAAATGTTCATGCATACAAATACTTCAAATGTTATAATATCCTTGTATATTCAAAGTCATAAGAGTAGCAAAGTTTCTCACATTAGAATATTATTCAGATTTAATAATGAATAATTATCCTATAGAACAAGTCTCTTCAATGATACACTTGCTAACTGACTGGCAAAATGAGCAGAACTCTAACCTAATACTTATATAAACACAGTAAGTTTTGACTATTTTCATTTTTTTTTCAATAAAAATGACCCAAGCTCTTTTTAGATCGTTTGTATTTTATCTTTCATTATCTCTGAGTAGTAAAATAATGGTCGTGGCATGTCAAATGCTTAAAATCATGGTCTGAAAACTATGTGGAGGTAAGAAATTGGGGCAAGAAATAGTACAGGCAGGGAGATAAGGAAGAAGGCTCTTAATTTATTTAACAAAACTATATTTGCCCAGTGTTAAGAGTTAGCAATTCTAAAACTATTTTATGTATACTCAGAAATTGAGGAATGAATATGCTGGGTGGAGCCAAAAGGAGGAAGTTACAAATATGAAGGGAAGGTCAGAATGAACCCAGTAGAGCTGGATTGTGATTGGAGATATCCGTATCAGCTCACTTTTTAATATCTTAGACAGGTAGGTAGACAAATAGATGTGCAAATAAACTTAGGTGTGTGCATGTTCCTGTGTGTGTGTGTGTGTGTGTGTGTGTGTGAGTGTATCACATAGCCCATCCATTGGAAGGGCCTAGAATACTAGAAACAACAAGCCATTTAATGCTTACATATTAGTTTCTATATATTATTGTCTACTACAAGGAAATAGAACTCTAGAGAAATAGCTGATTCCAGGGATGGAAGAGAAAATGTACAAGGTAAATCTAGAAAGTTCTGTTTTTCTCAAAATAAGAAAGTGCTGAAGAATCATGGGGACATTTCAAGGGTATATAGGAAGCCACTTGGAAGGGTTCCAACTAGCTAAATTTGGGACAATATGACCACCTTAAAAATATGATAACAATGAATTACAGCCATTCATTATCCATTTTATTCAATAAAATAAAAATCTGAGTCTGTACATACAAAAATGAGTAAATTCATGGGAAGAGAATGTATTTTATTAGAGTAGGATGCCATCTAGTAAGTAAAGAAGGAATGGAGCTAGACAATCATCAGTGAAGCTAAAACTAGAGGTGAAAGTTGATGGTGATGGGATATTTGGACAGTCTCTTAATGTATCTCCTCACAATTATACATTACACACAAAGGAGCAATTAGCAATTTCACTATGAAGAAACCTGAAAAACACAAATTCAACCAAATATTCAAAAATCACCAACATTTGGACAAAATGACAGTGTGCTCCTCCTAATGAGATGCACTGAGAAGGACACAATATTTGCTTCAGTGACATTATTCCATAAATAAAAGAAAAATAATTATAAATTGGTATACATAGGGTAGAGTCTGTGTAGGATGATGTGGAAGGGACTAGAAATGACAGCGAACATGCAATTGGGGGCATAGCTGGTTTTGAATATTAAGGAACTCAAGCTAAAAGATGCCAAGAGGTGACCTGGCCAAATGTGACAGGGAGGAAGAGATAGGTGTCTAGGATAAGTTCAGGATGTATTTTTACCTGACCTACCAGAAGGATGGTGGTGCTGTCCACCGGAATAAGAACACAGGAGTAGAAGCAAGCTTTTTTTGTTTGTTTGTTTTAATGGGGAGGAGGAAGTGGCCAGGAGAGGGGACTAACTGGAAAAAAAAGGAGAAGCTATCAATCTCAAAGCCAAACTCCAAAAAACTGAAAAAGGTCATGAACACCCATTTTGTCCATATGCATTACCAAAAATACCAAAAGCAACCTGGACTGGAAGTGGCACTCTATTCTGATCTGCGCAGCACAGACGGACATTCATCGCTGACCTATATTTTGCAGTAATATCAAGGGGGAGCACCACTAGAAACAAGCTGCTTGCTCCTTAAATAGCAAACACACATATTTTCTCACCAGGAAATTGCACAGACCCCAAGTCTAAAACAAGCCAAAGGAAAACAAAGAGACAAGCCTCCTCGTCTCCTGTTCATGAGGCCCTGAAGTTCGGGGCAAGGCCCTCTTCATGGGGTCCAGATAAAATCCTCCCAGAGATCCTGAAATTTGTTTATGCAGGTGAATCAGGAGGCAGGGGCCCTGGGAAGAGGATGGTTACTGACTGCCTGCTCGGTGCCAGGCACTGGGTTTCAGCCTTCACAGTTCCTTGCTTCCTGTCTCTCTAGGAGGTCAGTATTATTATCATTCCTGTTTCACAAATGAGGAAACAGGCTGTGAGGTTAAGCAACCAGCAGAGGCCCCTGGGCAGTGGCAACACTAATGTTCAAAGTTAAGCCTGCAGATGACAAAGCTGCTTCTTTTCTCAGCAATGTGTTGCCTGTCTCAAAGAGGTAAGCGTAATTGCTGGGAGCTCCTGGTGGCTGGAAGGGAAGCACCTAGAACTGCCACCTCTGATGTGGGAAGCAAAGGCAGAAGGAAATGGAGATAACATTAAACGTCCGTATAACCTGTGGCCCACTGACAAATACTTGAGGCCGGCAGAGTACAACATTCCTCCAGAAAGCTCCCAACTATCTTAATTTTAACACCTAGCTAGAGGCTAGAGGCTAAAATAACCTTGGTTTGAGAACAGCAAGGTCTCCAGTATCCTGGGAGTCTTCTTTAGCCTGTGAAAATCCTTTTGGAACTTCCCTTTTACTTCCCCCAATCCCAAAGTATATAATCAGTTGTTCCCCGGGGCAGCAGCTCTTTCTGCCCAGGGGTGCTGTATCCATGCTTTAATAAAACCACCTTTTTGCACCAAAGAGATCTCAAGAATTCCTTCTTGGTGGTCAGCTCCCAACCCCAACAACACCACTCCAAGGACTCTATTACCTCCACACAGGAAATGACTTGAGGAAAATGTAGGGGCGGTATGGTGAACATGCGTATGGGTACGTGTCTCATCTTTTGTTGTTCGTCCTTCCTTCCTACCTTCCTTCCTTCCTTCCTCCCTCCCTCCCTCCCTTCCTTCCTTCTTTCTTTCTTCTTCCTTCCTTTCCTCTCTTTTCCTTTTCTTTCCTCTCCTCTCCTCTCCTTTCCTTTCCCTTCCTTTCCCTCTTTCTTTCCTCAAATAATCTAGTAGAGAAAGCTCCTTAGCCCCCACAGCTTCTCTCAGCTGATAAAGTACTGAAGGCCTCAGGCCAGGAGGCATTTCCCTGTTTTGTTTTACTCAAAAGTTGACTCTGGAAAACAGAAGCATCAGGACATCACACAGAACCAGACAGCTCAGACGGCTGCTGTGAAATCCGGGACACGTCCTCCTCCCCACACGGCAGTTCCAGGTGCACCACTTGTGTGCCATGAACCTGAGGAGGGCACATACTGAAGTCCTATTTAGCACTTGGTTCATCTGACCGGCATGTGGCAGGAAACTGGATCATTTCTTTTTTCCCTTTGGATGAGGCGTAGCAAGCTGATTAATGATGTGAGGGAGAGTGGGCTAAGGAGGGGAGTTCTTCAAATGTTTCCTTTCTGAGAGCCATGGCAGGCATGGGGAAATAAAGGTGTGCATTGTAAGGGGGTGGCAGGCAGTATTGGCTAATTAGGGTTTGCTTAATGCTGGTGAGTGTCGAACATTCCTGCTAATGGCTGTTACTAATGGGAGAAATGGGATCATTTGTTAACTTTACTTAGGAAAGTGAGTGTTGAAGGCAGGATGGAGAAAAAAAAGGTGAGCAAGGCCCATTCTGGCTAAGCCAAACGAAAAGTGGAAAAAACTCCTCATGATTTTCTTTAGGAAAGCAAGACCCCGATTTCACATGGGTACCAAGCTCCCTCACCTTTATAAGAAAGTGGTCACCAACTTCTACTTTGCCTTCCTGCTTTTCAGTCCCTTTGGCCATCTTCCAGTTGACATTTTCTCCCTGTTCAACATGCAGATTTTTAAATGGAAGTTGTCTTGGAAGCATGTGTTATTAAGAACTTACTGTGAACTGTATTCCTTGCTTTGACTTGCATGATTTCATTCAAGTTTTACAACACAATTGTGAGATGTATATATGCATCTGATTCCCATTTTACAGATGAAGATTGAAGCCCAAAGCCCTAATCTACACAACTACGTGGCATTTTTATTCTTCAAGGCCTTATGTTTTATAGAGCATCTTTACCTTTAAGACTCCCTCAGGATAATGTTTAACACTTATTTTCTAAAGTCCTAGTGTTTTTCTTTTCTTTTAATTCTTTCCCAATCCATCTGACACATTCCATTCCAGTGTCCCACAGAAAGAGTTCTCTGGCCCTTTGAATTCATAGTAACCTCTGAGTCATGTGGGTAATCAAGATGGACAGGCCCGAGGAATATGAACTTGGAAAACAGCTTATTCTTCACTAGTGAATTCTGACTGGCATACTCTCTTCTCTGGACAGCCTTCCCAGAACTTGTACATTGTAGCCATGACCTACATAGGTGGAAGTCTGACATAAAAGTCATCTGAGCAGAGCTTAGTATATATGCAATTGGCCTCCAGTCAATATTTTGAACAAAGAATTTCCACTTATCAGCTTTCAGCAAGAGTACTCTGCATATGCACTATGAATAGGGTTGATAGGAAGAGAGGTTGCTCCTTAATCAAGCTCTCAGACCTGTAAAGACACGGTCTCATCCAATAGGGTTTATATTTAGAAATATGAAGACTCATTCTTTAGAGTATTGAATTAACTGCATAGGATTTCAGATTGACCTGCTGTTAACCTGGGTATTGGAGAAGTTCCCTCAAGGGAAAGTGCAATTAAGCAGTCGCAGGTAGGCAGTACAATTAAGCAGAGGCAGGTAGGACTGAGAATCTTTGTTTGTTTGTTTGTTTGTTTTTAATTTTACTTATTTATTTGACAGACAGAGATCACAAGTAGGCAGAGAGGCAGGTGGGGGTGGGGGAGAGCAGGCTCCCTGCTGAAAAGAGAGCCCAATTGGGGGCTTGATCCCAGGACCCTATGATCATGACCTGAGCCGAAAGCTGAGGCTTAACCCACTTGAGCCACCCAGGCGCCTTTAGGACTGAGAATCTTGATTCTACCCATTGTCAGTTTTGTGACTTTGGATGTTACTTCACTCTGCTTGGTAGCTGAAAAGTAGTAAATAGTATAAAATGCATAAAATGTCTTTTAATTCCTAAAGATTTCAAACCATCCCAATAGCAGCAGCATCCCAAAAGGGGAAAGAAAAAAAGAAAAGTAGTCTCTCTTTGAGGACCTGAACACTTACACAATTTCACTTCCTCAGAATTATATCAGATAAAGCAAGCGATGGGCAGGCCTGAATTCAAGGGGTGGGAAAGAGACTCTACTTCCTGTTGGGAATGGCTGCAAAATAAGGTGCATGACTCCGTCAGCCACAGAACCAGGTACTCTGAGCCAAACATACTATAGGTATTGCCTATGTATTTCTCCCTAAGAAACCTTCAAACCAGGTGTTATGCACCCATTGTATAAACATGATAAACAAGGCTTAGAGATATGAAGAACTTATCTGAGATTAACCAAGTAGTTACTAGCAGATCTGGATTTTAAACAGAGCTTTTACTCCAAAATCAACACTGATAACTTAGATATATACTTGAAAGGCCAATCATGAGCAAGTCCTCCGTTTCTATAGGAAGGAGCTAAGAAAAACACATTACTTTATCTTTACATTTATTTCCTAGGACTGTTCCAAAGAAAACATCTTGAGTATACAAACTCTTTATTTACGTGTCAAGGTGCTTCCAAGTCTGTTCAATGCCAGTCTCAACAATCTATAGGGAAGTGTCCACCATTCCTCCAAAAGTGTCCAAATATATGAATCCAAGGAACATAGGAACAGACTCAAACAACTCTTCACATATAACTTTTCCCAGCCCATATTCTCAAAAAATAGGAAATGTCTTTAAATCAAGTGCCAGGAGCTGCCTTAGTTAGCCCATGTTCACAGAGATGGATGATGTCAGTTAAATGAGTGCTGTAGGCAATATTTTAAGGTAACTCCTCCACAACAAAACCCTCACCCTTGAATAATTCCCTCCCCTGTGAATACAAGGGGACGTTACTCCCATGATTATGTTATTGTACATGGCAAAAGTGATTTTGTAGCTATAAATAAGGGTACATATCATTTGACTCTGAGTTAACTGAAAAGGAGATTATCCAAGTAGGCATAACATAATCATGTGAGTTCTTTAAAAACAGAGTTTTCTCTGTCTGCTAACAGAAGAGAAAGGCAGAGAGATTCAAAACATGAGAGGAATTCAAACAAGACAGGTTCTCCATTAATGAGATGGAGAATGTGGGGCAGGAATCTGAGAATCACCTCCAGGAGCTGAGAGTAACCCTTGACCAACATCCAACAACTTGGACCTTCAGTCCCACAATCACAAGATACTAGATTCTGCCAACAACATGAATGGGCTTGGAAGCAGATTTTCCCCCAGAGCTTCTAGATAAGAGCCCAGCCTGGCTGACACCTTGATTTCAGCCTTAGGAGACCTTGAGCAGAAAACCCAGATGAGCCGATCTTGATTTCTGTTTTGCAGAACAGTGAGATAATAAACTGACATTTTTTAAAGCTGCTAAATGAGTGAGGATTTGTCATACAGCAGTGGAAAATGAAAACAGCAAGCTGATCCAAGTGGCAGATGGAAGCATTAGGAAAACCTGAGTCTTTCCTTTTCTCCCCAACCCCTCTCTGTAATCTCAGGCAAGGCATACCTGTGTTGACTTATCTTAAGCCTGATATTCCCCAAACTATTTACTTTGTGATATGGACAGTGTCCATGGCTCACTATACTAAATTTTCTATTATAGTATTGATTTGAAATATATCACTAGACCACATGTTCCACATATTTTCATTTTTAATACCTCACCTTACTTAGGTAGTAGAGCATCGGTCATAGGATTATATCAACGCTCTATGCAATATTCTGTTCATAATTCACCAAAACAAAATGATAATTAATACCCATTATTGCTAGGCACCTTATTATACTATCAGTAACCTTCACAACCTCTCTGAAAGGTAGATATTATTCCAATTTGGAGGTCAACAGAAAGTTTGGATGAAGTTAAGTGGTCCAAAGATACTGACTAGCAGAAGTAGAATTTTAATCCAGCTCAGTCTTACTCCTAAATTCAGAACTCTATTGGAGAGTGGTGCATAGATCTGTAAAATGGGCTGTGAAGAAAGCAGATTAGTGATCACCTCATGCTGGAAATGGGCAGATGGGGGATGATATCTTAAGGGTGTTAGTTTATTTTTGAAATGATGACAATATTCTAAAATTGATAGTAACGGTTGTACAACTGTGTGAATACACTAAAAACCAATGAATTATACACTTTAAATGGGTGAATTGTATAGTATGTTAATTATATCTCAATAAAGCAGTTTTCTAAAAAGAAAACTGAGAAGGATCTTATAGGAGAAGTTGAGGGATATAAGGCGAGGGAAGTAGGTAAGGAATGGGTAATGGGCTAAGTTATGGGAAGCCTTGCATATCAAGCTATTCTGACTGAAATATATTCCTTCAAAAATAATGGTTCCCCATAAAGACTTTTAAAAAAACATTTTATGTATTTATTTGACAGACAGAAAGGGAAGAGAGAGAGATCATAAGCAGCAGCAGGAGTGGAAGAGGGAGAAGCAGGCTCCCCACTGAGCAGGAACTTAGGATCATGACCTAGCCAAAGGCAGTCACTTAACCAACTGAGCCACCCAGGCATCCCCCAACAAAGGGTTTTAAATAAGGGAGTGAAAAATCCTTTTAGTGTTTTAGAAAGATACCTCCAGTGGGTACGAAGATGAATTTGAGAAGAGGGATGCCATACTACAGACTAGGAGTTTAATAAAGAGACTCTTGCTTAACTCACTGAAAAGATGGGATTTGACCTAAAGGTAATGGAATAGAAGAAAGCCTAGTGCCTGAGAAACAATGCAGAGAGAAAAGAGATGTAACTTTTTAAGAGCCTGAGATAAGGGAGGAGAAGTTAAAGACAACTGGGATTTTTAGTTTGAGAGGTCAGCTTTGCAAGGACAATGCCACCTGGCCATTTGTAGCGCATGGGGGGACTGGACAGTGGAATTTTTAAAAGCTCCTAAATCATTTTATTATGCAGCCAAGCATGTGAACCTCTGACTTTGATAGTTTCTTTCTGGTTGAGGCTGACAGAAAAGGACACAGCTTTTGTGTGCCAAATGCTTGTAGCCCAGCCAATAAAACATGGATCTGCTGAATAGAGGTGAAGCCTCATCACGAATAACTTGGGGTCTGATGGGCCCATCCAAGTGGCAGTTTCACTGATGGTGGCTTTTATTAACACATAAAATTTAAGTAAGGAGAAGATTATTTGAACTGGTTAACATGGAATCAGTAGGCTAGCTACAACCATACTGTGGGTAGTAAGAATTCCTAACTACTCTAGTACAGTGATTATCAAAGTGTGGTTTTCAGACCAGCAACATCAACTTCATCTAGGTACTTGTTAGAAATTCGTGCATTGTAATCCAAACCTAATGATCACAAGCCCTGGAAATGAGGCCCAATAATCTGTGCATATTTTTTTAATGAAGTAAACTTCTTAAAATTTTGAACTAATTATAGATACATAGTCAATTGTAAGAAACAATAGAGAACAATCCCATCACCTTTGCCCAGTATATCCCAATGGCAGCATCTTGCAAAACTATAGTACAGTGTCACAGCCAGGATATCAACACTGATACAATCAAGTCAAAAATCAGAGTTCTTCTACCATCATAAAGATCTTTCATGTTGCCCATTTATAACCATAATTTCCTCTTGCCCTCATCTACTTCTTAAGCCCTGGCCACTACTGTCCCCATTTCTATAGTTTTATTAGTCAATAATGTTATATAAATGGAATCAAACAATATAATTTGGGGGGATTGGCTTTTTTCATTCAGTGTAATTCTCTGGAGAGTCATCCAGGTTGTGTGAATCAACCAGTCAATCATTTTGTTTCTTTGTATTGCTTAGTAGGGATGTTTGTGTGACCATTCACCTACTGCAGTCTTGTTTCAACCAGCCATCCAGGCAATTCTGTTGCATGTTTGTTTTTGAGAACCACTGATCTCTAGACAAAGAACTTAAAAAGACAGGGACGAAAAAAAGCTTCCTTCTACTGCCACTTCCTACTCACTGACCTTACAGGTCTTCTTGGAGATACGGAAAACCACTTCTTTTCATCTTTACCACTACTGTTAACACAGTACTCTCTATCCTTCTAGTAACTGTTCTGGACACCAGGAAGACAGCAATGGAAAAGGTATACAGGTCCCTGCTCATGATTAACCTTCAGGACAGAGGGGCCAGAAGAGATAATAAACAAAGTCAGGTCAAAATAAATGCCATCTGCTTTCAGGCCAACCAATCCAATGTGGCCCTCTTGAACATAGCTCCATCATGAGCACTTGGATTCTGATGGGCCCATCCAACTACATGTTTGAATCTACTGGTCATTGAGAAAAGATTTTGTACTAAGGAACTTCAGCTGAGAAAGAAGATACTCAGGAAAATATTATTCGTAATAGCAAAATCCTGGAGATACTCCAAATATTCAATAGTAGGGAAATACTTATGTAAATTATAGCAGACCCACTCTAGAGCATATGAAGTCATCAAACTGATGATTACTCAGACAACATAATGTAATGAAAATACCTTTTTCTAACATCATATAGAAAAAAATCCAGATATTGAGTTATATATACTGTATAATTCTAATAATATTTTATAAAGGAAGAAAGATTAAACTTCAAGCAAATGGATGAGGAGACTTTGGAAGAATATAATTATAACTATGACTATCAGGATACTGAGTTCACAGATGCCAACTTTTTTCGAACTCTCTAATTTTCACAAATTTCATTATCTTTGAACCTATCTACATACATATAAAGACTTTAAAATATTAATAAATGTTGACATTATGACATGTTGTGACTTTTGTGTCTTTTCACTCAGAGAAGAAAAACTATGAAGGTAATAGAGCCACTCTCCACAATATTAATTTCAATAGATCAGGGTGGACACCATGAAGAAAAAGATTCTTCAGAGTCTTCCAAGTATACTAGTGTCTAGTTGTATTCCTCAATATGCATCTTATGTTATGAAAATCTCCTGGCTAACGGAGAGTTGACTAGTGTCCCCAGAAATTTTGCATAATGTCACAACCTCACAAAAAAATAAGAAATAGCAGAAGGATGGCCAAGTAGGAATCGTATTCCACAAATGACTCTCCCATGTCCTCTTCACTCTGTCAGAGGAATGGGTATATTCCTCTTGATAACCATGGCAAGAATCAAAATACATTTGCCAAATAGATGAAGAATGACTATTTAGACATGTTTGTGGTATTCTACAATATCTTTTAAGCCTTTTATAGAGCTCTTTTCTTAAAACAAAAATTTTATCCACAACTAAAACTGACAATGAAAATTTCATTATAAAAACCAATTTTGGGTGATCTGGGAAGGGTGCATGACAACGTCAGCACTTTGCAGTATCTTGGCTTTATTACTGAGGTTGAACTCAGAGAGAAACAAGTCCAAAACAAACAGAAGATATATTGCTGTGACGGCTAATTTTATGTAACAACTGGACTGGGCTAAGGGATGCTCAGATAGCTGGTTAAACATTACTTGGAGTGTATATGTAAGGATGTTTCTGGACGAGATTAGCATCGGAATCAGTAGCCTGGATAAAGAAGATCCACAGACATCATCCAGTTCAGTGAGATTTCACACAGAGCAAAAAAGGTGGGGAACAAGTGAATTCTCCCTCTCATCTTGAGATTAAACACCCGTCTTCTCCTCCTGCCCTCTGAGGTCACAGCTCCTGATACTCAGAACTTTTACCCTGAGGCTTAAACCAGTGGTTCCTCAGGTTTTCAGGCCTTTGACCTTGGATTGGGAGTTCACCATTAGCTCTCCTGGTTTTCAGGGCCTTCAGATTCAGACTGACTCTTATCACTGGTCTTTCTGGTTATCCAGCTGACTAATGTCATACTGCGTGACTTTCTAGCCTTCACAATCACATGAAACAGTTCCCATAATAAATGACTTCTTGTATGTCTGTATATGTCCTATTAGCTCTGTTTCTCTAGAGAACTCTATCTAACACAGCTGCCTACATGTTATGTGTAGTTTTCAGTGCTCAACAACAAAGTTAATAATCAGAAGATAATAAAGGAAAACAAATCAGGAAATCTGAAAAAAATACAAATTATTATTTAATATCAACCTCAGCACTCATAGCAAAATGATACATTTAAATTTCAGTACATAAAATAATTCAAAATACTCATGAGGCTCATATTCTATCCTAGGCTGTGTATCATGGGAAAAGACCAATAATCAAGGAACTTATTGAATATATGGACTCTGATTTACACAGAAGAGTCATGGAAAGGACCAAAAGCAAAAGCCAATCTTGATTGTAGGCTAGAAGGACCAGTCAGAAACCAAAAACTCTTTCATTCCCTCATATCTGCAAAATCTTTTTCCTGTGTTTTATAGAACACAAATCTCAGAGTTCTCCTCTTCCTAACTGCTAGTTTAACTATCCCCTCCCAGCCTGCCCTCCTTTCTCTTGTCTCCATCAGTAGGTCTAGAGAGTTTAGGATATGGGAAGAATCACCAAACTAACATTTGATTGATTATACATGTATAGGAATAGTAAATATTTTTAAACTTCTGTTCCTACAACCAGATTGCATTGGGGATTAGAGATTTCTATTTGAACTCTCTAGTATAGCTACAGCAGAATTATGAATAAAACAGTAAAGCAAATATTCATTAATCACTTATAAATACCAGGCACTGTCTTAAGTACTTCATACTAGCTCAACTATCACAACTACAATTTGATGTTGATACCATCATTTTCTCCACGTTGTAAATATGGAAATTGAGGTTTAGGAAGATTAAACACACTTGTTCAAGATTGCAGTGAGATACTGGCAGGGGCTAGGATGCAGGGGGAGAGTAGAGAAATAATTTAAACCCAGGTCCTCTAAACTTGAGGCTGCATGTTTCACTTTCTGGAAGACCCTTTGGAGAACTTTGCTTAAAGCTGTCAAGAACTTTTGATTTCCAAACAAAGTTATGAACTCCAATTAAGAGAGGTAGAAATCTGCCTTAGTTCATGATGGTCTGACCAACTCAGGCTCCTATGTGAGTCTCTTATCTAAAGCTTGGGTGAAGATAAAATCAGAGCCATAAAATGCATTGTATTAGTAGACCCTGTAAACCAGAGTTGGGGGCTGGATTTTACATATCTTCTGTGTGCATACAAGAGGGACAAATGTGTGTTTAAAAGTTCAAGCATGGGGCAAATGGCAAGAAAGGCAGTGCAGGTATCATTCTACTACACTGTGTCTGGACATAGGAAGAATGCTTTGAAATGTGTCATAGAAATGGCCTTGGCATTGTGAAAAATACCCAACACAAAAGCTAAAAACAGGTCTAAACTTCGTGTCTAGAATGAAATCTCAGCTGTCAAAAATAGTCTGCAGATTGCAGGAAGTTCTCCAAAATCTATTGGGATGAACAATAATAAATGATTGGGTCCACAAATGAGTTTACCATTCATTTTGGCACTGCCAGAAAATGTACAGCCACAGTGAGGTTTATATGATGAGTAATATAGTAATGTTTAAAAAGAAAGAAGCAGTAATACTCATATTGCTTCATATTAAACATTTTAAAATTGTTTAGACATCACTTCCTAAAAACTTTAAGAATGGTTATGAGAGGATGTACTCAACTATGAAGAAATACTATTGCTTTTTTTTTATAGTCACATATTCAGAGTCAGTTTGTTACTATGGAATCACATATGATGTCATAAATTTGACATTCTAAATGCAAATCTAGGCAGAGTAACCGAAACATCAGGAAATGGAGCTGGGGAGAGGAAAACCTGCATAACAACGAAAGAAATTCAGGACTTAAAAGAAATGAGTCAAACATCCCTGAAACAGAAAAAGAAGGTGAGTGAATTGAATGTCCTAGAATGTTGCCAATGAGCTAAAGAAATGTAGCCATCAACAAATGTAGATATCATTACCTCTGGGAATGTTCTGTAACAATTAAATCACTTCAGATAAGGACTATATCTGGAGCAAAGGGAAGGAAAATAAAGAATATAAAGAATGGAGAAAAGTGAGATTAAAGCATTCAGAATCAGTCTATCTAATAATATAGCATTTATTAAGCATGTGCTCATATGTTAGTGGCAAGAGGAGAAAACACTGTTGCTATCTTTGAAGAATGCACAGCCTAGTAGGGAAGAGAATACATAAACAAAGTACAATTCAGTGCTCAGTAAAAGTATGTACAAAAGACACAGGCAACACAAAGGAATGTTTAACTCTGGGAACTTCTCCCAGGTCATGCTGAGCTGGGTTTTGAAGAAGATTAAAGAGAAGAGGAGGTTACAAGGAAATAGGGTGATATGTAGACAAATACAAGTCATTTAGCACAAGTGAACATACAGATAAATGTGTACTATGGTGGGCAAGTTGGAGGTAGACAGGATACACCATGCGACTCTTGGTCTGTAAAGCCAAGTGAATGAAGAGTGTATCTAGAAATGAAGCATAACTATATTTATGTTTTATAAATAGCACTTTAAATAGATGGGGTCGATGGATCTAGAAGTTGGGAGGATTTGAGGTTATGAAATCTAATTAAAAGTCCATAATATTAGGAATGCAGGCCCATAACGTTCTGAGATCTGGAACAAGGCAATGATATTAAGGACAGAGAAAAGGGATTTAGTTTTAAATATCTTTTGCAGTTATAAGTGACAGGATTTTATGGTGACGATGTGGGGAGTGGCTGGAAGGATTTTAGGATCCAGTACTAGGACCACATAGCTCTGACATTCTCTGCAGTCATAGACTCAATCATCCAACTTATGCAAAGAATATTACGCACAGACTGATCCTGACCACACTGGTCTAAGCTAGAAGCTGAGCTCTTAAAACAGAGAAATAACACTAATCTTGATCACAATACACCTACCAAATTAGCATGAAGCAATACAAATAATGCTCCAATACAATGGAATTTTCTGCAATTGAAAAGGAACATATTTGAATAGTGTCCATGACTGTCCATGGGCTCTCCTACATAGTTTTCCCTATCAGTTTGTTCACGAGAGACCTCCTTTCACTCTAGCTGGTATGAATAATTAGAGAATATGTAGAGAAGGCAGAACTGTCAAGAGATCTGCATAGGATTAAGAACCTTGATCTTTAAAATCAAGCTACTATTGGTGAGGCTTAGATTCACAGAAGATTGGAGTTAGGGTTTATTAAGAAAACAAACAAAAGAAGTTTCAATTCTACATGGCCAAAGGAAAAGTTCCCTAAGTATCAACCTTCATAGTATTAGAGAAAATAAAAGTTATTCTGTGGGGGAAATTTCATATTTAAATCAAAGTCCTGCTAAGCTCTGGAAAATTCTTCCATAGCATTTTTGCCTGCTATCATTTTTTTTAAATGATAAATGCCTCATGCCTCAAATCTACAAACCAATATATTTCTATATTAAAAAATGTTTATATAGTTCTTTGATATGTGTTATTTTTATTAACATCTGTTGGAACAGAAAGAAAATGTCTAAAATTTATATATATATATGATATGTATATCATATATATATTAATTATATTGGAAAAGAGGCAAATTCTAATTTTTATTCATCCTTTTATTCCCAAACTCAAGGTTTCTAATGCTCCTGAGATTAATTAATAAACATTCTTTGTTTCCATATTAAGAATGAGACTGGATCGAGGAACTCAAAAGACAGCTTAGACACAGAGAAAAGAAAGGATTCTGAGAAATCAGGAGTTCGTCTGAGCACTCAGGTGAGCTGACCTCTTTAGAGTTAGTTAGAGAATTAAAGAGAAGAAAAGCACAACAGAAAATTTAAGGGGGCAGGAATGTTCTGGGAGGGAAGACTGAGGTGCCAAGGTTTCTATTAAGGGATACCTAATGTCGTCATGGAGAGGTTAAGGACAAACTAGGAGAAGCTAGTCCCTGCCTTCCCCACCAGTAGACCTCCCCATAGCCATCTTCTCTGTTCAGCCTATGGGAGGAGACTGGTCTTTGTTCAGATCAGGGAGGGAAGGGGAGCCTGGCCATCGCATTGACCATTTTCTGCACAATCTTTCAGATGAGGCGTGCAGTCAATCCGAATCACTTGCTGAGATGTTGCCCCATGCGAGGTCACTCGTCGTGTAGACGCTGCCTTTGTGCAGCTGAGGGAACAGTACCTCTTGGCCCCTGCCGCACAATACGTATTTATATTCACATGTGCCTGTTGTGGGAGCAGGGCCGGCAGATCACCATGATCAGGGTGAGCAGAGATCAAACTACTGATTTTGGAGGGGAGCCACAGGCAATCTGGGTGAGGGGAAGGATATGGGGAATAGAAATTTCCACTTGCCTCTCCATAGTATCTTCCAGTTTGACTCCTCCCAAAGGAAATGCTAGAGTATTCTACTTCCCCTTGGGCAGCTCATTTAGATGCTAGATTCAACCTCATTTAGATGCTAGCTGCCCTCATCTTTGTAGTCAAAAATGATAAATATGTCTTCTTAGCTTCAGCTAAAAGGCTTAGCCTTAAGGGAAGAAGTGGGGAAAAGGTCAGAAAAATGGTCAACGCTACCATGGTCCATATAAGAGTCACAGATGAAAAAATATGAGACATCAGATATGTTTCTTAGTTTTGGATTCTCCTCCAGGTGGATCTCCACTTCTTTTCTCGTCATAAAATTTAGGATTGGGCCAGAGCTAGAATAGTACATAAGGGTCAACACTGAATTAAGGTCATATAGGACAGGGACCTTCTCACTGGGTTCTGCTATGTTTAGCTTGAAATGGTGGTTCTGTAGGCACATGCAAAGCAGGAGTGGGTAGTGGGGTATTACACCCCTGGGTCTCTTCTTTCCTCCAAAGGGATCACAGGAATTATCATTGCCAAAGACTGATTCCCGGGGGTACGTTGTGCGAAATCAGTGGTCCCGAACTTCACGGAGCCCATCCACCAGAGTTCCATCAGTAGACGAACCCAGAAGCAAGAACACCAGTCTAAAGGTAGAGATGGGAGATGAAATGAAGAAGAATGTGATATAATAATGATGATGATAATGATAATGATAATGATAATAATAATAGTTAACATTTATTGATGCTTTCTTTGTGCCAGGACCTATTCTATGTGCTTCACATGTTTTAGCTAACTCAGTGATCATTAAAACAAACAAATAAACCCATAAGCCCCATTCTATAGTTGAGAAAATTGAAACACAGAGTAACTTGCCTAAGATCTCACATTAATAACACTTATTGAGGTAGATTAAAACCCAGGGTCACTAAGTCTATAAGCTGTGCACTAACTTAATGATTAAGCCCTCTGACTTCTCCGTCTTTCCTTTGTTCATTCAACGATTATTTGCTGAGTAATCAAGACTTACAAGGTGGGATGGGCCAATGTTTACAGCAGCAATGTCCACAATAGCCAAACTGTGGAAAGAGCCCAGATGTCCATTGACAGATGAATGGATAAAAAAGATGTGTTTATATACAACGGAATACTACTCAGCCATCAAAAAAAATCTTGCTATTTGCAACGATGTGGATGGAACTGGAGGGTATTATGCTAAGCAAAATAAGTAAATCAGAAAGAGATAATTATCATATGATCTCACTCATGTGGAATTTAAGAAACAAAACGTAGAATCATAGGAGAAGGGAGAGAAAAATAAAACAAGATGAGATCTGAGAGAGAGGAAAAACCACAGGAGACTCTTAATCATAGGAAACAAACTGAGGGTGCTGGAGGCAGGGAGGAGGCTGGGAGAATGGGGTCACTGGATGATGGAGATTAAGGAGGGAACATGATGTAATGAGCACTTGGTGTTATATGCAACTGATGAATCACTGAACTCTACCTCTGAAACTAATAATATACTATATGTTAATTGGATTTAAACTAAAAAAAAAAATATGAAGAAGGGGTGGAAAAAATCAATGAAGTAGATAAATTGTTGAAAAGTATTGGATTGTGTGGTGCTTTGGTCCCTTAACTAGGCCTGGCCCCAGGAGGAGAAAATGCTATTTCTGAGGTTAAGTTTTTGGATGCAGAGAAAGAGTGACACAGACCTCACCACTGGGAGAACATGTGTCTCTGTGAAAAGTGGTTCAATAGTCTAACCAAGAATATGCCTTTTGAGACACGTGAAACAATCATAAAAAGTGAAATAATATATAGATGCCTAATAATTTATTGCGTGCTTTAATAAAGATTTTTTTTTTCTAGAATCCTTCCTTTTTATTTAGGAAGATGATTCTTAAATAAAAGAGTTCCATTGGCAAACAGAGTTCTAAAGGCAATGGGAAGATACTCAGCTTTCCAGTCTATGAACCTTCCCAGCAATCACTGCATTAATTATAGGGCAAATGTATAAAGAGATACCTCCAGGTGTTTTGTAGAATCTGCTGGTGAGAACATCTGGTCTTAATTGCTCATAGAGTTAACTGGAGGTCACAGATGAAGGTAGTAGTGAGCAAGAACATCCTACCTGGAGGTCTCTGACTGGGCAAGTTTAAGGCAAGCAAGCAACAGAACTTTGCAAACTACAGACCAGATGCCTAAGGGCAGGGAAGAAGACCTGTGCCCTATCCACTCCAGAAAAAAGGAAGAAAAAAAAAAAGTGTTAGTTGCTGATGGGGAAGGTAGGGGAAAATAAAAACAGTCTATCTCTGTGTCTGTATAAGAGACATACCCAATAACTGGGGTCCTGAAATATCTGAGCCCCTTCAAGCCCTACTGAAAGGAGCTAGGATGAACCAGGATCCTACTAATGGCTAAGAATGGAACAGAGGGAAGGGGGACGCTTCCTGACTCCTGCTGGGCAGAGATGGGGAACATCTAACTCAGACTCCTACTTTATTGTTCCAGCTCCCCAGTAGCTCCACAACCTCCCGGACTTCATCCACCTCCCCCAGCCAGCAAGAGTCCCTGAAGCAGCTGTCAGAGGAGCCCTCGCCGCCCACACCACCTTTGCCTTCCACTCCACCTATGCCTCTGGACTCACATCCTCCCACCCCGCCGGAGCCCTTTAGCTCCTCCAGGCGCAGCACCAAGATGCACGAGAATCCTGAAGCCTGGGCACACGGCATCGTGCGGGAAATCCGGGACTCCCGGGACTCCCGGGACTCCATGCCGCAGAGAGATTACCCGCGCACACCCCCCACCGAATGGAAGGCCTATACCCAGCGCAGATCAACCTACTCTTCCCAGCTAGATCAGGACTGTCTGTCAGAACTGCCCCGGCAGCATCACCAACGAGAGGAAGAGGAGGACGAGGACGAAGCCTATTGGGCCTCGGTGAAAACTCTGTATGAGAAGATCCCCAGCTGCTCCCGCCCCAGACCGGTGAGCAAGTCCCACACACCTGGTACTGGAAATCCGCCTCCCCATCCCCCCACCCCCCCTCCCCAGACCCATGCAACCCTGCAAACCTGAGTCTCTCCTAGCCTCCCTTCTCTCTAACTTGCGGGGAAGTCCTGTGCCGGCCCTGCGTCTCCCCTACTCCTGCAGCCTCAGTTGGGAGGGAATCCTAACTCTTGACTGTTTCCAGCATCCCAGTGCTCCAAGTGGGGCCTAGCTGTTTTCTTCCCACCTTGCCCTGGCATCAGCCCCTTTTCTGATCCCTTCGGTCGTGTGACTGACTCTCCTCCCATTGGCGGCCCTTTCTGCAGCCCAAACCCAAGAATGCCATCACCATCGCTGTGTCATCCCGGGCGCTTTTCAACATGGTGGACGGGAGGAAAATCTATGAGGAGGAGGGTCTAGAAAAGTACATGGAATATCAACTCAACAACGAAAATGTCATCCTGACCCCAGGACCCGCCTTCCGCTTTGTTAAGGTACCCTGAAAAACTGTGTTTGGAATGTCAGGAACCTGGATGGAGAGGAAAGGACCCAGGCAGACCCCTGGGATCTCATCCAGTGTCCCTTATAATTCCTGGCATCCTGTTGTAATTCTTGCCCTTTTCACGTTGACCCCAGGTCAGTTTATGCTTCCCACAGAGGCTCCAAGACTGGTGAGGAAGGGCCTCCAGTTCTAGATTTTGGATGTTGAGAAGGCCTTCAATAGAGTTCTAATCATGACACCTGTTAGAAACACCTTTATTCCCTTCCTAGGAGTGGTACCAGAAGCAATAATAAGCTTACAATCCCAGTAGTAGAAACAAAATGCCTCATTAAAATGAAATGAAATTCACTTTAGCTGTTTTTTTCCCCAAACATAACATATTAAGAAAAATCAAGATGATCTTGATTGGCACTTGGTTGGGGGTGGGGACATGATTTTAATAGAAAAAGTAAGGTTCTCTGAACTTATACTGAAATGTATAGCACTTATAACATTGATCCTCTCCATAACTTATGCAAATGTTACACAATAACATCATAACCAGGTAGAAAAAATGATATCTACAAGCTGTGAATAGAAAGTACTTGTGGGGCACCGTAGAAGCATCAAGGGAAACCACTAACCTAAAGACTCAAGTTTAAAAAATAGACAAAGTACGTTGGTAGCACATATCCTAAAATTGGAACAATACAGAGATGATTAGCATGGCTCCTGTGCAAGGATAACATGCTAATTCATGAAGCATTCTATATTCTATATTTTCACAATTAATGATAATCTCAAGATGATCAAGAAAAGAAAAGCAGATTTTAGGAATCAAAGAAAGAAAAAAAAATTGGCAAAGCTTGGAAAGATTAGCCTGATCCTTCTCTCTACCTACCCCAAAGAGCGAATTCTAGAAAGTCAAATGTTGTTAACAATTTTTTCAACAAACATTAGCTACCTATTCAGCAAATATTAACGAGGTCTTGTATAGGAGTCTGAAAATAGAGAAACGAATGGCATAACCATGCCTTAAAGGAGCCATAATCTCTCGGAGTCTCCAGAGTTTGAATTTGACACCAGTGATATCCTTTCTCTCCAGAACCCAGACTCCAATAGCCACCTTGCCTGGCCCTCTTTACATGCACTCATGTTTGTAACCTGCAGGCACTGCAGCATGTCAATGCTAGACTCCGTGAGCTGTATCCTAGTGAACAGGACTTATTTGATATTGTACTGATGACTAATAACCATGCCCAAGTGGGAGTGCGGCTTATAAACAGCGTCAATCACTATGGTAAGTAAAATAAATACCATGTGGAAGAACAGCTTGCTGCTCTGGGAGAGAGAAGCCATGTTATTTTGCTAACTGTGGCCTCACTAATGCAGTGTCTTTGATACTGACACCCCCTTCTGCGTGAGGAATGTTTATTTGCCTATGTCAGAGAAAGAGAGGCCATGTTCATTTTTAACTTTAGCACAGAGTTGGGCCCAAAGCCCTGGACTTAACTTGTCAAGTGTGAATTTCAAAGTCTTAATCCCAGCTCCTGCAATATATTTCTCTGCTTTATGTTTTTCACTTCTGAACTTGACTTCAAGGAGCCATCAACCCAGAGGCATTCTCTGTGTGATCAAACTTCTTGCTCACCACAGATCTGTGTTTAAGGTTTGTGGGTTTTCACCTTTCCTTTCCACTCTTACAATCTGATTCTCCCTGACTGCTCTCCCCACACATCAAATCCATACCCATGTCAGCAAAATGATCTTTGTTCCTTTACGTGGAAATTCTGACTGACTCTAGTCCCCTCATAGCATTTCCATCAGTGTGTTGGATTCTTAAAGAGAAAATCCCCAATTTCCTGGTATGGAATTATATGACTTGTTATTTTGGGATCTTTAGACTATTTTCTAAGTGACCTATCCAGGTTTATGGGTACATCAAGTCAAAATAAGATTGAACTTCGGCATATTTAAATTCAAGGTTTAAAGTAGGCATGCTTATGAATAATCAAGATGTATTATAACTAATGAGTTTTCCATTATCCTAATTATAAGGCTGATGTCTGAGGGGTCCCTGGGTGGCTCAGTCAGTTAGGCATCTTTCTGCCTTTGGCTCAGGTCATGTTCCCAGGGTCCTGGGGTCTCTGCTGAACAGGGAGCCTGTTTCTCCCTCTCCCTCTTCCACTCCCCCTGCCTGTGCTCTCTCACACTCTCTCTCTCTCGTTTCAAATAAATAATTAAAATCTTTTAAAATTAAAAAAAAAAGGGGCTGATGTCTGAGATATATTTTAAAAAATACTTGGCTTTCAAAAATGCAGCTTTCATAGTGTTATGATATGGAAAGGAACACGGATAAAAGGTTTAGCATAGATGAGTACCATAATCACTCAGTAAATAGCAACTATTGCTTTTTACAACACACAATCTTGCACAGTTTAGTAGGTGACTTAGGTCTATCTATCCCTCACCAAAATGAGCCCAACAAGGCTAGTAGCATAAAGAAGCATAGTTATCTACCCATCAATTATGCTAATGAGTTGACTGAGCTCCATCTTCTCATACAGCCTTATTCATGAAATACCAACAGCCTTTCACCTGGAAAAGGTAGTTAGTTGTTTCCCTTCTCTGGGTGTTGAAGGCAATTTGTATCTCCCTCTTCTATGGCTGTTATATTATCATTCTGTTTTACATGCCCAACTGCTCAGTGAACTGTGATCTCCTTATAATGGGGGAGGATGTTTTAATTGTTTCTGAAGTCCCCAATGCCACCAAATAATTCCTGGTCATATATTAATATTAATTTATATTACTTAAGGGTTTGCAGAATATACTTTTGTCACTTATGCCCAATGTCAGCTTAAGTGAAAAACTGAGAGTATTTCATTAACATCATAGCAAACCCTTCCAACTCAATTCTCAATGGACCACACCCACTCTGTGGGTCCATACAGATGAAAAACAACTGACTAGACTCAACATTCTGCTTTATATCATGTGCAGCTACCCAGTTTATTATGAATCTAAAAAAAGTTTGAATGGGTATATACTATCTTATAGGCATTATGTTATACTTTAACTGTTTTCAAATCATTAAACAGTGTTCTGCTTTTATAAATTATCCTGAGAGACCTTTACACATAAATCTTATCAGAGTTTCAGATTATTCCCTTAGAATAAAACTAACAGGTCAAAGGGTAAAAAACAATTACATTTCTTGATACATATCGTCAAATTACTTTCTAGGTAGTTTGTACCAATTTATATTTTCTTCTAAAGTGAAAATGGGTGCCTATTTTACAAAACTTTAACCAATATCTAGCATTTGTTTTTTAATTGTTGTTGATTTGAAAGACATTTAATGGTATTTTAATATTTAGTCTCCTAAATAATTACATTTAAAATGTCAAGTCAAGGGACACATGTGGCTCAGTAGGTTAAGCAGCCAGCTCTTGATTTTGGCTCAGGTCATGATCTCGGAGTCCTGGGATCAAGCCCTGACTCAAACTAGGAGTCTGCCTTAGGAAACTCTCTCTCCCTTTCCCTCGCCCCCTTCCACCAACCTGATTCGTGGCTGCTTTCTCTCTCTTTTGAATAAATAAATCTTTAAAAATAAATAATAAATAAATATAATTTCAAATCAAGGAAAAGAAACAAAAAACAATTTCAGACCTGTTGTTGTTTTTAGAAAACGGTTTAAATCCTAGCACTGCTTGTCATTACTATTATATTGTTCCTGAAGAAATACAGAAATGGTACTTAAAATAGAGGTACACATGAACTATCTCTTTCAATAAGTAAATAGCCTATGGTTGAAGAAAAAACTCTGTCTAGTTTAGACAAGAGTCAATGTGAGTCAGTGGGCTTAGACAAGTTGTTATGTCTCAATTTCCTTTTCTGTAATGATAATAATAATTTCCATCATACAATTGTTGTGAGACCGAATTGGCATGGTCTACATGGACATACTTTATTAAAAAACGGCTTTTTTATATATAAAATAGCAATTTTTTAATATTAGTGTTACAAAGCTAATTCTAAAACCTCAGTAAGCACTCAATTATTTCTAAGACAACTCTGATTTACATTTACATTTAAGCATATTGTCTTTAATCTCTGACATAAAAAATCTTTCTTGCCCAATAATAGGCTTATTAATTGACCGCTTCTGTCTGACTGGTGGAAAAAGCCCCATTGGCTATTTGAAGGCATATCTTACCAACTTGTATCTTTCTGCAGATTCTGAAAAAGTACAAGAAGCAATACAAGAAGGTATTCATTTGGTTTTATCTCTCAACTTAATAAAGAGGTTTGCACTAGTGCTGACTTTCATTGGGCTTCATATATGATTATGTGGCTTATGTCCTTGTTAAATTTTCTGCTAAGGTGTTTCCACAAGTAGCAGCCCCTAAATCTGTCTTTTAGAGCTTTGAATTTATTGGAGGTGGACATTCTCAGTGATTGTCCTACACTCTATTTTACACTTTCTCATCCATTATAGAAATGGAGGCAATGTGTAAACAACTATTTTGAGATGTGTGGTTATAAAGAGCAATTGAATCATCAGGTTAGCTAGGAAAAAAAAAAATATATATATATATATATATATATTTCAAGGTCTGGGAGGATCTTTTTTTCTTTTTTTAATCATTAAAATGGTAGAAGAAACTGATGTCCCTGAGAAGAGTATTAATAAATCTCCATGGTCTGCCAGGCATCGCCTCTGCAACAATGTTTGATGGAGCCAAAGACATGGCTTACTGTGACACACAGCTCCGTGTGGCCTTTGATGGGGATGCCGTACTCTTCTCTGATGAATCTGAACATATTGCCAAGGAGCACGGGCTGGACAAATTCTTTCAACATGAAACACTATTTGAGAATAAGCCTCTTGCTCAGGTAGGTCCAGTGAGTTCAAATTAATTTTTATCTACTTATTTTCCAACATATAGACATATATATATATATTTTTTTTTAATTATTTTAGGCAAGCCAATCTTCATTTCTTATCCTTCATACTTTTCTCCCTTTCATGAACTCCTCATTTTGAAACATCTACTGCCCACTTGGGATTTTTGTTTGTTTGTTTGTTTGTTTTGTTTTGTTTCAGCATTCTTTTATCTATCCTTTTCGGAAGTGTTTCGATGATCTCCTCATGATAATGAGTTCACCTCAAAATTACAAGTAATAGAGGTAATATGGCTTACTGGTAAGCTATTTCTAAATAAGTTCTCAGAATAGTAAAGTGATTTCCAATAGGTCAGTTAACATTTGTGGACCTCTCTGCCCATAAACTTCAAACTCACTAATGGCATTATTTAATTGAGAAAATCTGCACAAATGAGAGCTCAAATTGAATCACAATAATGAGCCTCAAACAAGTGCAAGCTATGAACACCTAATCAAAATGAAACCGAATATTTAGGTTTTTTGGAATCAATCCATGAACTGAAGTGTTAAAAAGTCACAGTGTTAGGGCACCTGGGTGGCTCAGTGGGTTAAAGCCTCTGCCTTGGGGTCAGGTCATGATCCCAGGGTTCTGGGATTGAGCCCCGCATCAGACTCTCCCCTCAGCAGGGAGACTGCTTCCCCTCATCTCTCTCTGCCTGCCTCTCTGCCTACCTGTGATCTCTGTCTGTCAAATAAGTAAATAAAATTAAAAAAAAAAAAGTCACAGTGTTAAAATGAACAAAAGTTACAACTTCTGAACCAAAGGAAATCTGAAACATCAAAATCTTCTCAACTGAATCTGAACTGACAGATGAGTTTCAATCTAAGAATTTTAGCAAAGAATTTGTCTCTTTTTCTCAGCTCTTCTTGAACGTAAGACAAACTTAAATGTTATTATTTTTATTACACTTATAAAAGTATAAATAGACTAACTGAAAGTAAAAAAGTTTCACTAACTCACCCCATATCACAGCAATTCATATTTAAACTGTGTGTGTGTGCATGCATACGTGTGTGAGAACGCACACACATGTAACTTCATAGTCCCTCCCTAATAGCTTCTTCGGAAGCCTTGATCTTAGTGAAGTTGTTCAATGTTAACAAATTGAAAGGAAAATCCTTTGTTGTATTTTACTTAAGTCTGCTTTGCTGAAATTCAGAGCCCACTGTGTAGTATCCTCTAACTACTACTGAAATTTGGAATATTTCCAGAAAAAGAACACTTAAAAAAAAAAAAAACTTTCAAAAGCATACTTAAAGATAATCTTAAAATACCATTTTCTCATTACAGGTAAAGAATTGAAATTTCTTTTAGACTTGGCATTAATCATTTCCCTTTTCCAGGTTAAAGAACTTGTTCTTCCCATTAAACAATTGAAATTGTGAAGCCCAACACTAGTTATTGCTGGAATACCCAACACATTTCTATTAAACATACTTGTTTTCATTATGCAGTCCTTCTGGCAGTGGATGAAGATGCTGTTTTTTACACAGACAGGGTAGCTTTTCTATAAACAGGCTTTGCCAATGTGTTCCACTCATGAGAAAGAAGTTATGAGGTATGATTATTACCCAAGCCTTTCAAGTATGTTGGTCGTGGGACTTACGGCTTGGTCATGACATTGTCTCAAATGGAGGAGACAGCTGAAGAGGATTAACTCGGCTACTCTTGTAACTTTATTAAAAGCCTCCAGCGTGGCACCATAACAAGTAGTGGACATTTCCTGATTTGATCCCTACCTTGTCTCACCATTCTCAGACAGTTGTTCTCCAACTGTGTGTGTGTTTGTGTGTGTGCACATGTGTGTTTTTTAATCAGAACTGTTGAGGTATAATTTATATACAGTAAAATTCATAATTTTTAGTGGATGCTTCTAAGAGTTTTGACAAATGCATACAGTTATGAAACCATGACCAAACTCAAAGTACTCATTATACTCACAAAATTCCCTCATGCCTCTTTGTAGCCATCCTATCCTGCTATCTCCAGGATCTATCCACTACCAATCTGATTTCTGCCCCTCTAGTTTTGCCTTTTCCAGATGTCACTTAAATGGAACCACACAGGATACAATATTTTGAATCTGACTTCTTTTATTAGCATTATGTTCTTGAGATACATCCATGTCAGTCCATGTTTTAGTAGTGTCTGTTCCTTTTTATTGTTGAGTCTCTTCTATGGATGTACCACATTTTCTTTATCCATTTACCTGTTGAAGGATATTTAAGTTTTTCCAAATTTTTGACTTTTATAAATAAAGCCATTTTAACATTTGCATACAGGGTTCTGTGTAAACTTAAGATCTAATTTCTCTTGGATAAATACCTAGGAGTAGGATTACTAGGTCACACAGTATATGTGTCACTAGGTCATATATTTAACTTTATAAGATACTGCCAAAGTATTTTCCAAAGTGACAAGACCACTTTGAATTCTCAATAGCACTATATGTGAGATTTTGTTGCTCTATACTTTGCACTGGTAAGTTGTTTTTTGTTTGCTTTTTCTAAGCTATTCTAGTGATTATATAATGGTATCTCTTTGTGGTTAAATTTGTATTTCTCTAGACAAATAATATTGAATATGTTATTAGGTGTTTATCTGCCATCATGTGTACTTTTCGGCAAATATATCTGTTCAAATCTCTTGCTCACTTGTATTGAGCTTGTTTATTATTGAAGTTTGAGAGTTAACATATTCTGGATAGAAGTATTTTATCAGATGTGTTGTGCAAATATTTTCTCTCAGGCTCAAGACAAGCATATCTTTTTATTCTTTTTATCTTTCAGTGTATGTTGATGAACAGAAACTTATAATTCTGTTGAAGTTCAACTTGTCAGTTAATGCCTTTATTACTTGTGTTTTTAATGTCATATCCAACAACTGACAAAGTCACATAAATTTCCTATGTTTTTGTACAACATTTTGTAATTTTAGTTTTTCTTAAGGATTATAACCTATTTTGAGTTAACTTTTGTATTTATGCAAAGTATTGGTTAAGTTCACTTTTAATGCTTATGGGTATCCTAATTGTTCCAGGATTATTTGTCAAAAAGACTGGCTTTCTATTCCTTTAACATAGGTGTCTATGTTTTTACCAATATCACACTGTCTTGATTAGTGCAATTTTATAGTAAGTCCTGAGATCAGGTAGTGTGAGTTCTTCAAATCTGTTATATTTCAAAATTCTTCTGGATATTCTTATTCTTTTGCATTTTTATACAGATTTAACAGCGACCTTGTGCATTCCTGGGGAAAAAAAAAAGTCTGCTGGAATTTTGATTTTGATTGTGTTGAATTTTTAGCTTAATCTTGGTGTGGGGGACATCTTAATAGCAAGTCTTTCAGTCCATGGACATGGTATATCTCTCCATTTATTTAGGTTTTCTTTGATTTTTTCCATCAGTGTTTCAAATATTTTTGTGTCCAGATATCACTTTGTTAAATTTCTACCTAAGTTTTTCATAATTTTTGGTGCTATTATGAGTGATATATTAATTTTTTTATTTCTAATCTGTTTGTTGCAATATACAGAAATACAACTAGTTTTTACATATCAACTTTGTATCTTACAAGTTTGATAAATTGACTAGTTAGTATAGTAAAATTTTTGTAGATTATTTGAGATTTTCTCCATAGACAATACTATGAATAAAAATACTTATTTCTATATTTCCATTCTATATGTGTTTTAATTATCTTTCTTGCCTTATTACCTTTGCTAGTTCATTCAGTACAGTATTCAACAAGAGTAATAAGAGGGCACATCCTTGCTTTGTCCCTGATCTTCAGGGCAGATCATTCACTCTTTGACTCCTCAGTATATAGAGAAAATATATTTTGTATGATTTCAGTCCTCTAAATTTGTTGAGGAGTGTTTTATGCCCAGAATATGGCCTATCAAGGTGAATGTTTTATGTGTACTTGAGAAGAACATTGATTCTGTGCTGTTGAGTAGTCAAAATGTCAATTAGCTTAAGTTGACAGTGTATTAGTCAGGTAATATTGCCCAAGTTTTCCATATTGTCAATGATTTTCTATTTATTTCTATCCACTATTGAGGAGGCAGTGTCGAAGTCTTCAAGAATATTTTGAGGATTAATCTATTTTTCCTTTTAATTATATGCATTTTGCTTCATGCATTTTTTAATCTCTTTCACTTACTGCCCAAATATTTAGGATTGTTCGATCTTCTTGGTGAAATAATCCCTTTTCATTATGTAATGTCTCTCTCTGTCTGATAGTCATATAACCACCCCAGTTTTTTGCTTTTTTTTTTTTTTGGAACTGGTGTTTTTACTGTATATATTTTCTATAAATTTTATTTTAACTGATTATGTTTTTACATGTAGATTGCTTCTCTATTTAAATTGGCTTTCTTTTAGAATGATTATACACACACACACACACACACACACAAACACACACACACACACACACATCTACGTATCTATCTTGTGTTGCTTTTTTGGTATGGTCTGACAATCCCTGTGTTTTAATTGCTATTTTTAGACCATTTACATTTAATGTGAACATTACTCTGGTTGGACTGAAACCTATCATCTTCCTCCTTTTTCCTATATGTTTCATCTGTTGTTTGTTTTCCCTTTTCTTACTTTTTAGCTTTTGGATTTATTATAGTATTATATATTTCCAGGATTCCATTTTATCTCCATTATTGACTTATAACCCATTTTAAAATTTTCAGTGATTACCCTAGGATTGACAACATACAACTTTAAGTAATCACAGTCTATTTACAAACAATATAATGCCACATCACGTATAATGTAAGAATCTTAACACAGTATATTCTCAACACATTCCTCCCATATTTTGTGCTATTGTCACACATTTTATTTTCAGCTATACTATCAACTCACAGTACCTTGCTATTATTTTTTATTTGACTAAACAAATATATTTAGAATGAAGATGGATAAGAGAAAAAATATGTCCTTTTTATTCATCTTTATTTTAATCATTTCCAGGGATCTTAATTTCTTTGTGTAAATCCAGCTTTCTCCCTCGTATCATAATCAATTTGCCATAAAACCATTTTTAACACTGCATGTAGAACTGATATGCTATTACCAAAAGCTCTACTTTTCTTTGTCTGAAAAACTCCTTATTCTCCTTCATTTATGAAAAATATTTTGACTACATATAGTTTTTTGCATTTACCATATTTTTCTTTCAGGACTTTGAAAATACCCATCCATTATTTTCTGACTTCCATAACAGTCTCCAATACCACTTCCAGTGGTGGAGGTTTTGTTTCATTTTGTTTTATTTTTTTCCCTTTCCCCATAGCAGTGGATCTTTACCTATGCCCTAGGGGTGACAGTGTTTGAAGCCCCTCTTCTGGCAGTGTAAAACTTTTGTTACTTAGGAAACATGGGGCAAGGTGGAGTTTTAGTCTTTTCTCACAGTGGTAGCTGCTCCTGTCCTCTAGCCTGCATTACCACGGACTGAATTCTCTCACTTTCCATCCTGCCTATAGCCTTTCTCATAAACAACTAGGAAAGTCCAAAGGGGGGGGGAACCCTGTAAGAGAGTGTTTTGGGTATGTAACTTTCAGGGCTTCTTTGTTCTCTTATTAGTCCACATTTGACCTTTATCAATATTTTTTTAATTATTTCAATTTTTCATACTTGCTTATATGGTGTCTGGTATAAAGTCTTCCATTGATTTGCCAAAGATGTGTCAATTCTTGAGTTCCATATGTCCTTGAAGAGAACCTTTAGTTCTCTTTAATTTTTTTTTTAGTTTTTCTTTAGTTTTGTTTTTTGTGGTTTTTTTTTTTTTCCATTTAACTTTCATATTAGTCTATTGTCCTGTTACCTCAGCTCTCTAATGGGGTCAATAAATGTTAAGATTTTTCTTTTCAGATTATCTGGGTTTTTCTTGTTAAGATAGGAGTATCACCAGTCTTTCCAACTTTCTCCATCCTAGGCAGGTTCTAAATGTTTTAAGTCATACAGCTTATCAAAAAAGATATTTTTTAGTAACTTTACCTATTTATATATTTTTTTGACAAATTATATACCTGTACTTCTGCACAAATGTTTAAATTATAAAAATACCCAAAAATAGAAATAAGAAGGGATGATATGGATACCTGGTTTCAATATGGTGACATATATGGACTGGTCTCTATTTATTCCCTTTGGAAACTACTCAAAAGCAGCAAGGAGAACTATATTCCCTGTGTTTCAAAGCCAAATTAGTCATGCGTTGGATGACTCCTGCCAACAGTCACCATATCTCCTTTGCAGCTTTTTCCAAAAAATAAATAAATTAATTAAAAAATAAAATAAAAATAACAGTAGTTTTTTCACATATATATAGATATAGATATAGATCTTTCACTGTTAAAAAGTGAATTTTATTTGTTTTTTTTTCCCCTGATATATGCTGCCTCAGAGAAACAGTGGTCTAAACAATGTTTAAATCTAAACAGAAAAATGAATAAGCCATGTTTATTAAGAAACAGTTTGTTTCTGGACAGCAGAGAAGAAGGGATCTTTTGAATTATGAAATCAAATCAGCCTTAAAATATTATCCTTAACCTTTGCCATAAACCCTCTAATTGTTCCAAGGAAAACCAACCTGCTTCAGTGATGAGTAATAAAAACAGAACCAGCACAGAATATAAGCAAAGATACTGAGAAAAAGGGAAAGAAGGGCAAAATCTAATAAGAGATGTAGATCTCTTACTAGAAACAGTAGCCAAAGTATAGGTAAAAATTATTACTAAACATTTACTATAACTTTTAAAAACTTAAAAAAGCAATTCAGGGTCATAAAGTAGAAATGTTAGAATCAGGGGAGAGAAGGTAAAAAGTTGAATGGTAGAACTCTGGAAATGAGGAGAATTGAAAAAATAGGATTTTAGAAAGAAAAATAATAGAAAATATATCACAGTTAAAGAAAATCCAACATATGCATAACTGGAATCCCTGAAAGGGGGGGGAAAAAAAAGTGACATTATGTTCTGAGGGGAGAAAAGGGTTGTGTGTGGTAAATACAAAGATGCAAATGTATATAAAAATATAAACCAAGAAAACATCTTAAATTGTCAGAAAATTTTAATGCATATATTAAACTATTAAAAGAAATTGAACAAAATTATGATCATCAAGACGTGCCCTAGTAAAATTTTTGACATCAAAGATGAAGAAGTAATTCTTTGGGGAGCCTTTACATATGGGTGAAGAAGAAAATCAAGCTGCCCTGTCTTTTCCATAGCAGTACTCAATAGCAAAAGACAGTGGAGCACTACTTATAAAACAACAACAACAACAACAACAACAACAAAAAACCCTAAGAAAATGGAAAGAAAATCTAAATCACAGATTCTATTATCCAGCTAAAAGTTCATTTAGGTAAAAAGAAAACAGAACAACAGTTGAAAATGTCATGGTTTGTTATTTCCATAATATATCCATGAGAAAACTAGAAGACAACATTTTGGCCAATATGTAGATGGCCAGAAACACAAAGGGACAATGAATGCAAAATATATTTAATCAGAGAACTAAAACTAAAACAATTGTAGGGAATAGGATGGCAGAAAAGAAAGTACACATTGTTTGTCCTAACAATGGGGAACTTATATAACTAACGAAAACTGGAAAAATGTGGAGGAAAAAGACTTAAGGAAGAGTAAGTATGTTGATATCTTAAGTTATAATAAGTGATCAACGAATAAGATGTAAAGCTGATAAACAGAAATATGAAAATCTTTAATAATGAAAATATAAACACTGAGAAAAAGGAAACAAGTAAGTTGTTTGGTTGTCCTCAGTCTTTTACCAAACAAGTAAACTGTATGGTTGCAAAAGAAATTGAGAATGAGAGAGAGATGAAGTACTGTAATTTCATTATTTATCACTGTAAAAAATAATAGATCCTGGATTAAAAAAAAAAGAACAAACAGTACTATAAAAAGTTATAGTCACAAAGGTAACCAATAGAAATAAATAATACAAACCTTCTTAAATCTTAGATGAAGCACACATACACATGCACAAAGGAAAAAACAAACACCCAATGAACAATCCTTTAAAATCTATAAACAAGGAAAATGCAATAAAAATCATAAGAACCATTATGACATATACTTGTAATACCAATAAATATAAATGGCCCAAAACTCCACTCTGTTTTAAAAATCAAGACTTCCAGATTGGAAAACATAGCAGAATCCAAATCTTGCTCTATTCCAGAGAAACAGCTAAAACTGAGTGTTCAGAAATGCTGAAGATACGCACAGGCAATTGTAAATATAAGACAAGGCTAGATTCAAGCCAAGAAGGCACTGAACTAGATAAAGGAGTATAACTTCATAATATTAAAGTGTGCAATTCACAAAAAGAAAACTAAAATAGTTCTTTTGGGGATTAACCAAACTTTATTTAAATAGAGTATCCTATGTTGCCATGGATAATTTATGTCTGTTGCCCTTATACTTTTTATAGAAACTTTCACTATTAAAACATCAATGTTTAGATAATAAATTATATGGTCATCCTACATTTATTTTAGTAATGCAAGGATAGTTCTTTATAAGGAAATAGACTTACATAAAATGCAAGGAGTTTCAGGATTGTTCCATTGGCCTTAGAATATTGCAGGTCTAATGCAGTACTATAACCTTTTATAAGCTCTTATAAGCCTCTGCTTTTTTAGCATTCACTTTAGCTCACTGGATCACAGCTGTGACATATGTTCCTTTTACAGGGTCCCTTAAAAGGCTTTCTGGAAGATTTAGGCAGACTGCAAAAGAAGTTTTATGCCAAAGACGAACGGTTACTTTGCCCTATCAGGACCTACCTGGTTACAGCCAGGAGTGCAGCCAGTTCAGGCGCCCGAGTGCTGAAAACCCTTCGCCGCTGGGGTCTAGAGATAGACGAAGCTCTTTTCCTTGCTGGAGCCCCCAAAGGTCCTATTTTGGTGAAGATAAGGCCACACATTTTCTTTGATGACCACATGTTCCACATTGAAGGGGCACAGAAGTTTGGCACCATCACAGCTCATGTACCTTATGGCATTAATCAAAAAATGAACAATTAGGGATGGGGAGGAGAAATAAAGCAGTAAGTCCGGTATTACAGAAGCCACTTCTTGTGGATCTCTAGGGTAATTAGATAGGTACTTCAGAAGATTGGACCAAAACTTAGTTCATTTGGAAAAGTTTCCTCTGTTTTTGTTGTTCTTTTGTTTTGTTTTGTTTTGTTTTTGTTTTTGTTTTTGTTCTTGTTTTGTTTAACATTTTCAACACTTCAAGCTTCTTCTTTGAGCTCTCAGTACTATTGAAGACCAGTGCCCCTACCCTTGTGTGTAAGTCATACTGATGACTCTTTAGGATAAGTTTAGAACTAGAATGTTTGAACGCTGAAAGGGCTAAATCCCAGTTAGTTTTACAAAGCATTGCTCATTTTTGGATGTTAGTAGATAGAATGAATTTTTACCCTTTCATCATTGTAGAATATTGGTCCTCAAAGAAGGAAAGAGTAGGGTTAAACACGCTCTTGAAAATTAGAGTTTTTTATTCTGTTGCCTCTGTGACCAGCTTTTTAATCAATGCAAAATTAAAAGGTCACTCCATCTGCATAAGTATACCAATTCTGACACTGCTCATTCAAAAATAAATCAAGTTATTCATATAGGGCACTTTCCATTTAAGATGAGCTCCAGACAGGAGCTCCAGACAGAAGCTCCTGGGAGAACTTCAAAGAAGCTTATCTCTTGGGTGTGTTGCCTCTGGACCACAAGGCTTCATATTTGAAGTCTCTGGCTCTGGGCCTGGCAGGTAGGTCCACTGTTTACATGGAAAAAAAAGCCTTGGCTACCACTTCAAAATGTAACATGAAGTGTAGTATCCTAGTCTTTCACTGTTACCATTCTTTTGTTATTTTTGTTTTGTTTTCAAGAACATTGACTGGTTTTTAACCATACTCTATTACATAATAGGCACAGTGATCTGGTTATTTTCATGCCACCTCATTTTCATACAAACCAAAGGTTTGTAACAGAATAGTATTAATACCTTCATTTTTTCTAATGAGGAAGAACATAACATTCACAAAGAAAAAGTAGCTCGTCCAATAATGAGCAGCTAATAAATGGTAGAACTAAGATTCAAAATCAGGTCTTACTTCAAAAGCATTATTTTATTTTCTCTGTGTTATATAGCCTTCCACATCAAGTCCTTATTAATTCCATGGCCATAGGACCCTTCCTGAACAGATTAGTCATTCCATTAAGTTCTATGCTTAAAATATACAGCAGTTACAAAGCAGATCTGGGGATTTCCCTCCTCCTCCCCTCTTCATGCCCTCTCGTTCCTTCTACCCCCACCTCTCTCTCCAGTGCACTCATATATACATATTCCACCCCAGCTCTAGTTAAGGAAAACTGCTGCTGATATATAGCTTTTGCTCTGCTTAATTTGATGTAAGCTAGTCCAAAATATATCAGTCATGACACTCACTGAGTACCTACTGTTTTCTATGCATTCTCCAGTGTGAAAACCACAAAAGAAATTCAGACATAATCCCATTCTCTTGGAAATTTTAAAACCTTGAACAATCCTGTAGAATAAGTCAAGCATGTAGACTGAAACAGTTGACACTAGAGGGCTGTTTGTCCTCAGTGCCAAGTGAGGGTCACCCAGGAAAGTGAGGCAGACATCTGCATGGGCTGGAAGTGGTCAGACCACAGAACTGAGGTGAACTTTGAAGGATGGAAAAAATACAGATAGATGGACAAAGAGGAAAACAGATGTGCTCTGGGATCAGTGAGTTTGAGAGGCAGCGTCAAATTACAGAAAGGATGGAAAAAAAGCCCATCCCTGGTGATTTCTGCTCCGGTGCCTTGTGGAATCCCCAGGGACAGTGCTCCTTCCCTCCTGTGAGCTTCATCTCCAGCACTACTTCTGGCATCCTAACGCTCTTCTATTTGTAATGTGACTGTTCACTGCATGTTACATCCTTCCCAAATGCACAGGAGTGGAGGAGAGTTTAATCAAAATCATCTAGGGGGTCTATTTCAAACTATACAGGTTGTGTGTCTCATCTCTTGTCCTTTAGATTCTAGAATGGGGACTGTGGCGGGGGAGGTCTCTGTGTCTGTGCCAGACGGTAAGGACTTTGAGGGCAGAAATGGTGTCCTATTTCTCTGTGACTGTCACAGGGCACGGGGCCTCGCACATACGGGATGGGTGAGTAGATGGAAGGAATGAAGACTTGAGAAGAGCTTGGTCTAAAGCTATGAAGTTTGCAGTTTGAAGATGGGTCGCTGTGGCAATAAGCCCTGACATTTTTCGATCACTTCGTAGTGTAGAAAGCACTTTCCCTTCCATTTTACATTTGATCGTCTCCTGGAGGAGACGTGGAAGCACTTGTGAATGGGCCTACTCAGAAGTCTGTGTCTAGAGAAAGTCCAGGCTTTCCCACTCTTTCTCTACCCTTATCAAATAAGACCACTGGCTGATGACTTTTCCATAGAGATCAATGCCATCATGGTTTTCAGTTCTCAGACTGTGGTCCACAAACCAGCGGCGTCTGAATCATCTGGGAACGTCCTAGAAATCCAAAGGCTCAGGTCCCATCTGCAACCTAAATTGAATCCTAAACTCTGGCACTGGGGTCCTTCCATTTCGGTGGGGGCGGGGGCGCTGTTGTTTTTACGAGTTCTGCAGGGGATTCTGATAGATACTACGCTAACGTCTGAGAACCACTAGCCCGGAAACTAGCTGTTTCCGACTGGCTCACGTCGCTAAGCTCTTCGCCTTAATCATAATAAAAAAGAGCTCTTCCTCAGGCTCCAGAGGGTAAGAACCCCTCATTCTCCTGAGGGTGAGAAAACGGCACTGAGGGGTAACAAGTCCCAGGGATCCTTAACGGAAAACACACTAAGCAAGCCCTGATATGTGGGACTTGTAAATTCGAAATATTCACACGGCATTCCCACCGGGTTGACCACCACCACTCCGGGGCCTGCGCTCACCCTCCACGTTCAGGCTGGGGGCCGGCTCCACCGAGTCACCGCAACTCAGGGCGCTGTACAGCCTACCCAATGCGGTGCCCTCGGGAGGAAAACTACAAGTCCCAGCATGCCTCACGCCGCCCCGTCAGGCGGCAACAGGCCCCGCCCCAGAGTTCCTGGCGTGCAGGTGGCAGCCTCAGCCCCCGGCGAGCGGCGATTCCGGAAGTCCCGCGCGGGGGCCGGTGGGCCTTCGGCCCAGGCGGCTATGGCCGTGGCTACTGTAGCTGCACTCCTGGCCGCACTGGGTGGGGCCCTGTGGCTGGCTGCCCGACGGTTCGTGGGGCCCAGTGTCCAGCGCCTGCACGGAGGCAGAAACTCGAGCCTCATGCACGGGAAGACCGTGCTGATCACGGGGGCGAACAGCGGCCTGGGCCGCGCCACGGCCGCCGAGCTGCTGCGCCTGGGGGCGAGGGTGATCATGGGCTGCCGCGACCGTGCGCGCGCCGAGGAGGCAGCGGGTCAGCTCCGCCGCGAGCTCCGCGAGGCCGGGGGCCCGGAGCCGGGCTCTGACGCCGGCGAGGCCGGGGAGCTCGTCGTCAAGGAGTTGGACCTCGCCTCGCTGCGCTCGGTGCGCGCCTTCTGTCAGGAGATGCTCCAGGTGTGGGTCTCCGGGAGCCCCTGCAGATCCGGGACGGGAGCGGGCCTCGGCGGATGCGCGAGGCGGGGCCGGAGGCTAGCGGGGTGGGTTTGGGGGTGGTACTGCCCGGACTCCCGGGGGTGTGACCTTGGGTAAGACCGGGACTAAGAGTGGAAAGTGTCAAATGGTGTGAGAGGGTTTGGGAGTGCAGACTGGGGAAATTGGTAGGAAGGGCCTCTGTTTTCCAAAGATGCTGAGAAAAACATGGACCCAAAAGGAAAATAAGCCAGTTTCTGAATATTTTCTTTTGTTTTGTGAGGAGGGTCCGGGGTGGGGGACGGGGAGAACCTGCCAGGTCTTCAGATTTTTGTTTTCTGTGTCTGAAGTCAGTGCACCAAGCCATCTTTCAGAGCCTGAGAGCCAGGGACCTTGAAGCGATTCCCCCCCCCCCCTCCCTGCTGGGGTAGGAAGTTTGGCTCTCTGCCACAGGTGCACTCATTAGTACCAGCAGCTTCAACAGTCTCTGGCCTGATTTCTAAATAGACTGGAGCTCGGAATCCCAGTAGCCATGTGCTCTACACGGGAACAGAAATAAATATAATACTTAGTATTTATTGAAGGTTTCCTACATGCCGGGAGCTGTTGCCAGAATTTCAGATACTTAAAAAAATTTTCTTCTAATGAAATTAAGGTGCCTTTGGCTATTATTGTCATCGAATCCTCAGTAACTCTGGTAGGCAAATTATCCCCATTTTACAATGTTAGGCAACAAAGGCATAGGTAGGCCAAATAATTGGCCCAGGATCTGTATCCAGAGCCCTTGCTTTTAACTTCTGTATTTCGCTGCCTGCCTATGAGGTGTAGGAATCTTTGTTTAGATGATAAATATTCCACTGAAGTGGGTGTCCTTTGTTAAAATAGGTAGAACAGTTTCCCACAGAGGGGTCTTGTAAAAGGGCATATAGAAGAATGAAATTTAAAATTAGCCACTGTGGGAAAGGTGCCAATATGAAACGGAGCCTCTTCATTTTACAGCAGAGGTTCCCAAACTTTCTAATGCAGACATGATGCCAGGAGGCCAAAGAAACTATCTGTTTATTAAGTAATTAAGTCCAAACAACCTAATAAGTATTTATGTCCTAACAATTTAATAGCTGTTTGAGAAAATAATACATATAATTGAAAGAAAAAAGATATTTCATTCTTCAATAACCATAATTACTAATGGGAAATGTGCACCTGTCGTTCACTGCATAAACTTCGCAGTCTTTGGAATCCGGTTGGAAATGTCCATTCCCTTTTCTTGTTCTAAATTGATATTTAACATTGTACTTGCATTTTACTAAAAACTCAGGTTTACGAAGATGGGACACCATTGAAAGAAATTTAGCACAATTTAATGTTGATGATGTGAACCATTTGCTGCTAGTAGTTTTTGAGTTGTTGAGCAAAGTTTCACTTTGTTTCCCTGGAAAATTTAAAATCCCTAGCACCCTGTGGAGTTCCATGTGAGGCTCTGGGGCACCTTGATGCACAGTTTGAGAACTGTTGCAGATCTAGAGAAGTTTTCTGTTTCTTTATCTTAATGGCTAGTATTTCATTATCAGATAAAAGAGGTTAAGAAATAAGAATGCTAGTGTATAAAAGATGCTGAAGCATTAAAAGTAGGTCTTCTTATTCATTAAAAATGTAGATGGGTCTGAGTATGCTTCTCATTTCTGAGACTTAAGGCATTTTATTACTTTGGCCACTTGAGACAGAACCAATTAAAAGTTAAGGAGATAAAATTTACTAAGTTTCTTTCTGGCTCTAAAGTCCAATGACTATAACCAGATTTTTTTTTTTTTTAATGGAAGTATAAATTTCCCACAGGTTGGTATTCATGGTATTTATGTCATTTATCTCCTAGAATTTAAAAAAAATAGTGAATGATAAAGTCTTAAAATAACACAAGGCTAGCAAAGAATGATGGCTCAGAAATGATTAATACAGGAAACTCTTCCAAAGGATTAGTGAAAAAAGAACACTCCTTTCTTTCCCCCATGGGTGAACTTTTGCCTTCTTTTTGAAGTTGACTGTTGGAAAAGCCAAAGGTGCTTAGACAGACAGAATGATAAATAGTTAATCCTCTGACAGGTAGGCTCTGATAACAGTTGTGAAATTTAACACATTTTTCTTTTTACTTACACTTGGCAAAAGGGCCAGTGAAATTTGAAATTTGACCTCAAGTTAATTTAATCGTAGGTCATCATTGTGTCTTTACACCTGGAACATGTTGTACATTTCTTTTTCTCTGCCCATCAAAAGAGAAGAGAGGAGCCAAGAAAGGGCTAGGGAAAACCAACTTACGTGAATTAAGGAATGAAAAGACTTCCTTTTGAGGACAATCTAAATTTTAGCGTTTTACTCTGGAGAGATGCAGGAGGGTATAGATAGATTCTGACTATATAGCTCCTCTAAGCTGGGGCCCTTCAGAGTTTGAAAGAGGTAGATGTTATATAGGGAAAAAAAGAACTGAATCTTAAATTTATAGTAGAGGTTAAAGGTGTTTCTTGGTCCTAACTCCTCTCTAAATGTCCTTTGCTGTTACTGTAAGACTTAGTATTTATGTATGAGTCATACTTGTTTCTGATATTTTTATATTACCTATTTAATATTTTTCTTAACATTTCTTTGATTTAGTCATGATGTTTTCTCTACTTTTAATTTACATCCCTGACCCTTTGTATTATATGTTCCAATTTTAAGGGAGCCACTTGGAGGTGCTCCATCTCTATGGTACCATTTGCCCTTAGAAAAGTACAGAATGAAGTAGTCCTAGTTTGCCCCTGGTGATGATAGTAACAGCTCTGGGAATAAATAATGCTCACCTGCCTTCTGCCATACTTCCACTTCTAGCTGACATCGACTCTCTAACTTTGTTGTGAAACTCCCAATTAGAAAAGCAAGCTAGCTTACTAATTCCAAATGGGGGCATTGGTATCAGAAGATTTCATCTTCCAGTTTTTGTTTGCCGCCCAAGAGCCCTGTGATACTGCACAGGTCACCTAACATTGGGTGCTTAGTTTGCTCACAGAGTTGGTGAGGGTAGATGAGAGGGCATGTGAAAAGCACACCACCAGGTCGGCATTAAACATACAAGTCTTTCCAACCCCCCCCCCATTGTTGAAAACCCACAGAGGCACTTTATAGAATTTTAGTAGTTGCAAGAACTAAAATTTCATATTAGGCCTATGTTCATAATCGCCCCATTCTCTTTGACATTTAAAGGAAGAACCTAGACTGGACGTCTTAATCAACAATGCAGGAATCTTCCAGTGCCCTTATATGAAGACCGAAGATGGGTTTGAGATGCAGTTTGGCGTGAACCATCTGGGGCACTTTCTACTCACCAATCTTCTCCTTGGACTCCTCAAAAGTTCAGCTCCCAGCAGGATTGTGGTAGTTTCTTCCAAACTTTATAAATATGGAGACATCAACTTTGAAGACTTGAACAGTGAACAGAGCTATAATAAAAGCTTTTGTTACAGTCGGAGCAAACTGGCTAACATTCTTTTTACCAGAGAACTAGCCCGCCGCTTAGAAGGCACAAACGTGACTGTCAACGTGTTACACCCTGGTATTGTGCGGACTAATCTTGGCAGGCACATACACATTCCACTGTTGGTCAAACCACTTTTCAATTTGGTGTCATGGGCTTTTTTCAAAAGCCCAGTAGAAGGTGCCCAGACTTCAGTTTATTTAGCCTCGTCACCTGAGGTAGAAGGTGTGTCAGGAAAGTACTTTGGAGATTGCAAAGAGGAAGAACTATTGCCCAAAGCTATGGATGAGTCTGTGGCGAGAAAGCTCTGGGATATCAGTGAAGTAATGGTTGGCCTTTTAAAATAGGAACAAGGAGTGGAAGAGAGCTATTTATAGAACTGGCTGCCAGTTACATCTGTCATCAGAAATGGGGTGGCTTGAGTACTTGCTACTTGAAAACTGTTTTGGTTTTACGCTAGTACTGCTGAGAGGTACATATGGATATTTTGAAGTTACTAAAAAGTTATTTTTTGGAGAACATAAAATTTCTGAAAAGATGTCTTAAATATACAGTAAGCATAATGAATAGTAAAATGAGCAGTATAATATACTTTAGAAATTATAATTGAGCAAGCATGGATTACGAATATTAAAGAATCCACTGACTTAAACACCTTGCGAACTTTTTCAAATACCTTTTGAGTTTCGTGGCCAAAGTGTTAAATATTTTCATTGCAGTGCCAGTTTTTGTGTGAAAATAACATGCCTGTTGTGTGCACAGTTCTTACGTGGAATAAATTTAATGGTGCAAATCCTTAATTGTGTGGTTTTTTGTTGTTGTTGTTTTTTTTTTTTTTTTTTTTTTTACTAGTTTCACTGAAGTGAGTCCTTTATCATATTAATCTCCACTGATCTTGGTGTGCCCAGTGTCTTTCTTCCCGCATATCTTGCATGCTGCCTTAAGAAGTAAGATTTCTAAAACCCAAATCTGTGTCACGGTGTCATATGCCTGTTTAAAAATATGCAGTGGTTTTCAATTGCCCATACAGGGTTACTAGCTACAGAATTTCTTCTTCAAAAGAAGTCTCAAATGCAGAATCTGGGTGGGTAAAGCAGGTCATAACAATATTGCAGGGGTAGAGTCTCCCAACAAATAAGTTCCTTTTGCCAGTTCCCGGAAGGACTTTGCAGAATGTGATAATTTATAAACCATTTTCATTTAAGTTTAAACTCCTTAATATGAGACTGCCCATGAGCTGGCCATAGGCTTACCTTGTCCTCTTTGTGCTGTCCAATAGAACTTTAGTCAATGATAGAAATAATTATGTCCACACTATCACATAAGGTACACTTTACACATTTGTGGTTATGGAGTGCTTGAGACACAACAACTGAATTTCTAATCTTATTTTATGTTAATTTAAATTTAAATAGGCACATGTGCCTAGGGACTACTGTCTTAGGCAGCACATCTCTCTTTGCTTAATTGTATAACAACTTCCTCAGTATAGACCATACTCACTTGTCTCTTGGCCTTTCCTTATATCGTTCTTTTAATTCCTGTAGGAAGAACCAGTCCTTTCTCTACTTTGTTTTAATTGATCATAGCAGCTTTACTAAGTATTTGTTCAAAAATCCAGTTGAATAATTAGAATTCTCCAAGGAAAGATTTTATTCTTTTGTTCTAGTCTTACTAGTTTTCCTTCCTCAAGTATCAAGTGTCGTGCCTGACACACAGTAAACATGGAATAATGATGTTTGAATGAATAACTAAGTAATGAATCAGTGGTGTGCACATACAAAAGGCCGAATAGGGATATTTTAGGTATCTGTTAAAGCATCAAAAATAATTAGTAATTCTTTGTCTTAATCATCTGTTACTGGAAAAAGGAATTATTAAGGATAGATTTTACTACACTGAATTCAATGACCCTTTTGGTCAGGAGTAATCCTCGATTGGTTGTTGTTTTTAAGACTTTCTATTATTTGGTTACCAGTATCAGTTCTTTCTGAGAATGGCAGGATCTTGGCAGATAACACAGAAGATCTGTTTGCCATTAGAGCATTGGGTTGTGAATATGAGAAACACTTAAATGTTTGTACTGTCACAGGTGTATCTTTGCAGGTGTAATGGGTATATCTGCGTAAGGTTCTTTGAAACATATTTTTAAAAAAGAATCCTATGAAGAGACTTGCTGAACTTAGAAATATGGGCAGGAAATACACCAGAATGCAACTTGGAAAAATGGAAGCTAATAAATCTGTCCTACACCTCGACTTCATTAAAAAGAATGCTTTTTTTTTTTTTTCCTTCCTTTTTCTTTTTTATTCAGTTAATACCATCTTTTCTGGCTGTGTTTTGATATCCGATGCTTTTCAGGGGAGTTGGGTCTTTTTTTAAGAGTCAAGCCTTTCAGAGTTCTTGTTTGTGGCACCATAATAAAATAGGATATATTAATTTATCATGATGGAAAACTAGAAACTCATCTGGAAACACCAAGTATTTAGGTAAAATGAGCCGCCATTTGGAAGATGTCCTTCCCACTCTGTGTTAGATGGAATCGAGGACTAATAGCTATAGTATGACTCGTTGGTTTGGAAGATTATTAAACCCTTCTGTTCTGCTGACTTTTGTTATATTGATACTTATTCTCACCTTTAGCAAAATATTCTTAGAAGGATGAAGCATGCCAGATAATGGACTCATCGAACCGGAAACCCATTTTCACGTTGGTTTCTGGCTTCATCTTTTGAAATCTTGACTTCTACTTCAAGCGACTTGTTCTGAAAAGAAGTGCGATTATAACTCTTCTGTCTCAACTCAGAGTAGCTATTTTTTAATAGGAGGTTCCCAGTAGCATTTATCTGGGATAGGGATCTCCAGGCATAAACACACCACCACTTCGGGTTTGATTAACAGCTCACCACTCAGTTTTCCTGACCACACTGGCAAGACACACCACCCCACCCCCCACCCACCCCTCAGCTTCTGTTTTCTTGACTTTGTCATTGAGATAATCCTTTAAAGGATTGCTCAGTGAATGAATGAGTGGGATATATAAAGCATTTAGCAAGGTAGCTGGCATATAATGGGCAGTCATCTGTTTCCCCTTCCCCAATGCACCTGATCATTACTGTTAATAGTAATTAGTAATAGTAATGCTTACAGGAGTACATATGATGGAAACAAGACTAAACCAAGGATCAGCAAACTTTTTATAAAAGGCCAGACTAAATATTTAACATTACTAGGCCATATACGATCTGTTACATGTTCTTTTTTTCCTTTTTTTCTTTTACAATTCTTTAAAAATGTAAAAACCATTCTTAGCTCATGCAGGCCATACTATTATACTGATGCAATAGCCTAATGGACTGGCTTTTTTTTTTTCTTTCAGACACTGTGCAAGGTAGCAGCAGTTCTTGCATGTACTGTAATTCTAGTTTTATTGTTTGTTTTTGTTTTTTTTTTTAATACGGCTTCAGTTGTTTCTTTATATCATTTCTAATCTTGTATGACTGTTCGTTTGCAGACCCAGGAAGTCTAGAGAATGTATTTCTTAAATCTCTCTCCAGCTATTGATTCTGGTGTGAGGAAATCGTACTTATCCGCCTTCAACTCTCTCCCCTCACCAAACCTGCTGGGCCTGGCCCGAGATCTGAGAAAACCTCTATTTGAATATTTAATTGATTCCAAATGTGCTAAGGAACACTGAAGAGAGAACATGTTACTAATCACCCTTCAGGAGCTTGGCACCCACAGACAGCTTCAGATGTTTCACGAAGCTTATCTGGACAATAAGGGGTTAAATTAGTTTTAACGCGGAGGAAGGTAGTTAGGTGAAATGCTCCTTTTTATGCAGACAGTAAGGAAGAATTTTTGTGAAATTAGATGTTTAACCAAAGTACAGAGAAACACATTTAATTAACGATTGTTGAATAGATTTACTTTAATAATTCCATTCTTTTTGGAAAACATACTGACTGATGCCTGTAGCCAGCAAATGCTCTAAGCTGGCAGGCTCCCCTCCGGCATACCCCTGGCACTGTTGTTCCCACCCGCTGCATCATATATTGAGGAAGAGAGTTGTGTAGCTTTCCGTTATTCATTTAACATAGATTTATTGAATGTCTCTTATGTGCCAGACATTATTCTAGGCTTTGGGGACGCAGGAGGCCACAAGTAAAACACCAGCGTGTGTGTTAGTTGTGCTTGTTATTAATCATAACAGAAGTTATTCATCGTAATACAAACCAATGAAAAACGAGTACAGAGAGAAAGAATTTCTATGAAAAGTTAGCTGAGTGCTTTCTAAAAACTAAATGAAGGCAAATCACTAGAAACACTATTGAATAAAGTTTCGTAACAACCGTCAAATACTAAAAATAGATACTATAAAAATCTAAAACCACTTTCTTTAGTGCTTTGCAAGTGACTTTAAACTTTGACTCCAGTTTAAAGATACAAAAGTTGGAAGTCATGGACTATATTTTTGAGTAAAATGCAAGAAGATGGAATTCCAAGTGAACTCATACTCAGAAAAACAACAAAGGAAAGCCCTTAGCTTGTATCAGAAGATAGGCAAATGAATGAATGTGCTGTATGTTTCAAGTTCAGGTAATAAATCCCGGGTGCATATAATTCATCTTTATGATTTCCTTCTTTAATCAACTTGTTCACGTAACCAGCCAATTCCAAATAAGAGGCTAGTGCTGTATAAAATAGAGCTATCACAGACATCAGGAAAGTTTCAGTTTGGAGGAATTGGTAATAAACATGTTCTGCATAGTGAGTCATATTTTCCCAAAGACTCCTCATCTAAATTTGAGATATACATATTACTTGTGCCCCCAATATACTTGATTCTTAGATTTATTTCATCCTGATGGGTTTTTGCAGCCTAGGATTCATTTTCATCATCAACCCTGTGTTTGTTTCTCTGCTTCATTTAAAGCTCCTACTAATTGTGTCAAATAGGTAAGTTCCTAAATATTTAAGTGATTTTTTTCAGTATGTCATTTTACCTTTAGAAGTTGCCGTGTAACATATGATGTATGATAGCCTGTTCTATCCTAAGTTGCAAGCTTTAGGTGTGTTCAAAAAATAACAAAAAAGAAGTGCTAGCTTCCTCTATAGATTCTGACTTAAAAAAAAAAATACTTGCACCTTTTTATATTCTTTGGAGGGCATATATCCCCTAGTGTAGGTAGTTATCCAGTTATCCAGTTACATAGGATTTAAAACTTAATCCTAATGGTACTTTTTAAATCCTAATGGTACCTTTTCTACTATGAGAGCAGTGAGCTGAATGAGTAAATAGGAGTTTAAGTTGTAAATATATTCAGAAGATCTTTATCTGTACAGACCTACATACAGTGTTGGCATTTTAGGACTATCTTGAAGTTGTGCACATGATTTGAGGAAATGCTGAGCACAGAGAAATATATAATCATTATTAGTTTGTGAAAAAAGTGAAGCGAGTTTCTGCCACCAACCCATGAAAGCACAGGAAATGGCTTCATGTAGTAGGTGTTGGAGTCTAAGCATTCTGTTGACAGAAGCGGGTTCTACCCAGGGGTTTTGTGTTCATGTAATCAAACACTTCAGAGCTGCAGCCTCACAAGCTCAAGTACACCCACCTCAGAGTTTATCTTTAGCTCATCTGGAAGAGTTTATTTTAAACATTGAACATTGTTTGCTGCTGTTGAAATGAAAGTGAGAGAGTTACAAGCTTTCTTCCACTGCCATCTGGCAGATTTACTGATGGATCGGGGGCTTTAATCCATGTAGCCCCGTGTGTGGGAGCTATTGTCTTTGTGTTGATCATGCAGCTGGCTTGGCTGAACTTTAAAAAGCTCACACAAAGCTATCAAGAGCCATCCTATAGATAAATGAAGTTGGGGGGTGTTGCAAAAGTCAGCGGAGTTTTTTGCAGGAGGGTGGAGAAGGCTGGGATGTACACTTTTCATTCTTCTCTGAAGAATCTGTAGTTCTCTTTGTGACCCGGAAAAGAGGAAGATACCCATATTGGAATATTTTGAAAGAAATAATTGAAGCTACAAAAAAATGACAATAGCTAAATTAGAAAAGTATGCAGCAGAGTAGAATGGAAAGGAACAGTAGACTGGGGGGGGGGGTTCTATATCTCATTAGAACAAATGTGGGATTGTAAGAAGTCAGAGGAGTGTACTTTTCTTTTCAGTGGGGATTTTCCTGTTTTTGTTTTGTTTTGCACCATGTGTCATATGGGACATTCAAAGATATACACATCATGTACCTAATCCTTAGTTGTAGCCTTTCTGGGAATGGAATGATGTAGGATCTCATTCAGTACATTACACTGAGGATAATTCATGACTCATTCCAGTGCATAATTCTTATCATAGCCACAAATGCATACAAATGCATTAAAAGATTGCATGTGAGCGACAGGCTATGTGCAAAACAGGGTACCTTCAATACACCTGTATTAAGTTTATAGGAACACAGGAAGACACATAGAACCAGAAATATCTTGGGCATATTTGACTGACATTCAGTTTTCTTTCCTAAAAATGAACACAAAGAACTACATGACGCACATTCTGCATGAAAACCAGTCTCTGACACATAGGTGTCCTAGTGTGAGATTTTGAAGTGAGAATTTAAAGGAGGCCTCCTTCCTACTGTTTTTGGCTATTTTCTGGTAGCCCTGGAAATAGAGTTGCTTCTTTTTATTCATTTTTGCTCTTCTTGTTTTGTTTTGTGTTTTGAGGACAAGAGCCAATTGAGGTAGACCCTGTAGTTCTGTGTCCACTCGCTTCTCCCTGGGTGTTGGGAGGGGGTGGCAGTGGCAGCAGCATCCCCTTTCTGGTTTCCTGATCCCAGAATCAGAGAGATGTCTCCTAACTAAGTATTTCTGTCGGCATCCTCCAGGTTCCCACCTTCCCGAGCATGGCAGAAGGAGCAGCTTCTTCTTACAAGTTAGCTCTGTACTATTTCAGGATTCACTCCTCTTACTGTAACCTAACCCACTCTTTCAGCCCTTCCCATGATTTTGTAGGCACCTACTTTCCTACTTTACTAGAGTCTATCCCTTTCTCCTTAAAATATCTGCGAGAATTCTGTTTCCTCTTTAAAAACAACAGCAACAAAGCAGATTAACAGGGTGACTGACCAGAGAGAAGAAAGACAAAGTTCTGAATAAAAACCACCTTACCAATGAGCAAGCAATGGCGTAGACAGTAGACAGAAAACACAAAGAAATTTGAGTGTTCCAGCTTGAAAGGGAGGGGGCTGATGAAGGAGAGGCAGCCATCATGGCATTTCTTTGGGGAAATCACTGACACACACACAATGCTTTGGCCCAAGCTTAGCAGCTTCACATACTTGAACTTGTCAGAATGTTAGCTGACCATGTGAAACAACCAAAGGAACTGGGACTCTACAAATGGAATTTGGATAGCACATAGTATCCCAGTGAGGAGATCCATATGGAGAACCAAATCATAACCAGATATTTGATTCGTTATTATAGGGTCAGAAGAGAGGAAGTTAATCCTGTTGGAGATTGAATGTTTGGTGGCATGAGTGGTGATACCTGTATTAGATGAATTCATAAGCAGGAGTTTTCTGTTCTGGATAGCCATGACTGTTGTAGTGGGCCTTGTAAGGATGTGTTCTGTTATTGTTGACCACTCCATCTTCTGAGTGATAGTTTCTTTTTTCTTTTTTTAAATATATGCTTATCACCTAAATATTGCTAGTCCACCTCAGGAAACATTTCACTTCTATTATACCCCATAGAGATGTAAAAGGGGCCAAGTGAATTAGCCATACTCAAAGACACAGGTACGGGTAGAGGAATATATTATTCACAGTTGGAAACGCTAACATGTGAGAGGGTATCTGCGAATCTTTCCTAATATGAGATTTCTGGTGAACAGATTAATTTATCACAGCTGTTTTCCATTTAGGAAAAATGTAATAAATACTGGGCTTCCTTCAGCAGGCAATTTGATTAAGATTGTAGAATGACGTGTGATGGATAATCCTGTGTAAGTGTTTTGGGCAGTGTGAACGGATTAGAAAGACATTCATAACTGAAACCCTGGTTACCCTAAGAATATTTATTTCTATTTATCTTTTGCAAATCAAATCAGAGAGGTAAAGGTAAGAGGGGATTCAAAGGCTAGATGTGAGTTTTTAAGAACCAGACTATAGTGCTTTGAAGGCAAGGGCATGTTTGAACATTTTCTGCTTCCTGTTAACATCTGGCATGGGGCTATAATATATCAATTACTCACAAGATATAAGATTGATTATTTAATTAGTTATTTAATGACCAAAAACTAAGGTGTCCACCATCCTATTGATGGCCAGGGGAGATGGAACCGATTTAACTGGACTGACAGATGGTCTCTTCCTACACCCTGGAAAATAAACTCAACCTTCACAGAGAGTAGAGGACTCTTTTAGCTTGTGACAGAAATGTTGGGTTATCCTGTACACTCTTACTCAAAACATGGAATGATATATATGAAAGAGCCTTGAGTAAGTGTGCCATCATTTTTGACAGCTATAGTTCATAGTAATTGGGACTTCATAGGAGGGAAACTAGAAAGTCAACAAAGAAAGCTCACAAGCTAAAAAAAAGTTAATCTTGCCACAGATTCCCCTGGAAACATCTATATATTTCATTCAAATTATTGACTAGTGCCTTCCAGCTCTTTCTGCAGAATTCCTGCGGATTCTAGTAAGTAGGCTGCCTTCGCTTGACGACAGAGGATTTGCCAAAACCAACACAATTAATTCTGCCACAACCAGTATGTATTTACTCTGGTTCATAATTAATTTTCAAATAAGTATATGTGTATGAAAAAAATTAAGAGGGTTTATTTTCTTTTTAAAATAATGCCACCATTCTTGCAAATCCCTAAGATATCAATTCGCAGGACAAATTAGGAAATGTGATTAAACTCACTAGAGAAAGTTCCTTCTAGAATAATTATTATTTATGTGCGCTATTTCACATATATTATCTCTAATCCTTATAACAACACTGCGAGGTAGTCTTAGTCTTAATTTGCAGATAAGGGAAGAAAGTGTCAGAAGTCTAAGTGACTTGCTTGGAAACTGATAGGCCCAGAATTTGAACCAAATTTTTTCAGATTTTTAGAAGGTCTGGCTCCTTCCTACTGGTGTACACTTCTTTTAGTGAACTAAAATAAGGTCTATAGAAAAATCAAAATTTTCTCTAAAACCAAAACAATAGTAAATATTTCATTTTCATATTTATAATTGTTTTTCTCAGTCTGACCCATTAATATATTCATTTTCTAGAGTAGATAATATTTTAAATAAGGTTATTTCTGCTGGATAGGTCAAGAATGTGTTAATTTTTTTTTTCATTGACTACTATATTTAGTTTCTCTGTCAACACAAGTTAATTGAAAAGGTTTCTGCATAATATCCCTAAGTGTAAATTATTTATCAGGGTGGTTAAAAAAACCAGCACCCCATCCAGAGCTTTGGTTTCCTGCCAAAGGGATATATATCATTTTTCATGGGTTTGCAGAAATTGCACAAACAATGAAATGTCTGAGTTAAATCATAATACAATGATCAAAAGAGCTGTATTACTATACTTTATAGTAAATGCATCCATTTCTTTTGAAATAAAGCAGTGTTACCTCTCCAACATCTGCTGAAAATTCAGATTATACATATCTTATTAGTGAAAACGCTCTAAAGAGTTCAAATACTTAGAATAATTTTCCCACTTCACAATTGATAACACATTTGACATATCAATATTATTCCGTGTAAAATTTTCTGAATAAAGTAGGAGGTGGCAGGGAAAATACTTTTTGTATTTTGTTTAAAAAAATATTTGAGGGAACTTTTGCTTCTGGAAATGACAGGCTAGGTTACTTAGACCAATACTTATTTTAGGATAACTGACAATTCTGGATAAAAATAGAACGAATATGTGAACAAGATGGTGAGAAATTTTTAGATCAAAATCAGGCAAACATGAAGTAAGAATCCTAGAAGTTAGGAGAGAAGGCAAAATTACCTTTGCCCAGAGGATATTTATCTCCTTAGCAGAAACAATGATGAATGTGAAGTTTTGTTTTGACTGCCCAGAACCTGAAGAGGATAGAAGTGAAAGGTTGTACGTAATCTAGGATTGGAGGATAAAAGTGAAAGCCTGTGCAAAACCTGGGATTTGATATACACCCAAATTCACATCAAGCTGGGATTCTGAAGGACTCCACACTCATGGTAAGTAAGAAGAATTAACATTGAGTCATATTCCCGACTGTCCCAAGGAGCAAGGAAGTTGTCTTCACACTGAGAAGAAGACGGAGCATATAAAAGAAGAGAAAACCCATTTCTGGAAGGAAGGCTAAGCCCTAGTCCCCAGGCAGAAGTGCACATGGGTTTCACCAGAGCAGTGCAAAATAAGCTCAAACTATCAATTTGGTCTAAAGTCATTTAGGACGGGCAGTATCCTAGATGACCAGCAGAGAGAAACCCAAATCCTTTTCTGAGGAAGGGATCTTCATCAAAGGGCTTGGACAACCTCCATAATTAATTTTTTCCAAGTCAGTGAGTAGCTAAGGTACATGCACAGGTACCATGAGTAAGAATTGGCAGCACTGATCCAAGAATTTCAGATACAGGAATTATCAGATACAGATGATGTAATAACTATGTTTACTATGCTCAGAAAAATAAAAACAAATTTGAAAATTTCATTAGAGAGAAACTATGAAAGTGACAACTTTTGGAACTACAGAATACTTGCAGAAATGAATTTATTTATATATTTTGTAGCCAGTTGTAACAAACATAATTTATAACAAAACTCAAACAAATGAAAAATTCAGAAGGTGGATTTGACTGCTGATTAAGCACAGCAGAGGAAAGAAGTAAAGAAGAGACAGATCAGAAGAAACAATGTAGAAAACTGCAAAGGGAGCCATAAGGATGGACATTTTACAGGAAAGAAAATGAATGTGGTTGATAGAAAATAACAAATTTTTATGGTCACCTGGGTGGCTCTGGCGATTAAGCATCAGACTCTGTTTCTGCTCAGGTCAGGTTCTCAAACTGGGTTCTGTTCTGAGTGTGGAGCCCACTTGAGATTCTCTCTCCCCTCTCTCTTTGCCCCTCCCTCCACTTGTACACAACCGTGTTTGCTCACTCTCTCAAAAAAAAAAAAAAGTGTGTGTGTGTGTGTGTGTGCGTGTGTGTGTATTTGAGTGCCTGGGTGGCTCAGTCATTAACTATCTGCCTTCGGCTCAGTTCATGATCCCAGTGTCCTGGGATCGAGCACCACAACAAGCCCTGCATTGGGCTCCCTGCTCAGTGGGAGGCTGCTTCTCCCTCTCCTGCTCCCCCTGCTTATGTTCCCTCTCTTGCTGTCTCTCTCTGTCAAATAAATAAATAAAGCCTTTAAAAAATAAAATATTTTTACTGGAGTTATAGAAAGAACACAGAGAATAGGGACAGAGTCAATATTTGAAGAGATAGTGACAGAGAATTTTCCAGAACTGATGAAAAAAATAATCCATAATTTAACAAGCCTAATTCTAAAAGGAGTATTAAAAAGGAATACACTGAAAACTTAGGTCCACACAGCAAACCGCACAACATGTATTTCAAGCAGGCTTACTCCTGAGCAAACTTCCAAAACTTGGAAGCAACCAAGATGTACTTCAGTGGGTAAATGGTTAAGTAAACTGTGTACATACAAGCAATGCAGTGTTACTCAGCACAAAAAAGAACTGAGATCTGAAGCCACGAGAAGATACAGAGGGACCTTCGGTGTATATTGTTAAGTGGAAGAACTCAATCTGAAAAAGCCACATTTGAAATATACACATATGTGAAAGGTAGTAATGGACTGAATGAAACTAACTGCCAACCTAGAATTCCACACTCAATCAACGTATAGATCCAGAATGGGTGTAAAATAAAAATGTGAACAAACATAAACATACCAAAATGGAGAGGACGGCCACAGCTGAGCCCCACCAGAGGACATTCTAAACAATTCACTCAGGCATAAGGAAAGTAATTCCAGATGGAAGTCCCGAGGAGATAAGACCAAAGAAAATATTAAGTATAAAATGGATAATTATTTAGAAAATAAGAGCTCTACGAACATTTATTGTATAAAGATAATAATGTGAAAGATAGTCTTTTTTTTAAGATTTTATTTATTTATTTGACAGAGATCACAAGTAGGCAGAGAGACAGGCAGAGAGAGAGGAAGGGAAGCAGACTCCCTGCTGAGCAGAGAGCCCAATGCGGGGCTCGATCCCAGGACCCTGGGATCATGACCTGAGCTGAAGGCAGAGGCTCTAACCCACTGAGCCACCCAGGTGCCCCAAAAGATAGTCTTAATATACTTGAGAAGATTTAGGTAGAATTAGGAAAGAGCTGAGCTGAGTTAAAGTGTTCTAAAGGTTTTCCGTTATCCAGGAGTAAGATGAAAAAGTCAGGATTGGTATTAAAGAATGCATGGTGCACTAGAATGTCATCACTGAAATAATTTTTAAAAGGTATAATCTCCAAATTAATACAGCAGAAAAAAAAAGCACACACACAAAACAGAATAAAAATCATCTTTCTAGGAGCACCTGGCTGACTCAGTTAGAAGAGTGTGCAGCTCTGGATCTCAGGGTTGTGAGTTTGAGCTCCACATTGTGTGTAGAGATTTCTTAAATGAATAAAAAGTTAAAAAAATAATCTTTTTAAAAGAAAAGTAGAAATATTTAAAAAGAGTAGAAAATGTGAGACAAATATAGGACAAATATAGGACACAAAATAAGATGGTAGATTTTAACCCAAAATGTATAGTTATAATAAATGTAAGTGATTAAATACTCCTGTATCAAAACCAAAGATTTTTATACTGCTTTTTAAAATGCAGCTATGCATTGTTTCAAGAGATACATCCTAAATATAAGTATGAAAATATTGAAAACAAAAGTAGGGGAAAAGATGCATCAAAAAAAAAAAAAAAAGGTTACCAAATGGAAACTGACATAATTCTATTCTAAAACCTAAGCCAAAAAACATTATTATAGGTAAAGAAGGTCACTTCATAATGATAAAAGTTTTAATTCACCAGGAAGATATGATGGTTTTTTGTTTTCAAACATCGCATAAACCTAATTGTATGAAATTTAAAAATTATAGAGCCTCAAAATATACAAAGCAAAAAACAAAAAAAAAAACATATTTACTGTCACAGTGTTCTTTTTAAACACATATCAGTCAGTAGTTGATACAGAAAGCTGACCAAATGTCAGTGAGTCTGTAGGAGATTTGAACAATATTTGATTAACAAAGTTAATTTAATGGGTGACTAAAGAACACTGCACTCAACAGCTGAAGAATATATGAACTTTCAAGCATATTCAGAAGAATTTCAAAGTGCTTTTTTATCAGGGTATAAAGCAAGTTTCAATATAGCTCCTAAATTTGAGATCATATAGAATATATTCCTCAGAAAAGGGAACCCTCCTACATTGCATTGTAAGAATTGCATTGGTGGGAATGCAAGCTGGTGCAGCCACTCTGGAAAACAGGATGGAGTTTCCTCAAAAAGTTGAAAATAGAGCTACCCTTCGACCCAGCAATCGCATTACTGGGTATTTATCCTAAAGATACAAATGTAGTGATCTGAAGGGGCATGTGCACCCGACTGTTTATAGCAGCAATGTCCACAATGGCCAAACTATGGAAAGAAGCTAGATGTCCATCAACAGATGAATGGATAAAGAAGATGTGGGGTATATATATATATATATATATATATATATATATATATATACACACACAATGGAATACTATGCAGCCATCAAAAGAAATGAAATCTTGCCATTTGTAATGACATGGATGGAACTAGAGGGTATTACACTGAGCAAAATAAGTCAATCAGAGAAAGACAATTATCATATGATCTCCTTGATATGAGGAAATTGAGAGGCAAAGTGGGGGGTTTGGGTGTTAGGAAAGGAATAAATGAAACAAGATGGGATCAGAAGGTAGACAAACCATAAGAGACTCTTAATCTCACAAAGCAGACTGAGGGTTATGGGGGTGAGTAGAGGGGTGGTTGGGTTATGGACATTGGGGAAGGTATGTGCTATGGTGAGTGCTATGAAGTGTGTAAACCAGGCGATTCACAGACCTGTACCCCTGGGGCTAGTAATACATTATATGTTAATAAAAAATAAAAAAAAATTTAAAAAAAGAATATATTCCTCAATCACAATGAGGTTAAGATAAACATCAGGAGCTAAATTAATAATCAGAAATTCCATTTAATTTCAAAATTAAGAAATATATGTCTAAATTATCAATGGATCAAATGAGAAATCAATATAGAAATTTTTAAATATTTAAAAAAATTATAATGAAATAATAGCCTTGAATGAATATATTAAAAATAGAGAATACTCAGGAATCAATCAGCTATGCATTCATTTCTAGAGGCTAAAGAAAGTACAGCAAATATTAGCTCAAGAAAAGGGAAAAAATTACAGATAAGAGCAGATATTAATGAAAAAGAAAAACTTACAATAGAGAAAATCGACAATGTTGGATCTTTGAAAAGATTTATAAAATTGGCCTACCTTTTGAAGAGAAGGCACAAATAAAAAAAAAAAAATTGTCACTTAACAGCCCTTTAAGCCCTCACTGGCAGAATCTTCTTTAAGATCTTTCCTGTTTTGGGGGCGCCTAGGTAGCTCAGAGGGTTAAACCTCTGCCTTTGGCTCAGGTCATGATCTCAGGCTCCTGGGATCAAGCCCTGCATCAGGTTCTCTGCTCAGCAAGGAGCCTGATTCCCCCTCTCTCTCTGCCTGCCTCTCTGACTACTTGAGATCTCTCTCTCTGTCAAAAAAAAAAAAAAAAAAAAAAAATTCACTAATGGTGTCTGTGAGGCTCTTCCAAGTTCTGCCTGTTATCTAGTCCCAAAACCCCCATAACCTTTATGTTTATTTATTTATTTTATGCCATTCCACTTCTAGGTACCAAAATTTCTTCTGCTTCTCCATTGTTGTGAAACAAAGTACTCTAGAACTTAGTTACTTAAAATAATAGCAACTGTACATTTTGCTCCTGCGTCGGCAATTTGGAACTGGGCTCTGTGTGGGGGGCTCGTGTCGTTTCCTCTTGGCCTTAGCTGGGACCCAAACTGGTTTTGGGGTATACAGTACATGGAGGTGCAGAGGGCCTAAGGGTGGGTTCTAATGCTCTGTAGTCTCTTTCTTTAACTTCTTAATAGTTTCACACTTGAATTTATGTTTTGTACGTGAAATCTGATGGGACAATGAAATGTGTGATGAAAAGGTTGCATGTAGGTTAGCCTCTGCCACCTCCCAGCATCCCAAGGAGGGGTCCTAGCTGCCCGACTGACTGCTGCCTTCAGAAGGCACCCACCTCAACCATCGCTATTCTTGCAGCCTTCCCAGGTACGTTTGGGGGTCTGCCCTCACTTGACTTCTGTGCCTGTGCCAAAGGGTTCATGGTATTAAATAGCAAACAACAACAACAATAAAAATCCATAACAGGTTAACCAAGAGGCCATTAAAAAAAAAGAAGAAAAAGCTTTTCTCCTACTTCGAGAACATGGGTCTCTGAATTTTCAGTTGCACTGGGCCCTACAAAGTAGCCAACCCCAATTGGACAGCTTATCTGAAACGGGAGATGCCACTGCAAGAGAACTCCTTCACATGGATAGGAGTTGGTGCTGGGTGGTTGGTGCTGGCTGCTCAGCCAGGAGTGGGGGTGTGGTTCCTCTCCCTGTGGACCTCTCCATTTGATGGCTTGACTGCTTATAACATGGGGTCTGGATTTCAAATGGCAGCTGCTGTTAGTCCTAAGGCCTGGGCCTGAAAATCTGATAACATAGCATCGCTTTTGTAAGATCCTATTAGTTAACCTAATGGTAGATCCCATCAGACTTGAGGGGAAAGAGCATAAAACCCAACTTTTCAGAGGGAGGAGTTTCAAATCATTCGTAATCATCTGTGATCTAAGATACGGATATGTGAGTGGTAAAACAAAACAGCAAACTAAGGAAATTAACATCTCAAAGGCAGGATAGTGAATAACAACAGGAGGGAGGGAGAGAATTGTGATCTGGGAGTCTGGGGTGCTGAGAATGTTCTGTCTCTTGAGTGGTTGGGTAGAGACACTTTAAACTATTTGCATATGTGTTATGCTTTTTTTGGTATATATGTTATTTTTTAAATAAAAACTAAAAAAGGAAAGTAATTGAATTTAGAGCTAAGGTTAGTTTTCAGATCCTTAAAACTATTGCTAAGTCACATCTGTATCCTAGAAATGCATCCTTTTCCTGAAGTAATTGTAAATGAAATAAAACCTCATTATTTAGACTTAATTAATTGAGATTCAGAAATAGCAGGTTTGAAGATGAAATGAGTTGCCTTCACATTCTCTGAGGACAAAGCTTATCAAGCAAATGAACATGCAGTGCAGTGTTTAACTCAGTCAAGAGAAATCGTTCTCAAACATATAAATAATGGGCATATCTAAAGATCATCATATTTCATTTAAAGTTTTTCTTCTATGGACATGTGTGTATTGGAAAAGGAATTTCTAGTTTATAAATAATGGTCCATATTAGCCCTTCTCACAAATATGAATCATTTTTTATATTATAACCTACTACCCTGCCTAGAGTAGCCTTAATTATGGTATTCTGAAAATTAAAACTCAGATTGTTTTTATTTATAGATACATCAGAATGATCACAAGTGTTACAGACTCTGTCTCTAAAATTTATAATCCATCTGTATTAACATTCCCTAATTGCTGACTACCCCAAAATACCATTTTATATGTCTTTTTCACATCACAAGAAAGTTTCCCTGGGAAGCAGATTCTGAAGTAGAGATGTGCATGAAAGTGGTTTATCATAGAGCACTTATTTCCTATAAAGAGATAAGGAAAACAAGGTCAAGTATTGGAAGAAGTTTGAGAACTTACTTGGATATGGACTGCATTTGATTAATAATATTAAAAAAATTGCTCAAAATCTTTTTTGGAAAGGAAGTAATAAGTTAACATAAATCTCAGAATACTAAAACACCTGAGATTAAATTGTCAAGTAGTGGATATTCATTTCTTCGTTGGTGTTTGTTGAATGAATGAACAAAATGAGTGCTGAAAGCAAACAACTTATAACCTCAATCATATGTTCATTGGGCTTAAGCTCATTACCTCTGTTATTCAGTTATAGATTTACATATATCATATATATATATGATATATATGAATATATATTTATAAATAGGGATACATATAGGATATACATATATATTTTTATATATATGAATATAAACAAAATACTAAAAATATTACTTTTAAGATTGCATCAAAATAGGTCCAGTTAGGGATTTTGTCCTTTATAATGATCTGGGATCAACTATTTCTTATAATACATCTATATTGGTTGTTCAGCCTAAAAATAGCTGACTTTCCTACACCTCCAAGATACATATCATGTACAGAAATAGCTACATGATTTTAACTTTGTCTTTTTCTTTTTTTAAATATTTTATTTATTTATTTGAGAGAGAGAGAGAGTGAGAGAGAGCATGAGAGCAGAGAAGGTCAGAAGGAGAAGCAGACTCCCCATGGAGTCGGGAGCCCGATGCGGGACTGGATCCCAGGACTATGGAACCATGACCTGAGCCAAAGGTTGTTGCCTAACCAACTGAGCCACCAGACACCCCTGTCTTTTAAACTTCAAAAGATACTGTGAGGCCAGTGTCATCAGCCCCTTCTAGAGATGAAGAAATTGAGGCTCAGCGGTCACAGAGGCAGCTAATGAGCAGCAGGGAGGGCAACCTCAGGCTTCCCTTACCTGCCACCGTCCTTCTGCCTCATCTGCAGTTAGGCCTTTCCCTCAGCAGATCCACAAATCTCTGTCAATGTGAGCCAATACATCTTGAGGTGACTCACCTCTTTCTGGGTTAGTTTTACTTTTTTAAAAAGGCTCTGCCTGAAAGACCCGGTGGAATGATTATGATGTCCTGATAGATGTTCAGAAACCATAAATTAAACTGGGAAAGGGGGTTAGCTACATCCTTCACTGCATGAATCCCAGTTACCAGGGGGAAAAAAAAAAATCTTGTCTGGGAGGAAAAGGCTCCGGCCTCCTCTGGGTAGCGGGAAACCTTTTGCAACTGATCACCATCATCTTAAAGGGCTTCCAGAACTGCATAATACCCCCAGAATTAAATAAATTACACGTGTGGTTATGAGCAAGTTAAGTACTTATTTATCCACATCATTAGTCATCGAAATTCTTGTAGGGAGTAACAGCCAGCCCCACAGGTCAGCCACTTCATGTTTCCTTAACACTTCCACTGTTTTTTAAACACCCGCTCCTTGATTTATGGCTGTACTGTGGCCTCAGCCTGGGCCTAATAACACAGCACGTACCACCCCTGATCAGAGTGACACACACATTCCCTCGCACCCATGTAAGTCATCCCATATGTGGGCCCTCGCCTTTTATTCTGCTGTCTGGAAGTTCATGCAAACAGGTGACCAGCGTTGCAAGCCAAGGACCTTCACTTCAGCATGAAGACTTTCAGTAAACAATGCTTACTCCTTGGCTAATGTCAGCCACTCAGTATTCTTGAAGCTTTTTTGGCTGCTGCCTCTTTTCCTCCAAAGGGGCCACTCATTTCTGCTGGGAAAGCTTCCCCTTGTTTTCACCCTCCACGGGCAAGGGATTGTTTTTCACTTCCTTCATAAAATCACTAGTTGTGTGATGAACCCCAGATCACATGCCACCTCGACAGGAAGTCTTTCCCACCCCCACGTCCTCTTTGGCCCCAACTCACTACTGTAAGTCACATCTGTCTCTGGGTCAGACCCACATACATGCATCTCTAGGCCTGACATGTGTTAGGCATCCAGAAAAATTCTACTATTTCTGAGTATCTATTATACGCCAGCTACTATGCTGGGTCCTGGCAATACATGGATGAATAAGACCAATTTTTGCCCATGAAGATACCCCCAGTCTAGCAGGTAGAGATAAACACAGGCTTACAACGGAGCTGAATGCTAAGTGATTGGATCTGTGATAAAGAGCTCACAGGATAGCTAACAGCACCCAGGGGGAAAGCTTTGGTTGAGTATGTGATTTTGTGTTTGTCTGGAAAGCATGGGTTCCTCGGGGAAGACAGGACAGAAGAGAATCACAGCATGGGGAGAAGCACAGGCTAGGGCACAGGGACTTGCCCATGGCGTGGCAGGAGGGTAGATACTAGGAAGATGCGGGAGAGATCCATGAGGCAAGGGTGATGAATGCATGAAGGGCAAGTAAGGGATGGAAAGGCGACTCAGGCTTTCACCGTGGGACGTATTTGGAGTCTTTTCAGCAGATCGATGGCACAGCTAGCTCCATGTTTCAGATAGGTTGTGATCACAAGGGCGAGGTCATTGAAGTGGGGGACATGGAGCAGACAGACCAGTTACGGGGTTGAAGCTCTTTGTCCGAGCCAGAGTGAGTCAAAAGTGATAGCTACTTTGGAAGGAGAATTGACAGCTTGGGGAGATTTATCGGTTGTTGGAAGAGAGCAGAAGAGTGGAGGTGAGGAAGACTTCAGATGCATTAAAATAATTAATCTGATTCTTGAGCATTCGAATACAAGCATCCCGATGGCACTGCTCTCCCCTGAAATGGGCCGAAGGAACTCTATTACCTCAGGTAGAATCCTCTCTCTGGTAGACTTTAGTGAAGTCAGGAGTATCTTCTCTAGACACACCAGAGGAGGAGAGACCAGGAGGGTGGCCTTTGCCCATGAATGAAGGGTCTGTTTGCCCTGGGGAAGTACAGCGTTTTCCACTCACTCACTCATTCTTTCATTCCATTGTTCCTCAAATGTTTACACAGCAGCTTCCCTGTGACTTCAGTGAACTTGGAGGAAACAGGCAGATAAATGGTTGTTTGGGCTGAATTGTTTCCCCCCCACACACACACCCAAACTCATATGTTGAAGTCATAACCCCTAGTACCTTAGAATGTGACTGTATTTGGAGACAGGGCCCTTAATGAGGTCATTAAAGTAAAATGAGACTAAATGGGTGTTTCCTAATCTAATATGATTGACGTCCCCACAAAAAGTGGAGGTCAGGACACAGACATCACAGACAGAGGGATGGCCACAAGGACTCATTGAGATGGCACCCATCTGCAAGCCAAGGAGAGAGGCCTCTGAAGAAATCAAGCCCCCTGACACCTCAATCTTGGTCTTTCAGCCTCTAGAACAGTGAGAAAATAAGTTTCTGGGTGCGTGGGTGGCTCAGGCATTAAGCATCTGCCTCCAGCTCAGGTCCTGATCCCAGAGTCCTGGGATCAAGTCGCCCATTGGGCTTCCTGCTCAGCTGGAAGCCTTCTCCCTCTCACACTCCCCCTGCTTGTGTTTCCTTTCTCAGTGTCTCGCTCTCTGTTAAATAAATAAATAAATATCTTTACCAAAAAAAAGAGGAAAAGAAAAGAAGTTTCTGTTGTTCAAGCCCCCCAGTCTGTGGTATTTTATTATGGCAGCTCTAGCAGGCTTATAGATGGAAAACTGTAATTTGTAGTAATAAGATAACTGTCATTTGTAGTAATAAGAATGTGGTAAAGTCTAAACCTGTACCATGGGGCATGAGGGAATCATGATCAGTTCCGCCTGGGCCAGCTAGGGGATGAATAAATTCTCTGATGAGGTTTTGAAGGCTGAGTAGGAGTTTGCCAAGCTAAAATTGAAGGATGATATCCCAGATACGAGGAATTCTGTCTTTCTGGCTCCTCGGTCCCTGTCTTTGCGCTAGTCTTCTGGTCCATCGTGAAGGTTTGTCTGCCCCTACTAGTCCTCAGCCAGTCATTACTAACAGAGAGAACCCAAAGCCCAGTCTTTCTCAGGGGCCCGGACTCTGCTCTGCCTGCCTCTTCTTGGCTTCTTCCTCAGGCAAGCTGCCTACACGTGTTTGTAGGACGGCTGCTGACAGCCTCCAGCCCGCATGATCCTGCCAGCCTGGGTTCCTCTGAGCTGCCCCTTGACCTAGAGCACACTGATTTAATTTCACAGATTGGTCCTGCTTGAAACATATGCCCACCATAGCCAGGGAAGTGGTGCTCCCCAGTGAGCCAGACTAGCCTGGGTAAAAATATGAGGCCTGTGGTCAACGTCGTCTGAACCACGGGGAATGGCTTTTACACAGGAAGGAGGAGCTGCATTACTGCACCGAGAAGGAATACCATGTAGGCAAAAGCAGTAGCTGCTCCTGGCAGTATTATTGTCACTCCTATTCAGAGATGGGAAAGCAGATTTGAAGAGGTTAAGCGGCTTACGTGCACTATGTATTCATTCATTACATTGTCAACCACAGTTTCTGGCTATATGCTAAGCACTGTGCTAGAAGGAATCGGTGAATGAACAAAACAAAGACACTACTGTAATGAAGCTTGAATTGTGGTTGAGAAGGACATCAATAAAGAATCAAATTCTAAGGATAATATAAATACATAAATAACATACTAAGAAGGTGCTAGGAAAAACTTGGGGAGGTTAAGGGGTACCTGCAGAAATGATAGTAATTATAAAGTTCACAGGGCATGTCTCTTTGAGAGGGTGACATTTACATGATCCCAGGGTCCTCGGATGGACCCCTGGAGTCCGGCTTCCTGGTCCATGAGGAGTCTTCTTTTCTCTTTGTCCCTCCCTCTGCTTGTGTGCTCTCTCTCTCTCAAATAATAGATAAAATATCTATAAAAATTATCTTCTTTTTCTTTAGGCCTCGGTCTCTACCCTCAGTGAGCTAAATGGTTCTCCAGAGCTGGTCTGGCACCTGCAAAGGGTCTGGCCCCAGGGCTAGGGAGGTGGCCAGGGGGCAGATGAAGGGTGACAATGGGGGACCCCACTCAATGACAGCTGGCTGTAGGGTCACCTCAAGCCTAGAGGGCCTGAGGTGAGTGTCCTCCTGTCTTTTGATGCCCTGTCACCTTGGTCTTCAGAAGCTGCCTGGTGTGTGGGTAAAAACAGTGGTTCTACAACCAGAGAGCTGGATTTCAGTCTCAGCTCTGCTGCCACTAACTGTGTGCTGGGGCTGAGTCCCCCCATCGCTCTGAATTTGCTCGTGGGCATGCAAAATGAGTATAAGCAGGATGTAAGTAAAATACTCAATGTGGGGCATAGCACTCAGGAAGCACTCTGAATATTAGCTCTATCTATAAGCCCTTAGATTTAAAAGCCCTGAACTGAAGCCCTGCTCTGTCGCTTCTCCGTTTTACAGACCTGAGCAAGTAATCCTCCTCTAAGTCGTCTAGCACGGGGTTAACGATCCCTGACTATCTTCAAGCATTATTTTGGAGACTGTGTGACATCAGAGAGGTACAAGTTCCTTGCCCATCATCAATGGGATTCTTCTTGTTACAAAGCAAATAATCTCATGGAGGTCTTATATTTTCAGAAGCTTTTGGCCTGGATAAACTGATGAAGGAAAAAAGTGTGCTTCAGAGACTTGGCACGGTTGGAGTTGCAGTCAAGAACTGAGCTACTTATAGGCTGGGGCCCCCAACCTAAAAGATGTTTCATAGGGGGCAACAGGCAGTGGGACCGCCATCTTGGTTTTACTATGAAATGGGTTCCATGTGTTACCTGAGTCCAGTAACCACCACCCTTAATCATATTCCCTATCTGCTACTATTGCAGTACCCAAATTTTAGGGTACACTTATGCACTGCCTACGCTCCAGGGGCAGAAATACAAGGAACCAGACAGCAAATGGGCAGGAGGTAACAGAGAGAAAGTGAACGTCCATACATACATAAGAGGACTCTATGGGTGTCGAGTCCAACCTAGTGCATGTAGAATTCCTTTCAGAACCTAGTTACGCAAGCATGGAAGGAAACAAAGTCACAATAATAATGGAAGTGACAAAGATTTTTTGAGTGATTATTAAGTCAAGCATTTTGCTAAAGGTATAAAGACATTATTTTCACATTGTTTCTATGAGGTCGGTCTTGCTATTCTCACTGTGTAGATGAGGAAACAATGCCAAGAGTTTATGTGGCTTGCTCGAGATCACACACCAATAAAGGCAGAGCCCAGATGGCCTACCTGTGTGCTTTCAAGCTCCAAAGCACTCCACTGATGGGGGATGGGTGGATGGTTCTAGACTGTACCAAACACAAAGAACACTGAAAATAGCAGAGGTAGGTTTTCAGAGGAAGGAGAGGTCTTTGTGGATGAGATCTGTCTGGAAAGCCTTTCTGGAGTCTGTCAGAAATGAGCTTGGTCAGAGTGTTGGGAAAAGATCATAAGAGAGCAGCAGAAAGAAACTAAAACCTGAAAGCATCACTATTTATTCCTTGCTTAGGATGAAAGGGTGAGAGCCCTCTTGGGCTTTTGACATAGCCTGTTTGAGGAAGTTACCCTTGACATTGGAAACTACAAGGACTGTGGTCTAGTGGGCTCAGAAACCTAATTGAGATATAAGCCAGAGACGGGAATAGACATTTCCAGGAAAGGTACCATGAAATGCGATGAACTTGAGAACGCCGTGAATAATCCAAATAAGAAGATACAAGTCCATTTCCACTTGATGAGCAAAAATTAAATGGTCTTGTTAGTCAGACATTACCAAAGCTCATGGTCATGTTTTATACAAACACTCATGCACTGCTGGGGAAAATGTAAAGTGGCTTCTCTACTTTGGAAAGAGAATTGGCAATAATAAGTCATGAAATTAAAAATGAGCATCCCCTTTGGCTCTACAATTCCACTTCCAGATGTTTATTCTAAAGGCATTCTCAGAGATGTACACTAAGAAAACACGTGCAAGAAGATTCCTTGCTGCAGTGTTCTTAACAGCGAAAAATTGGAAAACACCCCAACGTCCATCTATAAATAAATAAATACAGTGCACTATGTATGTAAATTCTATTCATCTGTTAAAAAGAATGACCCAGAACTATATATATATACACATCTCAAAAACATGTGTTCCCTTCCACTTCTGGTTAAGACTCAGTAGCTGCACTGCCGTAGCTGGGAAGAAGAAACGTAGATAAAAAGGCAGCAGAGAGCTACTGAAGCAGCCAGGACTTTCTGGGCTGAGCTGCACGCACAGTTTTTTTAAGTGTTTCGATACCGCGTGTTTGCCAATTCTCGGTGCTGGGAGAGGGGCAGGGAAGCCTGGCAGAGGGTAGCTGCTAAGAGGCAAACTTAATGGCCTGGGCAGATAAACACTGGAGTTTAGAACTGCTGGAGCCAGGACCACCTGAGGCCCCAATTCTGGAGACAGCAGAGACTCAAGGAAGTGACAAAAGTACTCTCTGGGCACCTGACCGTACAGGAACTGACATGGCATTGTCATAAGAATGGAATGAAATGATTGTACCCTTTCCAGTGCTTTCTCAATAGTGACTTTCCCCCAAATAGGCAAGGGGGTGTACCAAATGTGCTAAGAATATAAGAATGGCATGTGACTAGAGGCTACATCGCTGGGTAAATCACAAATGAAATTTTAGTCCATTTCTAGTCTTTTTTCCCTATTCCCTTCTCTGAACTTCCACATTATTTTATATATTGTATGGTATGGTAGAAAGTCAGATGAATTTAAACATAGTACATGAAGGGCTCCTGGGTGCCTCAGTCAGTTGCTTAAGTGTCTGCCTTCAGCTCAGGTTGTGATCTCAGGATCCTGGGATGGAGCCCTGTATCAGGCTCCCTGCTCAGCGGGGAGTCTGCTTCTCCCTCTGCCTGGCATCTCTCCCCACCACCCTGCCCATGCTCTCTCTCTCTCTCTCTCAAATACAAAAATAAAATCTTAAAAAAATACTAAAATAAACATACTACATGAAATAATCAAAATTCAAAATAACTCTCAATCTCCAAAATTTAGAAAAATTGAGACTGGCATAATGAGCACTAGTCCTGACTTAGTTATAACCTAGGCTCACAATTGCCCGCGGTCACATTATAGCTGTTGACATACCCAAGTCCCTCCCCTGTCCATTCTGGTGTTTACCCAAAAAGGTGGGGGGTTGGGAACTCTAGCTGCTCATTTCTTTCGCTGCTCTGTGTTCTCATCATTTAATTTTTTTTCTGTCTTTTACATCAATGTCATCCAAGGGTGCATTAAGCAGTGGGGATTGTGCTTCTGCTGGGAAACATTCCTGAGAATAAGAACCTTAGAAAATAGATTGAGATATGATAAAATACCACAAAGATGAGTACTATGTGCGAGGATAACTCAAGCTGTTGATTCAGAGCTGATTTAGGAAAACACTAGAACTAACCCCCAGAAAATAAAAAACAACGTTCAACAAACATCTTTAAGTGTCCTGAAAGTCTTTATTTATATATTATGTATTTAATATATTAAAAGTAAATTCAACGCAAAAAAAAAATTCAGTTTTTAAGATTATTGTAAATTTGTAAATCTCAAAAATACCTCCTTCCTTCCTTGTGCCTATAAGGAAATGAGTTTGAGATTATTCAAATTTGTAATTATGGGTATATGTGCTGCCGAAGCGAGCACTCAAATTTGTAATTATGGGAAGTCTCTAGTAATAAATCACTCGCATAGAAGGGAGTCACCCTGTACTGACCTCTCTCTGTCGCTTCTTGTAACCCAGGCCCTAGCTCTGTGCTGGTGTTCTGTCTTCCCGCCGGGGGGAGATCCCCCTGCCGGGAGTTTTCCAGAGCCCCTTTTCTTGCTCAGTCTTCGGAGAACCACGGAGCCAGTGGAGCAACCATACCTCCCAGAATCCTCACCCCGGGCCTGGGGGACAAGCCCAAGATTGCAGGGCTTCCGATGAGGCAAATAAAACTGACTGGCTAAACCGTGAGAAGTTCAAGTGTAGGAACTCGATAAGGCGGTGAAAGCTCAGTGCGAAGAACGGCTGTACTCCAAGTCTTGATAATTTCAATATGTTTCTCGAACTTCACAGATAAGTCCGGCCTCCAGCCAGGCTCTCACAGTGACCTTGAGGAAAGGCAGCACTACCCTTGGATGTGCTTCCGCTGGAAGAGTCAGCCCCTGGAACATGTGAAAGGGTCTAGGGTGGGAGGCAGCAGGGGGGCATAGGGGTGACCATGGGGGAAGGCATTTTGCCGGGGGGGGGGGGGACCCAGCTTTGCCCCTAGAGCATGTTTAATCAGTTCTTTTGGCCTCCATTTCCTCATATGCAAAATACAAACTGGATGTGATTATTTCTAAAGCTCCATGTTTCTTTAGGAGCATATGCAAATAAAAAGGAACTACCTACTGCCTGCTTCCTCCCCACCCCCATGAAATGGAATGTAAATTTTTGGAGGACAAATTAAGTATCCTTTAATTATAATAAATGATGTTGAAGTTCTTAAAAATGAGTACTGGGTATTATATAAGACTGGTGAACGTAGATTGTAAGGCACAAGCCCACGCTATCTTCCTTCTCCCAATGCTGCTCCTGCCGCCTTGGGTTGGAAAATGCTCAGAGACCCTCCCTGGGCTTCCCGTTTTACGATTTGAACTTGATGGAGTCCAGAGAAAAGGAAGAAAATGTCTCCCTCTTCTCAGGACCATCCCTCTGTCTGCACGTGCTCAGCTGTTAAAATGAGAATAACAATCATTACCATAAGGAAATACTTATCGCCAAGGGATATGGGGAAAGTTCATGAGATAATGGGTCCTGTAGTTAGCTGCCAGGAGGAGATGGGGAGCAGCAGTCCCTACACCCCAGCCCCCAGCCCTGAGGTGGAGTAACTCTTTCAGGATCAGAAGGGATTGTTTTGGTCAGAGGTAGTATTGGGAGCATCAGGAATATGGCATCCCCAGGTCAGACTTTTAAAACCCCGAGAGCTTTGGTTCTCTGTCCTTCCTCCCCCCTGCTGAAAAATGCCGTAGCCATCGACCCCAGGACCTCCTGCCTGGAGAGCCTCTCTCCCAGTCCTTCGGTACCTGACATCTGCTTGGGATCACTGACAATACTCTGGAAGACACAGTACATGGACGTTACAGCCCCCTCCGCCCCCAACAAAACTGCTTCTGAGTAAAAGAGCCGACTTTTTTCAAAATGAGAATTGCATCTCAGAGCCCTCCCGTCGTTTCCAGGCACCCAGGCCAGTGTTGGGAAAGGCCCGTTTTATTTTTAGGTGTGGATATTGCCTCACCTTTCACCCACAGAGAATCTGGATGCTTTTGGCCTGTGGCCACACAGATGTCCTCGAGGCCTTACCACTGCTGCGCTCTGTCAGCTCACACCTGCGTCACTGCATCAGCTACTACGCGGTGCCCTCCGCGCGCCCTGTCGGCCCCAGGCGGTTCAGGAGCAACCTGCAGGCCGTCCCGGTTCCCAGCATCAGCCCGTGGTGACTGGGCTGTTCCCTTGGGCATGACCTGCTCTGGGGCTCTCAGAGGCTTATTTTGCTCTTTCATCATAATGACCTTTTGAGGGAGGTAAGCAGTCCTATTATTGCCCCATTTTAAAAAATGAGGTGCAGACAGCATTTTGCCCCATCCAAGAGCTTCGTGAATGCCAAGTCCAGACCTGCAGTTGAGGTTTCATGAATCTAAGTCCAGGGCCCTTTATCTGCCTTATGTCCCTTCTTCCTTTTTCAGTGATTTCCAGCCTTTATGCTGCATCAGAGTCAACTGGGGGCGGGGGGAGGAAAAAAAATAACGAGTGTTCCACGCCATCTGGGGAGGGAGACTCTGATTCAGTAGATCTGGGGACTGGGGAATTCTATGTTCAAAACAGTGATGCTGCATTTTATCCTAAGTTGATAACTACCATCCGTCTGGTCAAGGAGAGACCTAGCTATCCATTCTGACTGTCTCCCATCTCATCTGTGGTCACTGTGGACCTGCTGGGCTGGTAAATCTAGTGTTTTATCCCCCCTCTGCTGCTTTGTTCCTATGGGACCTGCTGCCTGGGTGCTCCCCCCAGTCCTCTCCACCTTCTGAAGCCTTCCCCTCCCACTATTCTGGTCAACCGCCCCCTTCCACTGAACCTGCCACAAGTGTGTGAGGCTGTGGGATGAGCTCTGCGTGGAAGCTTTCCACAGGCTCACAGCCTGAAGCACGTATCATTTACTGTCCATGTCACTATAGACACGTTTGTTAGATTTCGCTGGTCGCTACAGAGGGACTCTGAGGGGCCCTGAGGGGGAGCGTGGTGTGGCACCAGATGCATAATGGTCAAGGTCTCGAGTTTTGGCTCAAAGCCCTGGCTCTGCCAGCCCCTGACCATAGGCCACAGCATCTTTCTTGTTGTTTTTGGTATTGTTTGTTTCTGTCTTTGAGCTTCAGCTATCTTTCTTATAAAAAGGAGATAACGGTGCTCAGCTATCTCAAGATTGTGTCTCAAAAAGCACCTAGTACCCTAGGGGCGCCTGGGTGGCTCAGTGGGTTAAAGCCTCTGCCTTCGGCTCAGGTCATGATCTCAGGGTCCTGGGATTGAGCCCCACATCAGGCTCTCTACTCAGTGGGGAGCCTGTTTCCTCCTCTCTTTCTGTCTACTTGTGGTCTCTGTCTGTCAAATAAATAAATAAAAATCTTTTTTTTTTTTTAAAGCACCTAGTACCCTTGCTGGCATCTAATAGGCTCTCAGTATTTTACAAGCCTCACTCCAAGACCTGAATCTAGGCCTGCTATCCAATATTGTCCTCATGATACTGCATGAGTGCGAGAATTGGATTTTCAGATGCAATCATTTAAAATGTGACTTCTCATCATCTCCTAAATTCAGGAGAACCCCAACTCTGCAAACACCTGTGAGTATTGAATATAAGGGTAAAAAAATGAATTGAAATAGAAATTCTGTAAGGCATAAGCTCAGAGGAAAAAGGGAGGGAATTTGTCCATCTGGTAAGAGAGCTGGAGAAGACTTCTTTGAAGATGTGATATTTGGGTGTTGAGGTCTGAGGATATAATTAATAACTTCTCTCTTCACTCTCAGTGTTCAGAACTGATCAAGCATGAGAGATGGAGTCATATGAAGGAGCTAAAAACATCGGCGTTCCCGCTGCTACCTCTGGATGGGAGAACATGGCCCCACACCCCATGCCTTTGTGTCTGAAGCTTGGGAGGCCCTCTGTGAGGGTCTGCAGGGCACATGTGCTTAGGCTGTCTACTCACAGGGGCATCCCTAGCTTGGGCCAGTCCTGCCACAGTGCACAGACAGGTGCAGAGAGTGGGGTCTAGTGACTGCTTCTAGAAGGCAGCACAGAACCCTGGCCAAAGGCAGCTAGTAGGGACCAGGCAGGAAGCCACTGGTCTGCAGACAGTGGGAGCCCTCCAAATAGGGAAGAAGGAATGCTAGAGCCAGTGTGCAGAGGTTTTGAGCCCTGTCAACCCTTTCCTGTGAAAGATAGAGAGAATGGCAGAAATGTTCCTCTATTTTTCCATTCTGGGAGAGGCTGGTGAAACTCTCCACCTTGCCTTTCCTTCTCTGTGGAAATGTGAGGGGGCGAATAAGCATTTCTCCCTAAAAATGCTCGTGAATGTAGTAGACAGACAGTCCAGAAAAGAATTTCAGACAGAAGATATTGTACATATAAAGGCTTGATGTGAGAAAATGTGGAATGTGTGTGCAGAAGGGGGGTGCTCTGTGGTGCCTGAAGCCTGGGGTGCTTCTAAGGAGGTGGGGGAGAATAAGGCAAGAGAGATATTGCCAGATTTGGAGAGCCTTGAATTCCAGGCTTAGGACTTTGACTTTGATCATTAGGCAGTGCAAATCCATGCCTCTTATTAGAAACATAACTCCAAGCATCTGCCTCCACCAGAGCAGGGAGCAGGGCTGGGTTCTGGCAGAAAGAGCTGGTTTTAGCCACCCCCTCTGCTATACCTGCTTATGAACACTGCTAGGTGAACTCCCCTAGGATCCAGGATGAGATCACATTGCACGTTTACGTGGAATATAATATAGGAATTCTGCAACCCCAGATCCTTGAGGTAAACACAGAAACAACAGAACTGCAAACAGTGCCTGAGTGGCTCAGTTGGTTAAGCATCTAACTCTTGATTTTGGCTCAGGACATCATGAGATCGAGCCTTGTGGAGGGCTCCACGTTCAGGAGGGAGCCCACTTCTGATTCTCTCTCTCTCCCTCTCCTTCTGCTCCTCCCATGCTCTCTCTCTCTCTCTCTCTCCAAAAGGAAAAAAAAAATACAAGTAGCAGATGACTGAGAATGAGTCCCACTGTGGGAAGGCAAGAGAGAGGCCAAGGAGCAGCCTATGAAATATCTGGGCCCATAGGTCCTCACCCCATATCCACTCTAAGGAGCAAGGTTGAGCATGAGCGCTGAGTGGGTGTCACGGCTAACATGCAACTGTGAGTTTCGGACTCATTAAGTCAAGTCAGATATAACATTAGGGAAAAAAAAAGGTTGGCCCATAAATAGAGGAATTTTACTCAGCTTTGGAGAGAATCATGCCAATAATCCAATTTAAGGGATGCAATGAACCAGTAGATGACAATTCTTCCAGTTTCTCTCCCCCATAATGAGAGCGTCAACTCCTTTCAGTCATTCAGCACATGGTGATTGACAAAGCCCTTTCCTGTGACCTTATCTCACGAATCCTCACGAACAACCCCATGAACTAAGCAGAACCCAGTCCCATGACCAGGTCTAAAATCAGGCCAGCTACCCCTCTGGCTCCATCATAAGCTTGTGGTTTTGTTGATGGGGGCTTTCTTTGAGGAAGATGATGTAGGGATTGGTCATTAGCTCATTAGTCTGTCTTCTGTACAGAGGTCTGTGATCGAGAATATTTCTATGATCCTTCATTCTATATAATACCACCCATATACACAATTTCCAAAGGGACTGTGTTAACCTAATCTGAAGAGGACAACTAGAAAGAGAAATAGAATTGTATGCATGAGCAAGAGTGGAGTATTAAAATCAGGCTCAACTAGGCAGATTTGGGGTTTTCTATACTACCAAATTTATTTTCCCCCTTTCTTGGTCTTGAAAGTAGGCACAAAATCTTTAAAAGGGTGTGTAGTGCTACAAATCAGTAGCCTTTGGCTCAGAAGATATTTAGTATTTTCAAGAACTGTAACTTGAACACCAAAGATGGTGCACGCACCATAATCCCCACCCTCCCTGTTTGCCTCATGCCAGACACACTCTTATTCCCTCACCCAGTCAAACTTATCTCCTACATTCCTGCTGTGTGCCTGGAATGCCCTCAGAATTCTGTTTGCGTTACTTGCCTGGACCCTGCAGACGTTTGAGTCAGTGACTGCCCTCCTACAGAAAACCAACACAGGTTAATGGTGACAAACGTCCCTTCATTCATCTTAGTGTAACCATCGTAACCTGAAATTTGAATCGTTCTAAGGCTAGGATATTGTAACTAATGCCCCACCAGAGTCTCCAGAGACTGGCTTTTCTGAAGACTTGCTGTTTTTGTTTCCATATCCCCATGACCAGTGGCAATGGTAGGAGCTCCTGTCCCCAGATCCCCACCAGATGACCAAAGCCAGGAAAATCTCAAGGACGTGCCCAAGGCTCCAAAGGCAGCAGAGTCTAGGCGGGCCTGGACGACTGGTCACCTTGATTCGAAGCTGGGGCTAGATCTCCTGTCCTTGAGGGGCTCTGGTTTCACAGCCTGCCTGAGAGAACAAAAGAGATTTCAGTTGTCCCATGGAACCAGCCAGAGCTGCTCTCTTTTCTGACTTGGCTGGCTTTCCCTGTGTGCTGTTTCACATCACATACATTCTCCCCCCTCCCCTAGGATGATTGGTTGAAATTAAATATCCTGAAATTACACTGAAAGGGGAAGAAAAGCTAATACAAAATTTTAATCAAAACACAAGCTTAAAGTTCCCAGGCTTTGAAATGTGAAGCAGACACTGGTTCCGTGGGGACGTCCGAACCTGTTCTCAGGTGTGAAGTTCTTTCACACCTGAGACGGAAGGGGCCGTCTCCTGACTAAGAGAATTACAAGGAAACCAGCATGTTGCACACTGAGGATTCCCAAATGCAGCTGGACCTTTTCCGCCTTTACACAGTGTGCATGGGCAGGCCAACCCAGAACGAAACGCTCGCCGTGGACTCTGAAGGAGGAGACCTCTAGAGAAAGTGATGTTTTCTTCCCCATCTCCAGCCTGCTTTGACCCTTAAGTCTGCATCCAGGGTCTGAAGGTTACAGGAGAAGGAAAGGACCTGACAAAGGGCTTCCAGGGGAGCTGAAATCCCCAGTCACCGGAGGGCCGCCCTGACCACAAGAGGTGGGCATTGTGCGCCCTCTGGTGGAAGAAGCCCCACCAGACAACCTGAAGATTTCTCCCTGGATTAACTCTATACATAGACAGATGATTTATTAAACAGATTTGAGGCTCATTTGAAGCGCTGGGCCATGATTGCCTCAGGGCTCAAATAAGGGAGTGCTTAGGACCCTGCCTCTTCTGCAAGCACCTGGACTTACTTAGCGAGTCACCAGCATGATCTACATTACAAGTGCATCCGACTGTTGGCTCAGCCGCTCGCAGCCGGGAGATGCCAAATTCCTCATATATAAAAGGAGCTTTAGTAACTCAAGCAAAATAAGCACACTTTTCCCCCCACCGCCTTCCCAGAGACTGAGGCGGCAGGGTTTCTGGGAGGATACACAATACCTTGTTACAAACCATGTAATGTTTTAAAAAGTATCTATCTGACAGCCTTGGCTAAAGCCAGATCTTCTATCTCGATTACTTCAATATGTCACATCCATATCGCTCCGCGGCGTCCAGGCTTCCCGAGCCAAGGCCTCTCTGTCTTGTCCAACCTTCCCATCTGGAAGCAATGAGCTTAATATTCTGGCTCTCCCCCCATAAAAGCTATGTCACAAAAAAGTAGCAGCCTGTGAACTGCTTTATCCTCCCAAGACACACCGGGGCTCACTCGATTCCCGTACATCGAAAGAGCGTCCCCAACGCCCCGCCCTCTGCTGCGCCACATGGCTCAGCACAGGACCAGGAGGACAGGAGGGAATTGGCAATCATTTACACCTTAATCCCACTTTTGACGTTTTGAAGGATGCAGCTTAAAATATAGTGGAGGTTTAGGGACTCCCTCCCGATAAATGTGTTTGCGAGAGTCAGCGGCATGCCTTAGCCAGCAGCCTACTGTTTCTGGTGACACAACAGACCCAGCCTTGGAGTCTATCTGGCATCCCTCTCTCGCTCGTCTTAGCTTCTCAAGCATGGCCTGACAGGTTCCCGCTGACCTCGGTGTTTGGGAGTACACGGGGACAAGGCCCTTCCCAGTTAGCTGGGCCTTATTCGTTCATTGATATACTCCCTCATCAGACTGGGGTTGGATGCCTGGCCTGTCCCTTTGGCTATGCTCTCTGTGTCAGAGCCGTCCCTGGCCTGTGAGAGACTAAGAATGTGAAGAGGACAGATCCCGTATTCCGAATAGTGAGAAAAGTCACCCCAGGAGCAAGGAATCCATGCCGGGGGAGCAGGTTTGGGGGAGGGGGTCATGTGAAGCAGGCCTCTTTCCAGGCCCCAGCCCAGCCCTACTGGATGAGAATCATCTGAAGCAAGGCCCAGGAACGTGCATTTGAGCTAAATCCCCAGGAAACTTCTGCACACATTAAAAGCAGCAGACTCACTGAGTTAGGTCAGACGGAGCAGCAGATGATGAAGTATAAAATTCGGGGAGAAATCCTGCGACCTGAGATGAGAACTTAGGTCTTTGCCTGGAAAGGATACAATGCTGCTGCTCTTCCTCAAGTCCCAGAGTTCTGAGCGATTAGCGGGAACAGAAACCACCCCACAGCTGAGCTCCGAGGACTTTGGCTTCTTGAGGGCTCTCTTTTGGTTGGAAGCTTGTAGGGGCAGAGGCCAGCCTTCCTGTGCTGAGTCTTTGAGAAAGGGCCTCGGCATCCTGGAAGAGATTTGAAAGAGCAGCTCACGCAAGCTCCTTGTTTTATAGGGAGGACACCTGGCCTGGGAAGGGAGGGGGGCTGCCCGAGCTCACGCAGCCTTTCAAAACACATTTATTTGGGCTAACTTTCTGATTTGGAGACATCAACATTTGGGTCTAAGCCAAGCCCATGTTCGTGAAGTTTCATATTCTCCAACTTCTGAAAGCATTGCCCGTTCACTAATGTATACTGAGGAGTTTTCAAAAGTGCTCAATGTGAGAGCCATTCTCCCGCAGGCCTCGAGTGGCCCAACCTCCGCAGACCGCATGCATAAAACCTGTCTCTTGAAATGCTCCCTTGCTGCATTGAAGGGAACCTCATTTTGGCAAATTAGTTCATGACCCGGGGACAGTTAAATGAAACTGTAGGCACATCAAGCAGAGGTTATTTGTGTTCTGTCTTTTTTTAGACTGCGCCTCGGATGTGTTTATTTGGAAGCTTGGCTCCTGCTTGCTCTCCCACTACTTATAGTTAATCCTGTGTTTTCTTTGAGCTACCTTGAAATCTATGTTGAATGAAAAAGACTGCCTGATTTCAAAGTACATGGTGTTATAAAAGGAATCTCAAGGTTTGTGATCTCAAATTTATTGTCAAACTTATTTACTTCTCTTCTTTCTTTCTTTCATTCTCCCTTCCTCCCTCCCTCCCTTCCTTCCTTCCTCTCTCTTTCTATCTTTCTTCCCTCCCTCCCTCCCTTCCTCCCGTCCCTCTCATTCTTCCTTCTTCTCTTCTCTTCTCTTCTCTTCTCTTCTCTTCTCTTCTCTTCTCTTCTCTTCTCTCCCTTCCCTTCCCTTCCCTTCCCTTCCCTTCCCTTCCCTTCCCTTCCCTTCCTTTCCTTTCCTTTCCTTTCCTTTCCTTTCCTTTCCTTTCCTTTCCTTTCCTTTCCTTCCTTTTTCTTTTTTCTTTTCTTTTCTTTTCTTTCTTTTTCTCTTCTCTTCTCTTCTCTTCTCTTCTCTTCTCTTCTCTTCTCTTTTCTTTTCTTTTCTTTTCTTTTCTTTTCTTTTCTTTTCTCTTCTGTTTGATCCAGACTAAAGGTTTTTAGTGTGAGTTATGAAAGAGCAGGGATGGAAGATTGGAAGATTCTGGGTAGAGTTTTCTGGGGAACTCTTTGTCCTACAGAAGAGATGCACATAGACAGTGCTCCTTAACTCCTGCCTCTTGAGGGGCCAGGCACTTTCAATGTCTGAGCCACTCTACCCTCAGTCTCTGACCCAGGGTGTGGCACAGAGGGGCACTTGGCAAGTGTCGGCTGGATTAATGACCAGAAGTGTGTGCCTCCATTCTTCTTAGGCTTGCCTCTCTATCGGAATAGGTTTTTAAAGAGCTGATATATATATATAAATATATATATATATATATTTTAATTTTCTCATATGTCCATGAGACAAAGCAACTCACTCTAAAAAAAAAAAAAGTTTTTAAAAGATTTTATTTATTTATTTGAAAGAGAGGCAGTGAGAGAGAGCATGAGTGAGGAGAAGGTCAGAGGGAGAAGCAGACTCCCCGTGGAGCTGGGAGCCAGATGCGGAACTCGATCCCGGGACTCCAGGATCATGACCTAAGCCAAAAGCAGTCGTCCAACCAGCTGAGCCACCCAGGCGTCCCAAAGTTCATCTTTTTAAAGTAGTTCTATATTTAGTTAAATATTCTGGAACTGACGAAAACTGTACAAATATATACATGTGTCTGATGTTTGCTTTCAACTAGTTATTACAAAGCAAGACCAGGGGAAAATAAAGCTGGCTTTTATAACAATATTTTTAATCTTAAACTTTTTTTTTTTTTTTTTTTTAAATCACGACTTCTCTTTTCTACTGGTTTTAGGACTCTGGACTGGAGGACTTGCAGACTCTGGAGTAACTTCAGTGAGACAGAGGAGGTTTACCATGTCCTCACCCAGACATTGGGAAGGGTGGTTTCTTGAGGCTTGGTATGAACCAGGCAGCAGCCTCACAGGGGAAACTCAGAGCTGTCTCCTTTTTCTGAGCTCTGTGACTCTGTCATCTCTAAAGGATCCTAAGCAGAGTGTGTGGAGAGGATGGAAGGCAAGAGATGAGACACAGGCGGGCAGATCGTTAGCTTAAGATGACGGGTGAAGAAACACCAAATGCTTTTCAAGTTGGTTCACCTCAGACATATCTTGAATCTGCTGACACACTTTGGCAGATCTTATCGAGTCTTTCAATGTCTGGCTACGTCTTCGATCATATCCTTGAACATTAGGTTTCATTGTTGGATTTGGTTCCCTGTTTTCTTTTTCTTTCTTTTTTTTTTTTTTCAAATTTTATTTATTTACTTGACAGACAGAGATCACAAATAGGCAGAGAGGCAGGCAGAGAGGAGGAAGCAGGCTACCTGCCGAGCAGAGAACCCGATGCGGGGCTTGATCCCAGGACGCTGGGATCATGACCCAAGCCGAAGGCAGAGGCCCCAACTCACTGAGCCACCCAGGTGCCCCAAGTTCCCTGTTTTCTTCCTGTAATTTGACCTCACTTCCCAGTCAGACTCTAGAACCAAAACCCGTGTCTCTCCCACCCATCAGCCAGATGGGTGATAGGCACAGTATGGATGCTTACTGACTATTCAGTAAATCCAAGAGACCACTCCCTAGCCTCATCACGCCCCTCCCCTTCTGTGAGCTTTCTCTCCAGATTTCTCCAGGCAGGAGATGCCCCAGGTACCTCGAGAAGGCTCAAACAGACGCAAAGAATCTGCAGAGCCCTGTAGCTAGCTGACCTCTGAACTGACTAGAGATTTTGAAATAATGGTTAAAACCCACAAAGCTGCCTCGAAATGCTGCTGGATCGCATTAGGCAGATTGTGAATCACAACGTCAATATTTTGCATGTTTCATTCTATTTATCAAGCCCCTGCCTTCTGGGGCTGTGGAATTTAAGATGACTCGACTCCTGCAGGTTAAGTCGACTCCATTTGGGCTCACTCTAAACAAGCTCACATTCCAGTCTCGCAGCCTCCGACTCGCGCTCGCAGAGCCCGCAGCGCGGCCTGTGCACCTTTCACATCGGAACCGTCCATCAGGCATTAATGTGACAGAGAGAGCCATCACCGGACAAGTTCATCCTGCCATTCGCATCCTGGGATAAGAACACTGAATATACACATCCTGAGATTTAATCTGTAAACAGAGCCCCAAGCATCTGGGGGAAGGGGGAGTGGTTATGGGTCAACTGGCTGCTTCCTTAAAGCTCCATGGGACTATCTTGGGCACTCATCGGAAACAGTTTCTGAATGGTTGGAGGGTCAAGTCTGACAGGATGTTGGGTCCTACCGTCTGCATGTGCCCGATGGCTGGTGGGGAGCTCCGACGCTGTTAACAAGCCTCGGAGGGTCCCCCAAAGACTCACGCCAGTGCCCTGGGTGGTATTTATCTTTGGTCCCCTCCGTCAGGGAGTCAGGGTGACGCTTCTCTGTCTTTTTTTCTGGGAAATGACGAGTCCAGTGGCAGAGCCGCCCCAGGATGTTAAACAGCGCTGTCAGCAGCTATCTCTTCCGAGTGGAAGGTCCAAAAGCAAATTTGAAAAGAGTTTGGTTATCATTTCTGAAGTACTGAAGTATGTGAGAGACTTTGACACTTAGAATCACTCAGAGCAAATAATTTCCAGCTTTCTCCTTTCCCTCCTATGCCAAGAAGTGGCCTCTCTCACCTCCTCTAAGAGTCGCTGCTTCTGTCTCTTCTACCCAATTCAGCGTGGGCTCTTTGGGTGTGTGGTGACAAATTTAGGATTAGGAGACATGAGAAAGGAAGAAAAATGTGTTTTCTCAAAAAGAGGAGGAGGAAGAGGAGGAGGGGAAAGAGGAGGAAAGAGAGAAAGAAAGGAAAAAAAAACACCAGTTGAAGTGAAGGTGAAGCTTTGCCTTAGTTGCGGGTTTTGAGCAGGTTCACGTCCCTTAAGAACAGGAGACTCAGACTTGCCGTCACTCATGGCATCCCACTGTCATGGGAATTTTATTTGGCCCCATCAGGGTTGGCCTGGAGAGTCCCTTTGAAACAGAGGCATACATTTGGCCCCGAGAAACTTACTTCTACACTTTTGCCCTCCAGTACTGGGAGAGAGACACCTGTAGGCCTGGTGGGGGGTGGGGTATGTTAACTCTGGGTGGCACCGTGGTGACACTGTTTAGACAGAGGCAGCTCCTGGACGGATGTCATGTAGTCTCGTGGTTACACAATTACTCATCACTGCTACTTCTGCTTTTGCTTCCATAGATGTGCTGATGTCCCAAGCCCTTCCTGCGACACACAATACACACAAAATACACACACACACACAACACACACACACACACACTTTCTCCCCACCCTGGATGATCACACAGGGCTGCAGCTGAATTGTGGCTAGCCTCCTTTGGGCAATACGTGCTGTCCCATTGGCAGATTCACACATATTTATCTGTCTGGTCTGTAGGCATTGGACTTCGTAAGCAGCTCTGATACCTGCATTGTTTTACAGCTTCCACAATTGCTGTTTCTCTCTTTACCTCTGAGATGACATTGGGAGTCCAAGCACAGCCCACCAGAGACAAGAGGTCTGGTGTCGTGTCCCAGGCCAGTGCAGCCAGTGACCAGCATACAAGCACGCTCACTTATTTCCAGCTTGTTCTCCTTGATCGAGGCTCCTTGGCCCTTGCAATGGCCGACCCACAGAGACCCTCTCACTGGTGGACACTCCATGGTTAATATCCTTTTCTGTTCTTCTGGGATCAAAAGAAATTCTGTTTCCTCAGAGATGCTGGAAGCTCCCTATGGAGAAAAAAATATTATCATTTCTCTCTCCTGTTCTTGCACTCATGTGCTAACAGAGCTTCTCAAAACTCAAGGGCTCTGCTCACAATCACCAAACCAAGGGAAAAGTAGCTGGAAATACAGCCCAGAAATGGGTCCCAGAAGTTTAGACTGGCTCCACGAATGGCCCCTCACACGTGCACAGCCTGCCTGTGTTTACTCAGAGCATGTCTTCTTGCTCAAGCCTGATTGTCACAACAGCCCCAACGGCACCAGGAAAAATATTATCATCCTCTCACAGGACAGATGATGGGATGGGACCCTTTGTCCAGAATCTCCAGTGGGTCATGGTGAAGCTGGGACAAGAAACTCAGGCGTTGGCTTGCTTGCCATCAGCAGCACAGTCTTCTGTGTACTAAGAATCCAAAACAAATCAAATAAGACCATTTTTAATTTCAAGCTAAAGATAGGTCTCTGAGCTATAGATAGGAAACACAATTGACCAATTTATGACTTAAGAAAAATGGTGCTAATTGTGTAGATGATGAGTGAGGGTGAGGGAAGAATGACTGGTGGGGAGGAAGGGGGAGGATAAAGAGGGAGGCAGGAAAATGGGCCATTTAGGGTTTGGAAAGTCTTATCCCTAGACTCTCAATTAGCCCTGGTTGGAGCGCAAGCTGGTACATTCTTTTGGAAAGACAGTTTGGCATAATCTCCTGAAGGGGAAGATCCATGGAGCCTGTGATCCAGTCTTTGTACTTTGGGTTGCTGGAGGAAATCTTGTGTACACACCATCAGACATTTATAAGCCCAAACAGTATAGCACAAACTGGAAAGAACTCACAGTCCACCAACAGTAGAACAGTTAACTGAATTGTGATACATCCCTAACAGTAGATTCTACACAGAAAATAAAATAAACATAAGCTACATGCAGTAGCCTAGGTAAATCTCCATACATAATGTTGAAAACGAGGAGGTCACTGAAGTCATTTAAGCATCTCGGGAAAACAAACAAGATCATTACCGCAGTGAGCATCATGGTCACCGCTAGCAGGTAAGAAGCTCGTGACTGGGTAGAGGAAGATTCAGGGTTCGGGATTTTGTAAATGCTCCATTGTGGGGCGCTTGGGTGGCTCAGTCAGTGAAGCATCTGCTTTTGGCTCAGGTCCTGATCTCAGGGTCTTGGGATCCAGCACCGCATGGGCTCTGTGCTCAGTGGGGAGCCTGTTCCTACCTCTCCTTCTGATGCCCCTTCATGCTCTTGCTCTCTCTCTCTGCCTCTCTCTCTCTCTCTCAAATAAATAAATAAAATATTTTTTTAAAAATGTTCTATTGCTTGACTGGGTGCTGTTTTCACAAAATTTTCCTTTTGTAATCACTCATTAAACCTTGGATTATATATGTGTGCATGTGTGTGTGTGTGTGTGTATGATTCACTTTTAAATGTATATCTTACTGTATGAAAATGTTATGAACAAGGAAGGAAGGGAAAAAGAGAAAGAAGGAAAGTGGGAGGGGCTAAGAGCAGGAGGAAAGGAGCTGGATAGATTTCGTGGATGCAAATGTCAGATCCCATCCACCCCTCTAGCTGTTATACAAGCTTTTGGGATGTGCTTATTGTTTGGATGGTTGGATATGTAATGATTATCCCGGGTACCTTCCTCTGGAACACTCAAGAGCCATCACCGCAGGTTGCCAGTGCAGTGAGATTTTCAAATGCCATATTCCATACAGACTTTAACCTTTCACCTCGATCTAGATAAACTCCAAGCCAGCGGCGCCTTGGATTACAAGAACCTGAGGCCGCACTCTGTTTCTGTGAGGAACTGCCAATGTTTTGCCCTCAGGCAGAAAAGAAACCTGATTTCTTTCTCTGGACCACATCTCAGAATGTCCAGATCCAGCAGTTAAAATCTCTCCCCTGCTGCAGTTTCTAATTAAGACCATATTCAGTCACCTCTCCATCTCTGTTTCTGTCTGTGTGTCTCTCTCTTTCCTTCTCTCCTTTCCTTTTCCATCGATTCATGCCCAATTGTCCTATTCTGTGATACTGTTCAGTGAGGCTGACCCTTGTTTCAGATGTGAAATGTCACAACGATTTTACTGCTTTGGTCATGTCTTTACCGTCAGGACAAGAAGAGAAATACCATTATCTTCCAGAATTTAAGTCGTATGGGGATTTATTTTTTTAGTGGCTCCCTGAGAACTGAAATAAATTTGTACATACTTTGATATAACTTTATGGGGGCACCTGGGTAGCTCAGTTAGTTAAGCGCCCAACTCTTGATTTTGGCTCAGATCATGATCTCAGGGTCCTGAGATTGAGCTCTGTGGAGGTCTCCTCACTCAGCGGGGAGTCTGCTTAGGATTCTCTCTGTTCCTCTGTCCCTCCCATACCCACTTGTGCACGCATGCTTGCTCTCTCCCTCTCTAAACAAAACAAAACAAACAAACAAACAAAATCCCTTAACTTTAAGAGCAACTACTTTCTTACTAATATAATTTAGAAATGAACTGACGTCAGGTGAATGTGAGAACGTGGGGACAATTCTTTGTTTCTCTGGAGCTTCCAGCATTGAGAGGTAACAGTGGACCAACTAGTACTCAACTCTCAACAGACCATATTTTTTTGTAAGTACCTCTACACTCAACACACACCTTGAACTCACAAACCTGAGATCAAGAGTGGCATTTTCTACCGACTGAGCCAAGCCAGGCACCCCCAACAGACTGTATTAATGGAGTGAGCCTCCATGTTTTGAACACACAGGTAATGTAAAAATAATTTAAGGACATTCTGATTTATACACAGATATGTTTTATTAGGATTTACTCCAGCTAAAATGAAAATTATGATAATAATTCTATTCATTATTAAGCCCATACTATACATCAGTACTAGTTGCCTGATACACATGATTCAACTGAGCTGACAATGGTTCTTCAGGGATGTGTGGTGTCTTTGCAGATGAAGAAACTGGGCTCCAAGAACTGAAGTAAATTGAGTTGATGGTGCAGGTGTGATTGGTCCTTCCAAAATCAGCTCAGGTTTCTCCCTTCTCTCAGTTCCAGGCGATTCTCTGGCGGAGCTGGCCCATAGGGCTCTCTGTTCTCTGAAAAGAATCTTCTCACTATCCACACCACACCAAAATAGACTTCTAGTCTATTTTGCCTCACAATGCCTCCTCCTGTTTTTATTATTCACATTGTCACGGATACTTAACAGATTCCCCGACCTGAGTGGACAAAACATCCTGTGACACATTTCCAACTTCTGTTTCTTCTCAACACTGAACTCAGAGATGGCCCACAACATGGAGAAGCAGGAGAATGGAATGTATGAGTGAAAAATGGTGACGCAAAGCACCAGATCCTTTCCTTTGCGTCCATCAGCAGATGTGGAGGAAGATGGGGCGGTCTGGGGAATACATCCAGACAGCTTCATCTAGACCCACTTCATATGTGGCCCCTTGGAAACTGTTGCAAGGCCATTCTGAACTGTCCTCCATGGGGCAAACATTAGCAGGATCTTTTCCCTCAAATAGGGAACTTTATCACTCTGTCTTGGAGGTTTGATTGAGTCTGAAATATTATTCTGAACAAAAATTAAAAAATGTAAATTAGTGATAGAGTTGTACAAATTGTAAGGGTGTTGACGATAGGGTAGTGGAAGCAGTGGGCTTGGAGATAAAATCCCTAGAATCACCACATGGTACCCTAGGAAACCACCAGCTGTTCTAACACCTTCTTTCACTTGTCAACTGAAATCCAAAGATGGGTCTGTTGCTTCAAGTCCATGTTGGTGAGGATGCGTGTCAGTGGTGTTTCTCATTTGCTTTAAAATTCTGTCATTTTTTCCAAAATCCCTTCAGAGAATCTCCCAAACCAAAAATTAAACTGAAGGATAGTTTCTTTTTTTGCAATTTAGCAGTTTGGAGTTTTTCGTGCATGGACGCCACTCCACCCCATCCCACTCCATCCTAAATTGAGTTGGAGGCTTTTTTGTTTTCACTCTTGCATAACATGAAAACGAGTGAACACATTTTACTCAAAATTTCCATCTCCAAATCTCCTAAGTGGTGTGAAAAATCCTGGAAAATCTCAGAGCAAAAGAGGACGCTAGGAAAAATCAGGACAAGTGGAAACAGCAGTGAAGGATGTAACCTAACGTCTGTGTCGACATGACCAACATTCCCCAAAGATGTCTTCCTTCCAGTGAGCCTGGGCTGCTAGAATAAAACCACGATCTCACCACCACTTAACAGTGATGGTCATGAATCAATCCTACCCAATCCGGCAGCTGACACACATCTGCTTTGTCCCTTAGGGCACTCTAGGCCCAGTGCCTGCAGCCTACAATATGGTCAAGATTCCATGAAAATCATGTCCCCAGACAAGTACTGGTTCTAAAATAAAAAAAAAGAAAGCTGGAGAATTGAAAAAAAACATGGTCAATGAAATATCTATGAAACAGAACATTGTGCTATCTAGTAATATAGAACTCAATTTATGTATGTATGATGTATGAACATACACACACACATACAGAAACATGCATACATATGCATATGTATGTACACATGTGGGGTTTTCCAAATATAAATAAGCACAAATACACAAAATCTAATTGAGATACAAGTACATTTTAGTATAGCTGACATAATGTGGCTCAGGTCTTAAAGTATACCCTTAACAGCCCTGTCCAGCATGCAAACTTCGTACTTCATGACCCTGCATTCAGATTAATAAATGTGCTAAGTATGCTATTTCTAGAAACTATATCCCCTGACTTCAAAGAACACAAAAATATACTTGATATAGCCAATTATTTCAGAATAAGATAAAGTATGGTATAATTTAAAGAGGTAGCTGGCAAATGAGTGATTTCAACAATTAGGAGAGAGAGAAGGGCTGATTCTCGGACTACCACAGGAAAGGCTTCATGAAAAAGTTAAGCTTTGGGTTAAGTCTCCTAGTAGGGCTGAAGAGGTGGTAAAGGTCGGGATATGTGCAAGAACTGAAAGAAGGATGTGGAAGACAAAGGTAGAGTCTTGAGGACAGGGGCCATGGCCTAAATCTCTTCAATGAACTTGGGTAAGTGCTTTCATAAGGGAGGTTGTAAAGGAGTCAGTGCTCTTTGTATGGAATCCAGAAAAAGCATTCAGTAATGGGCCTCTGAAAAGAGAGCTGTTAGTATTTGGAACTTTTTCTTTCTTCCACAACTAAAATACTAATGAATTCAAGGTCCAAACTAACTACTTCTTTATTCCATTCTGGGAAGTTTTCAGAAATCCTTTTTCAAATGATTTCCAATAGATGGCATCATTTCAGGCACCATGATATCAAGACAGAAATATATATTTGAGGGACTTGTCAAAATGAACTTCTCTTGGTTAAGACTTCCCCTCGTGATCCGTTTCTGTCAGTGATTATCCTATCTTCAGAAGACAGAGGAAAGGGATCAATTACTCTTCTAAGCTTCCACTCCATTTTCTTTATATTATTACATAATGGATACTTCAATCCTTATGTTAGAGTTATTTCAGCACATGTGAATCCCCCAGTGGACTGTGAATCCTGTAAGGTGGGGATGGTGAAAGTGTCTTATCTGTCTTGATGTTCCCAGTACTAAACACAGTGTCCAGCCATTAGCAGGTGCTCTGTGAGAAGAATAAAGGTAAAAAAAAAAAAACCAAAAAAAAAAACAACACTCGAATAAGTGAAGAAACTAAAAATATACACTTCTACAAATGATGTCACATGTACATACATACATTCATGGAGAAAAAGACAAACAGAAAGAGAGAGAGAGAACTTGAGGTTGATGTGATTTCCAGAAGTCAGAGGGACAATTTCCTTAATTCTTACAAAAATAGTAATTCTGGAAGCTTTATATGGCAGAAATTGTTATTGTGAACCACTGTTCACAGATATCCACCCTGGGTATAATAATGAAGCTTTGGTTCCAATAGCAGGTGTGAGTTTATATTCCTTGATCTCTGATTACAGAAATAATGAGCTTAGTGCTGTGCAGAAGGAGAACTGGATCAGGGAACAAAACTGGGTCCAAATCCAGCACCCTAAGCAGGTGGTTCTGTAACCTCAAGAAGTCACTCATTATGTTGAAGGATTAATTTCTCCTCTGTAGAGTGAAAACACTAGCGCTATCTCTATTCTTTGGAGTTACTGTAAGGTTGATACACACATGGCACCCTACTAATTGCTAAGTTTTATTAAAATAGAAGAGAAAAATATTATCTTTGTTTCAGATTCTGAATTCTTGCCTCCTATAAATTTCTCCAAAGCATTATATGGAAAGGAAATAAACACTTCCTATAGATTGAAAATCACGTAAAGGACTCATGTGACCCAGGGGTTACGCTTCTTCTCCAGATGGTTTCACCTCAAACTTAGCCCATGTCGTGGGTGAGATGTTCAATCAGCAGATGTTGCTGTTTCATTACAAAAATATGATGAAAGGGTTTCAAGCCATGGTTAATCCACGATTCTCTGCTTTATCTAATCATAGGATAGTTAATTCTTGGAATAGATAGAAAAACATAAAAGATAATTAGAGGGACCCTGGGGTGACTCAGTTGGTTAAGTATCTGCCTTTGGCTCAGGTCATGATCTTGGGGTCCTCTAATTGAGTCCCACATCAGGCTTGTGCTCTCTCTCACTATCTCAGTCTTTTCCTTCCCAAATAGAGAAATAAAATTAAATTAAACAATTTTTAAAAAGAAGACAATTAAATATCTTCTAAGTAATTCAGTCTACTTTGGCTAATTCCTAAAATTTTTGATGTATTTTTTTAAGGCTGACCACTGAATGCTCTTATGACTGTACAAAAACATTGAAAAGAATATTTTCAATTAATAAATGCTTGTCAATAAGCTAGAATTAAAAAAAAAAAGATACATCCACGATTGTAAATGTAACTATGGTTAAAAAAAATTCTACAGAACTGTGAGGAAAGTTCAAAATTTGAATATGTGAGAACAAACTGAAGGTTACTGGAGGGGGATTGGGGAATGGGCTAAATGGGTGATGAGGATTAAGGAGGGCACTTGTGATGAGCACTGGATGTCATATATAAGTGATGAATCCTTAAAGTCTACACCAGAAACTAGTATTACACTGTACGTTAACTAACTGGAATTTAAATAAAAATTTGGAGAAAGAAAAAAAAAAGAAACTAAACTGGAACAAATTAAAAAAAAAAAAACCTTGTACAAACAAAATAATATTCTACTCACATACAGTACAAGAAATGTATAAGACACACGTTCAGGATGATAACTTTGGGTTAAACCACCCAGAGATGAAGAAGGAGAGTTCTTTAAGCACCTGGACAGTTGTTCCCAGAAAGCACAAGGAACCACAACCAGAGAGCCCACAATGCCACCTGCTAACATGAAACATTGTTACAAACTCATTGTTGTGGATTCCAAGTGACATGTCATGCGTAGCCAGAGCAGAGGACTTTTTATCCTGCCCTTACATTAGTTAGAATACAAGCAACAGATTCAGCTATGGCTTTGACACTTTGCATGTAGGAGAAGAGTTGTTGCTCAGAGATGAGAAACACAGATGAATGAAGGGAAACCATGAATGACCCATATGGAGTCAGGTTTAAGCTTAGGTTTATAGCACCTGCATTGAAGAACTAAAGTATTTCTTTCTAGGGCCCTTGCTTGAAATATTTTTCAATTAAGATTTTATTCTTTAGAGCTGTTTTAGATTCACAGCAAAACTGAAGGGAAGGTACAGAGACTTCCCATATAGCCTCCACTCCACACGTGCATAACCTCCCCTATCATTCACATCCTCACCAGAGTGATATAATTATTATAATTGATGAATCTACATAGATACATCATAATCACCCAAAGCCCATAGTTTACAGTAGTGTCCACTGTTGGTGTCTATTCTGTGGGTTTGGACAGATGTATAATGACATGTATCCATCATGATCACATCATGTGTAGTAAAGTTACGGCCCTAAAAATCCTCTGGGCTTTGCCTATTCATCTCTTTTCCACAGTCCCTGGCAACCACTGATCTTTTTAATGTCTCCAGAGTTCTGCTTTTTCCACAACGTCATGCTGTTGGAATCCTACAGTATGTGGCCTTTTCAGATTGACTTCTCTCACTTAACAATATGCATTTAAGGGACTCCACATCTTTTCATGGTGTTATAGCTCAAATCTTTTCAGTGCTGAATACTATTCCATTGTTTGGTTGGGCCAAAGTTTCTTCAACCATTCAGCTACTAGAGGACATCTTGGTTGCTTCCAGGGTTTGGCAATTATGAATAAAGCTGTATAAGCATAGTGCAGGTTTTTTGTGTCAATATAAATTTTCAGTTCCTTTGGGTAACCTTGCATGAAATTTAAAAAAAATGCACATAACAATACTTCACTTTCCCGAGTGTGCTATGAATAAATTTGGTTGCATATAACAACAACAACAAAGCATTCAGAAGCTTTGGCAAGGCACACATTTTGGTGTTTTTATTTATTACACAAAAAAGTTAATAGTTGGTGGGGTCACTAATGAGAGCTCTGAGGTCATCAGAGACTTAGTCTTATTTTATTCTAATTTTCCACTTTTCTTAGCATACAGAGTTCATCCTCAAGTTTACATCAAGGTTGTAAGGTGTCACCTGCCATCCCATTCACATTGCAAGCTGCAGGAAAGAAAGGGAAAATCATAGATTTCCATAGATCTTGCTGAGTCAGCCCCAGAATCTTCTGGGAAGATCTGCCCACCCCTTCAATGCCTCGACTTACCTTGATTTATACCTCGTTGACCCATTAAAACTGCAAAACAGGCTGACAAAGGTAATCCTTTAGCTGTGTGACTGCTGCACTGAATAAAATCAGGTGTCTGTTATTAAAACCAAGGAGAGAAAGAACAAGACCCAGGCAACTAGGTCTCTCCTACAGCTCACATTCAAACCATAACTCAACTGGTGGATTTGATTTCCTGATGTCAGAGATACATTTTTTTTCCTATTTTAACAAAAATATAATATTTCTAGCTAATACTTTTATATCAATTTATGGTTTATAAAAATCATCTTTAAGTGATTCTATAAAAATCTTCTTTACAAAATACATCACCTGTATGATCTATTTGATTCTCACAGTGATCCTGAGAAGTAAATATTTTGTGTACGTTATCAAGAAATGAAATGAGCTTAGAAAATCTTCGTACCTTGCCGAGAACTAACGTATTAGTAAGAGGATGTGACAACAGTTTAACCAGATCTGACAAACTACAGAGCCCTTGTCTTTTTATCTGAAAATTGATCAACAAACTGCCAATCCTCCTTAATTATTTTTTGACTAATGAGTTATAATTTTCTATTTACTCCATCTCTTCATTGTAGCTCACTATTTCTTTTCAAAGGAGTTTAAAAAAAATCATAATTATTTAATCCAGGCTTGAGAAAGGTGTGAAAAGAAAGGAAACCTACTCTCAAGCATTAACCACAAAGTTCTTTTGAAATGCATGACCATTGTACCTTCACAGCAGCTCAGTTGAACAGGTTCTACTATCCTGAAGATGAGGGGACTGAGGTCAGAGAGGTTATGACAATCCTGTAAGCTCACCCTGTGAGGAGGTGACAGATGGGATTTGAAGGCAACTCTTTCCGATTCCCTACTCCCTTCTGACTCCCTTTGACTTTCTTCCTGTCTCAAAATATTTGTAAGGTTGTTTCCTGATTATTTATCCAAGTAACCTCACAGGTGTGAGGAATAACAAAGGAACACAGTAAAGGAAATGTGAGATCATGCGACTTTCAGACCTGTGACTAATGAAGGAAAGATCAACAAAGAAGAAGAAGCTGTGAAAGATGGGAAGTGTTTGTAGCTGGTTCTTTGGGAAGATCCCAACTAGGTCTTTTGTCTGGCTCCGGTTAAACATCCATTTGCTTTAAAGACAGGGGCTGCATATGGTTTCCTCTACTGCCTCTCTCTAGTACTAAGTTCACAGTAATAATAGTTAACTTTGAACACTTATATTATATGACTAAGGTTACTTCCTATTGCATGGGACACACTTAAACAATTGTAATTTCTAAATGGAAAGATTTAGAATTTACCTTAAGTTTATTTAAAGTGATTTTAAATGCTGATTTAACTGAATGGACTGTGTTTTTATCTGCTAATTCTAGCAATATATCTTCAAAAGATTAGATAAAGCGATGCATATCCGGAGAGCTTAACTTCAAGACCACACAGTTGAAAGGGTGGTCTCAGGACTCACAGTCCCATATGGCTACAGCATGGTCCTTGGTCACAGCATCTTTTTCTCAAGCTCTGCAAATAAAAACAACCTTAACATTCGCCAACAAAGAAAGAATTTAACTATTGATCGATTATCCTAATAGAGGGATCACATGAAAACTATAAAGAATCCAAAATCTGTCTCCTGAACAATGGCTAAAGCATGTGATATTTTTAATGTCTTCCAGATCATTAAGAGAAAGAAAAAAAAAAAAAGCAAAGAAGTGTCCTTTCAGTGGTTTTCAACAGGGAGTGATTCTTTACCCGATGGGAACTTGATAATGTCTGGAGACACTTTTAGTCGTCCCAACTGGGGGTGCTACTGGAATCTCGTGGGCAGAAGCCAGATATGCTAATTATCCTTCATGTCACAGGACAGCCCTCACAACTAAGAATGATCTATTTCCACGTGTCAATAGTCCTGAGGTTGAGAAATACCAAATTAAAATAATCTGTTGGGGTTTTAATGTTTTTCTTTTCATTTTAAGTTGCTATACTGAGAGAGCTTCAATGTTTGGGAACATCCACGAAAGGGTGAATTCTACCTTCCAAAGAGTCACACAACCAAATCCCTTCATGGCATTTTCTGGAGCCTGCAGAAGTCTGGGAGGGGTGGGAAGAGGAGCCTTTTGGAAACTAGCCCCTTGTAACAGCTCCCCCACATCTTAGTCTGAGCTGTAAGTCTACCCCATTTGCATTTGTACATCTATTCTTAGCCCCATACCACCTCTCTAGATGGCCCTGGCTATTTAAATCTAGGAGAAAGGGAGATTGTAGCTAAAGCACACTGGATTGGTAGGAAATGCATGAAGCTTGGACTCAGGCCAACCTAAATGTCATCTCATTCCCTTCTACCGTCTGGCTGTGTAAACTTGGACAGTTTCAAAACTCTTCTGAAGAGCTTAGTTATCACTTGTAAGATGTAGATAATTTTACCCACCTCACCAAATTGTGATAAGAATTAAAGGAGGCAAACCATCTTAAAAATTGTTTTATAGTTTACAAAGCATGATCAGAACAGATTAAAGTCCTCATGGACTATTCGCAATGAGCATTTGAAAGCATATGTGTTAGGTTAAAGCTGTGTTTGTCTATGTTTGTAGCTTCTTCATTCTATTGACCAAGACAGTTTTATGTATCATTGTATAGATGTTCTGTCCTCCCTCAACCGGAGGAAGAGGGCTATTTTGTGAAATTTGTTTGTTTAAACACTTTCTCCCTTTTTGCAGGGCGGGTAGTCAGAGCAAAAGAACTTTTTCCTCAAACAAACAAATGCAAGAAATACCCAATTCTAGTTGACAGAACTTGGTAAACAATGGCTGGTTTTTAAATGTTGATGGCCTTAGGGTACATTTGACTGTGAGTGGTGCCTTAGCAGCTCTTGACAGATGAGAATTTCTAAAGTGAAAAACACCAGACTGACCTTGGCTCTGTATTACCAAACTCAAGTAGCACATCACTGAGAATGGGAGAGTGGTCTTCTTCCAGGGGTCGGAGAAGGTTTCCAGGGGCTAGTTTCCAACCTCCTCCAGTCCTAGCCATGTTGATGCAAAAGTTGAGTATTCATCCTTTCTGATGGTTGAGTCTTCCATTGTAAATATGGACCATGTCTTCCTTATCCATTCATCTTGTGAAGGGCATCTCGGCTCTTTCCACAATTTGGCTATTGTGGGTATTGCTGCTTTGAACATTAGGGTATATCTGGTCCTTCTTTTCACTACATCTGTATCTTTGGGGTAAATACCCAGTAGTGCAATTGTTGGGTCATAGGGTGGCTCTATTTTTAAGTTTTTGAGTAATTTCCACACTGTTTGCCAAAGTGGGTGCACCAACTTGCATTCCCATCAACAGTGGAAGAGGGTTCCCCTTTCTCCACATCCTCTCCAACATTTGTTATTTCCTGTCTTGTTAATCTTTGCCATTCTAACTGGTATAAGGTGGTATCTCAATGTGGTTTTGATTTGAATTTCCCTGATGGCTAAAGATGATGAACATTTTCTTATGTGTCTGCTAGGCATTTGTATGCCTTCATTGGAGAAGTGTCTGTTTATGCCTTCTGCCCATTTTTTTTTTACATAATTATCTGTTTTGGAGTGTTGAGTTTGAGAAGTTCTTTATAGATCTTGCATATCATTTGTGAATATCTTCTCCCATTCCATGAGTTGCCTCTTTGTTTTGTTGACTGTTTCCTTTGCTGTGCAGAGGCTTTTTATCTTGATGAAGTCCCAAAAGTCCTTTTTCACTTTTGTTTCCCTTGCCTTTGGAGACATGTCTTGAAAGAAGTTGCTGTGGCCAATGTCGAAGAGGTTACTGCTGAGAGCAAAACTTCAAGCCCAGAACCTCCCTTTTATCAATCAGAGTCCCACTACTGAACAGCCACTTTTATTGTATCTTGCAAACTTTCAAAAAACGCATTACAAAATCCAAGTCCACCTGAAGGGAGCAATAAAGCATGAATTTGTCGTGTAGATTAGGCTGAGGGAACAAAAAAATTCCATATATGTATCATTCAACATAAGAGCACTTTATTTCTAAATCACTTAACATCCTGGGATGGATCCAGGTCTGTGGCTGGTGAGGGAGCTCTGCTCCACATGACTGGTCAAGAAACTTCAGAATGACAGCAGCTATCCAACTGTGAACATGGTGGTTACAAAACTGAAGGGAGACGAAGTCCTGACTCCATTCAGCCTTAACGGTAGAAATGCATGAAAGAGCAAAAGTGAGAAATTTAATGGGCCATTCCTGAAAAGGAACTCATAATTTCATTGGCTAGAGCTCAATCACATGGTCACAGCTAAAGCAAGGGAATCTGGGAAATGTAGTCTATCTCTGTGCTCAGGAAAAATGGGGAGAATAAATGTTGGCACACAGCTAGTGAATCCACCACAATAAGCAAATTTCTATTAAAGGTGAAAGAGACTTTGCATTTTTGCCATCTTTTCATATATCTGATCATCAGCTGGAAAGTTAGCACAGACTCTAGGGTTCTCATCATTGTCCCAAAGCTGTGAATGCAACTGTTCTCTTTCTCTCTGAGGGTCATATAGTGTGGGGTTTCCCTTGCAATAAATTAGAAAACAGAGTTGCTTTTGCCATCTAGGTAATCTTCATCATGGGACCCATAAGAGAAGACATATCCAGGGTATTTCCAGGAATGGTGGTAATTTGTAATCTAGCATGAGAGACTGGCACTGTACAAATTAGTCCTTAAAAATATAAGGTCTAGCACTCTGAAAAATAAGATTCCTACTTTGCAACTCATTTATAAATGTCAGAGAGGTCAAATGCAAGTTCAAAAGGAAAAATTTGATTTAGTAACTAAAAAACAGTCAAGTGAAAAGTGGTAATCACCATGATTACACAAATCCTTAATGTGTCCAAAAGCAGTGAGCTTTAAAAAATCTGCATGCAATTGCATATTTTTTGTCTTTTTCTACTATTTATTCTAAAACCAAGGCGTAGGTGGAAAATTTTATTAGCATCTGGGTAAGGCCCTCTGCCAGTCTAGAAAATCTTCATTAATCATTGAGATGTTCACCCCCATTTTTTAAAGAACAATGACTCACCAGGACTTACACAGCAATCAGGGCAAAGGTAACCAAATATTGAATTTTATTTTCAAACTTTCCTTTCTTAAGAATGTCTTCACTACTGGAATATAAGACTGCTTTAACCGAATATGCACGTGTTAATGAGAGAGAAGTAGGGAGAGGAAAATAAACTATAATTGAGAGGTGATATTTATGTTAGGATTTCCTCTCCTTTTCAGTTTTAGGTTTAGTCTTAAGCACCTTTGCCCCAAGGGAAGAAAGAGCTCCAGAGAGTTGCGGCAGGCCCATCTAATCGCTTGCACCTCACCACTTAGTTGGAAGTACACCTGGTCACACATTCTCCTGTACCTTTCCTCCATCACGTTCGGAAGAAGATACAGTTAGAAGAGGGAGCAGGTGAAATCCCTGGGGGTCAAGACAGAGACAATATGACCATCTCTCCTTTCAAAGGAGATGCATTCCAATTGCAGTCTTTGTCACAGCCCACGTACAGCAAATTTGGTTTTAATTCACCTCATCTGGCACAAGTTACTCTTTGAAGGAAAGAACAGTCAACAAAATACCTGAAAAAGAAGAGATGTTGCAGAACGCTTCAATGTCTGGTCCAAAGCTTTGAAAGAACTGTGAAATACATTGGTAAATAGGGAAAAATTGGCAAATCGAGAAAGAGCATATATTACTGGCTTATCAGTAAATGGGTTCACTTCCCCATACTTGCATAGAAGTAGACAATTGTGTAGCCTAATATCCGTACACACAAGAAGACAGGTCGTCTGTTTTCTTCAGGCGGCCCTAGTGGAAGAAGGTGTCCTGGTCTCTTTTACTCAGGTGAGTGGGGGATTTAATCTGTTTAACCTCCAGGGATCACTCTGCTTCCTCTCCTGTGATGAGGTGCAGGGTTTGGCTTTGCTCTCTTGGGTCAGCAGCTGCAGGAGGAAGAAATGGAAACTCTTCATTGTCATCGAGCCTCTTTCTTTGCCAAAGAACAATTGATCCCTGAAACTGCTAGCAGAGGGAAGAGGCTTTCCAAGGACAGCAGAAGAAAGAGACAAACTAACTCAAATGATCAGCCTCCCTGGGGACAGGGAGTAGTCTACAAGCAAGCAATAACTGGAGAGTGTGGAGGGTGGTGGAGACTGCCAGAGAAGTGGAATGTCCTGTTCCAGTCCTGTGGGGGCAGGAACACAGGAGAGATCTGGGAATCATGCTGAGATCATGTAAGATCCTACAAGATGCACTTAGTAGGACTCTTTCTGTAATGTAATGTGATTGTATTCCTTTTTAAATGTGTTGCATAAAATGTTACTCAAATCAAAGGAGATCTAATTCCAAACAAGTCATAAATCCTTAAGACAATACTGGGAGAAACAGCTTTGGGAATAATTAATCATCACTTGCCTTCAGTGAGTGGTATTCCAACTTGGGGGCTCATGCAAGAGCAGTTGTAGAAAATGAACATGCTAAGATCAGATACATGCGCTGACCTCACCCAGATGAAAGTGTCAAAGAACTAAATGGTTAAAAGGAACCCTGGAAGTAAGAACAAGGTCGCTGCTCACCAATTCTCTCTGAAGAAATATTAAATCATGTACTTAAAACAAGAAGAAAAATAAACCCAAAAGGAAAGAAGGGGACTGAACAAGACATAATAGGAGAAGAGTTGATGGTAAAAATATGGGGGCATGTCAAGATTTTATCAGTCACAAATATCAGTAATATTTGGGGAAGTTAACATCAGAATGTAGTGTAATTTTTTTTTAATTTTTTAAATTTGTTTTCAGCATAACAGTATTCATTGTTTTTGCACCACACCCAGTGCTCCATGCAATCCGTGCCCTCTCCAATACCCACCACCTGGGTCCCCCAACCTCCCACCCCCCCGCCCCTTCAAAACTCTCAGATTGTTTTTCAGAGTCCATAGTCTCTCATGGTTCACTTCCCCTTCCAATTTCCCTCAACTCCCTTCTCCTCATAACTCCCCTTGTCCTCCATGCTATTTGTTATGCTCCACAAATAAGTGAAACCATATGATAATTGACTCTCTCTGCTTGACATATTTCACTCAGCATAATCTCTTCTAGCCCCGTCCATGTTGCTACAAAAGTTGGGTATTCATCCTTTCTGATGGAGGCATAATACTCCATATTATGGAGTGTATATGGACCACATCTTCCTTATCCATTCGTCCGTTGAAGGGCATCTTGGTTCTTTCCACAGTTTGGCAACCGTGGACATTGCTGCTATATACATTGGGGTACAGATGGCCCTTCTTTTCACTACATCTGTATCTTTGGGGTAAATACCCAGTAGTGCAATGGCAGGGTCATAGGGAAGCTCTATTTTTAATTTCTTGAGGAATCTCCACACTGTTCTCCTAAGTGGCTGCACCAACTTGCATTCCCACCAACAGTGTAAGAGGGTTCCCCTTTCTCCACATGCCCTCCAACACATGTTGTTTCCTCTCTTGCTAATTTTGGCCATTCTAAGTGGTATAAGGTGGTATCTCAATGTGGTTTTGATTTGAATCTCCCTGATGGCTAGTGATGATGAACAATTTTTCATATGTCTGATAGCCATTTGTATGTCTTCATTGGAGAAGTGTCTGTTCATACCTTTTGCCCATTTTTTGATATGGTTGTCTGTTTTGTGAATGTTGAGTTTCAGGAGTTCTTTATAGATCCTGGATATCAACCTTTTGTCTGTACTGTCATTTGCAAATATCTTCTCCCATTCCATGGGTTGCCTCTTTGTTTTGTTGATTATTTCCTTTGCTGTGCAGAAGCTTTTGATTTTGATGAAGTCCCAAAAGTTCATTTTCGCTTTTGTTTCCTTTGCCTTTGGAGACATATCTTGAAAGAAGTTGCTGTGGCTGATATCGAAGAGGTTACTGCCTATATTCTCCTTTAGGATTCTGATGGATTCCTATCTCACGTTGAGGTCTTTTATCCATTTTGAGTTTATTTTTGTGTACAGTGTAAGAGAATGGTCAAGTTTCATTCTTCTACATATAGCTGTCCAGTTTTCCCAGCACCATTTCTTGAAGAGACTGTCTTTTTTCCACTGTATATTTTTTCCTGTTTTGTCAAAGATTATTTGACCATAGAGTTGAGGGTCCATATCTGGGCTCTCTACTCTGTTCCGCTGGTCTATGTGTCTGTTTTTATGCCAGTACCATGCTGTCTTGGTGATCACAGCTTTGTAGTAAAGCTTGAAATCAGGTAACGTGATGCCCCCAGTTTTATTTTTGTTTTTCAACATTTCCTTAGAGATTCGGGGTCTCTTCTGATTCCATACAAATTTTTGGATTATTTGCTCCAGCTCTTTGAAAAATACTGGTGGAATTTTGATTGGAATGGCATTAAAAGTATAGATTGCTCTAGGCAGTATAGACATTTTAACAATGTTTATTCTTCTGATCCAAGAGCATGGAATGGTCTTCCATCTTTTTGTGTCTTCTTCAATTTCTTTCCTGAGTGTTCTGTAGTTCCTCGAGTACAGATCCTTTACCTCTTTGGTTAGGTTTGTTCCCAGGTATCTTATGGTTGTTGGTGTTATAGTAAATATAATCAATTCTCTAATTTCCCTTTCTGTATTTTCATTGTTAGTGTATAAGAAAGCCACTGATTTCTGTACATTGACTTTGTATTCTGCCACGTTACTGAATTGCTGTATGAGTTCTAGTAGTTTGGGGGTGGAGTCTTTTGGGTTTTCCATACAAAGAATCATGTCATCTGTGAAGAGAGAGAGTTTGACTTCTTCATTGCCAATTTGGGTACCTTTTATTTCTCTTTGTTGTCTGATTGCTGTCGCTAGGACTTCTAATACTATGTTGAACAAGAGTGGTGAGACTGGGCATCCTTGTCGTGTTCCTGATCTCAATGGGAAGGCTACAAGCTTTTTCCCATTGAGGATGATATTTGCTGTGGGTCTTTCATAGATAGATTTGATGAAGTTCAGGAATGTTCCCTCTATCCCTATACTTTGAAGCGTTTTAATCAGGAATGCATGTTGGATTTTGTCAAATGCTTTTTCTGCATCAATTGAGAGGACCATGTGGTTCTTCTCTCTTTTCTTATTAATTTGTTCTATCACATTGATTGATTTGCGAATGTTGAACCATCTTTGTAGCCCAGGAATGAATCCCACCTGGTCATGGTGGATAATCTTTTTAATGTGCTGTTGGATCCTGTTTGCTAGGATCTTGTTGAGAATCTTAGCATCCATATTCATCAGTCATATTGGTCTGAAATTCTCCCTTTTGGTAGGGTCTTTGCCTGGTTTGTGGATCAAGGTAATGCTGTCTTCATAGAAAGAGTCTGGAAATTTTCCTTCTGCTTCAATTTTTTGAAACAGCTTCAGGAGAATAGGTGTTATTTCTTTTTTGAAAGTTTGGTAGAATTCCCCAGGGAATCCGTCAGGTCCTGGGCTCTTGTTTTTTGGGAGGGTTTGATCACTGCTTCAATCTCCTTACTAGATATTGGTCTATTCAGGTTGTCAATTTCTTCCTGGTTCAATTTTGGGAGTTTATAGTTTTCCAGGAATGCATCCATTTCATCTAGGTTGCTTAGCTTATTGGCATATAACTGTTGATAATAACTTCTGATAATTGTTTCTACTTCCTTGGTGTTAGTTGTGATCTCTCCCTTTTCATTCATAATTTTATTAATTTGGGCTTTCTCTCTTTTCTTTTGGATTAGTGTGGCCAATAGTTTATCGATCTTATTGATTCTTTCAAAAAACCAGCTTCTGGTTTCATTGATATGTTCTACTGTATCTCTGGTTTCTACCTCATTGATCTCAGCTCTAATCTTGATTATTTCGCTTCTTATGTGTGGATTTGGTTTGATTTGTTGTTGATTCTCCAGTTCTTTAAGGTGTAGAGACAGCTGGTGTGTTCTGGATTTTTCAATTTTTTTGAGGGAGGCCTGGATGGCTATGTATTTCCCCCCTATGTATTTCCCGCCTTTGCTGTATCCCATAGGTTTTGGACCCAAGTGTCTTCATTCTCATTGGTTTCCATGAATTGTTTCAGTTCTTCTTTGATCTCCTGGTTGATCCAAGCATTCTTAAACAAGGTGGTCTTTAGCTTCCAGGTGTTTGAGTTCCTTCCGAATATTTCCTTGTGATTGAGCTCAAGTTTCAAAGCATTGTGATCTGAGAATGTGCAGGGAATAATCTCAGTCTTTTGGTATCTGTTGAGTCCTGATTTGTGACCCAGTATGTGGTCTATTCTTGAGAAGGTTCCATGTGCACTTGAGAAGAATGAGTATTCTGTTGTTTTAGGGTGGAATGTTCTGTATATATCTATGAGGTCCATCTAGTCTAATGTGTCATTCAATGCTCTTGTTTCTTTATTGGTTTTCTGCTTCGATGATCTGTCTATTTCTGAGAGAGGTGTGTTAAGATCTCCTACTATTAATGTATTCATATCAATATGACTCTTTATCTTGATTAACAGTTTTCTTATGTAATTGGCTGCTCCCATATTGGGGGCATAGATATTTACAATTGTTAGATCATCTTGGTGGGTAGTCCCTTTAAGAATGATGTAGTGTCCTTCTGTATCTCTGACTATGGTCTTTAGTTTCAAATCTAATTTGTCTGATATGAGAATTGCTACCCCGGTCTTCTTTTAAGGCCCATTGGCATGAAAGATTCTTCTCCATCCCTTCACTTTCAGTCTGGGTGTATCTTTAGGTTCAAAATGGGTCTCTTGTAGACAACATATGGATGGGTCCTGTCGTTTTATCCAATCTGCAACCCTGTGCCATTTTATGGGTGCATTTAGACCATTCTCATTGAGAGTGATTATTGATAGGTACATTTTTATTGACATCATGTTACCTTTGAAGTCTTTCTTTCTGTAGATTGTTTCTATATTTCTGTTCAATTCTATTCTTAGGATTTTTCCTCTTTTATAGAACCCCCCTTAATATTTCCTGCAGTGTTGACTTGGTGGTTGCATAGTCTTTTAAGCCTTGCCAGTCTTGGAAACTCTTTATCTCTCCATCCACTTTGAATGTCAGTCTTGCTGGATAAAGTATTCTTGGCTGCATGTTCTTCTCATTTAGTGCCCTGAATATATCTTGCCAGCCCTTTCTGGCTTGCCAGGTCTCTGTGGACACGTCTGACATTATTCTGATGGGCTTTCCTCTGTAAGTAAGGAGCCTCTTTGTCCTAGTGGCTTTCAAGAGATTATATCTACAATTATGATTCCTCAATTTGACTATCAGGTGCCTTGATGTTTTTCTGGAATCTATAATCTTGGGTGGAGACTGTTCAGCCTCTAGTACATGAACACTGGTTCCATTCACGAGATTGGGAAAATTTTCATGAAGAACTTGTTCCACTATATCTTCTAGACTTCATTCTTTCTCCTCCCCTTCAGGGATTCCAATAATTCTGATGTTGGAACGTTTCATGGCATCATTTACTTCCCTGATTCTGTTTTCGTGGCTTCTAAGCTGTTTGTTCCAGGTTTCCTCCTGATCCTTTCTCTCTATCTGTTTTTCCTACAGATCACTAATTCTATCTTCTATCTCAGTTACCCTAGCTTTGAGAGAATTTAGATTAGATTGGAACTCATTGAGAGCATTGTGAACCTCATCCCTGGTAGCTTTCAGCTCTGCCCTAACATTGTGAACATCAACTCTGGTTGCTTTCAGTTCAGCCCTAATCAATTCTGTTTGGTCATCCATGCTTTCTCCAACCTAGCTATTGCCTGGATAATTGTTAGCCTGAATTCTCTTTCTGACATATTGTCTATGTTGATAGCCGTTAGCTCTGTTGCAGAAGGCCCATCCTCTGTATTTTTCTTCTGTTGGGCATTCCTCCTCCTAGTCATTTTGGTGAGAGATGGCTGAATGGATGTAGCTGGATGTATCGACCGTGGTGCAGTCAAGGTGCACCCTGGAAAGCTTCTGAGCAATCAGGATTCCCCACCCAAATGAGAGAAGAAAGAAAAGAAAAAGAAAAAAAAGAGAGAGAGAGAGACAGGAAAGAAAGGGAAGATAAAAGAGAAGGTTCAGCCCATATGGGTCCCAAGGTAAGATTTATGAAATATACAAACAAAAACAGACAAATAAAAAGACTGATAAAAGTATATGACAAGAGAAAAAAATATATACATATTATATATAAGCAAATAATTTTATATATAATAATTTTATATATATAATAATATATATAATAATTTTATATATACATACATATATATACACACACATATATATATATGTATATATGTATGTGTATATATATATATATATATATATATGCAAATAAAGGAAGAACCTTGTCAAAAAGAACCCCAAGTGTAAGATTTATATACTATCAGGACAAACACAAAAACACAGAAACACTGCCCACTGGCATCTTCTGCTCCTGTAGAGATCCAGACGTGTGTAATTCTGATCTCAGGCTGATTTCGTGGGTGATCGGAGTTCTTTGGAAGGTAATCAGCTCACTTTAGGGTACACGTTGAAAGGGCGCCTCCTCCTACTTCCCCACCGTCTTGTCTCCCCCAAATGTGGTGTAATTATAAGGAAGTGAACACACAGAAGCCAAAAGAAGGATATTGAGAGGGAAATTGAACCTTTCTAAGGTTCTTTTTTACTTAGGAGAATTAGATATTAGTTCTAGGGTTTGCTAGAAGGATATAAATTTAAGTTTTCATATTACCTCCTAGTATTTTTTCTTTTATTAAAAAATTTTTAAAAACAAAAAAAATTAAAAAATTAAAAATTCAAAGGAAATATAGTATCTGCCCTGCTTAATTCTGAGTCCTGAGTATATCAGTGACTTTTCTATTATTTTCTGTATCTTAAAATCATTTGCCAAACTTAAAAGGGACAGAAAATGTGAAGAATACAAGGGAGGAGAGGAAGAGAAAGAGTGAGAAGGGAACCCAGTTATGGAGCAAAATGGTCAGATTTGAGAGGGAATTACAGAACCAAGTAAATAAAAGAAGGCCATGCTGAGACTAAACCAAAAAAGAGGGCAGTGTGGACCTATGGAAATCAGTGAAGAAAGACAGTTCTTCGGGTGGGGAGAATGAATAAAAAATTAAGATTTTCTGCAAGCAATAACAAAGAAATGATAAAATAACATCACAGAGAGTGGAAAACCTAGGATAAACAAGAGGGATCCAAGCATATAAGTCCCAGTTCCTCCAACTCTCCAGCAAGGGGTTTCCACAAGAATTGCAATAAGCAGTATCTTAGAGCTCATACTAGAATTCCTGATGTTTTACTCCATAAGTGATGCATGCGTTGTCCCTGTTTGTGAGTCTTATCCCATCCCATTTATGGCAAGTGCTCAGTTCTTCACAATGCTCTTGTCATTTTCACTGTATCCCAAGTTAAAGAATCACAATGCTCTTGTCATCTTCACTGTATCCCAAGTTAAAGAACCTTTCCAGTGTTCTTTTAGAATCTAGATGGATGGTAGGCCAGGTGGTCATGGAGGCTCACAGTGAGTAACATTTTAGCCATTCTCACCCAGGGAAGGCCTTGGGTGTTATCCTACTAAGCACCATCATCCATCACATAGACACTAGTTTTGTAATTACCACTCAACCTGGCCACAGAGTGGGCAAGTCCTAGAGAAAGATTGTTCTGTCCAGTTGGACTCCCTCCAGCTGTCCCAAGTGGTCCCAAGTTGAACCCAGCTTGGAGATGTTGTTTTTACAAATGGAACCTTGGAGTGAAAGAACCCAAGTACAGATCTAAGTGAAGTGAGAAGCTAAGAAAATGGGCCTGGGAATCATGGCTGGGCATCATCACACTGAAGTAAATGCCCCACAGATGTGGTTCAGACTATACAAGTGTGACCACACTTTGAATGAAACAAACACAGTGTGTGTGTGTGTGTGTGTGTGTGTGTGTGTGTGTGTACCAGGCACATGTTTAGGGCCTTCTTACTCAATATTTCATTAACTTCTCACAAATCCAGGAAGTAGATATTGCCAGCGCACTTTAGGTAGAAGGAAACTGGACCCAGGTTAAGTGTCTTATCAAAAAACCACACAACCTGTGAATGACAGAATGGTCCTTAGAGACCAGGTCAGTCTCAATGTGAAGCTCATGGGCAGCTGATTCATTTGGAGCTGAATGTGAGGCAATATAGAGTAATGGTTAGGGTCGCAGTGAGAATGTTTTTCATCTGAACATAATATTTTAGGCTTAGGGGGGCCTATGTGGAGCTGAAGGAGATGGAAAAATTGAATATGAGGGTGAGGATATCCAAGAAAATGGCTAAAATGGTTATTTTATAGTGACATCAAAAGTAATTTGCACTGGTATTTATTTCACTGCTTAATAGCACACTTTTCAGCAAATTGTTAAACATTTTCCTGTTAGAGCCAACGAGTCACCCCGTAAGAATGAAATTGTGTACATTTTATTGTTCTCATAAGTTATGAGGAAGTTTAAAAATTGTCCATTACTCATGGTAAATTGCAAAAAGGAAAAGTGTGGAACAATTTTTCATTTGGAAATCAGCTTGTAACTAAACTGAATAAACAATGAAATACATTTATTTTAGATGAACTTTGGGATGCTGGTGCTAGGAAATAGGTGGGAGGCTGTTGGGCCCAATCCTGTCCTCTGGAAGGACCTCCAGTTAAACAGATGCAGATCTCCTTTCCTGCAGTGGTTCTTGACTGGGGGTCATTTTGCTCCAGCCCCCAACCTCCAGAGAATATTTGGCAAGGAAGGTAGGAAGACATTTTTAGTTGTCACAACTGGAGCACGTTCTGTCATCTGGTGGGTGGAGCTCAGAGATGCCACTAATCATCTGACCGTACATAGGACAGTCTCCACAACAAAGAATTATCTGGCTCAAAATACCTAGTGCCCAGGCTGAGACAGCCTGCCTCATTGAAAGAAAACACAGGAGGCCTCCCTTGAAGTAGATGAGTAGGATGCAGACACCCAATGACCCCAAAGCTAGCCCCTATTACTTTCCAGATTTAATAGAGTCAGCTGAGGAAGTGACCAAGCTAATACTTAACCTAAACCACTATGTGCATGTTACCCTGCGTGCCTCAGCCTGACCTCTGATCGATCTCCACGTGTGTCTGCAACACAATAAAATCTAACTCCACTAAATCACTCTTCTTCAATGTGGCCCACAGTTAAGCACTATCACTTGCAATGCATTTGAGTTCCTAGGCAATATTTCTGTACATAATGCACATCTTAAAAAATAATGACATTCTGGCCAGTGAGTACCTGATCACAGCTCACTGCAGGAAATGAATAATTTCTCTGAGCAGCTGTTCTAAGCACTGACTTCAAGAAATGATATTGTAATATTAAATTGAAGATTACTATCTTTGGGGGAAATAATCTCTTTAAAATTATCCATTCTCTGCTTTTAATGAGAAAATGGGCCATTTGGAGGTTGATACCAAAAAAATTCATTCATTACTCTTCAGAGTCTCCATTCCAGTTTAGAAGGATGTTTCAGGATTTACAATAGATCTAACTCAATTCCACATTCCATCCCAAGATTGAGGGAAACTGAGGCACAATGACTTATGAGCAGCAGAACAAAGGGTTAACGTAGAAGCCTGGCAGGCAGGCCTCTGGACCCTTCTGGGTCCTATCCTTTGAGGACTACTTGCTGCCTCATCTGTTGCTTCAAGACAGCCTCAGGGAGAAAGCTGGGGCCACTCTATTCTAATTCTGTCTCTACCTAGTCTCCTTCTACCTGGTGACTTAAAGAACATTTAAGGCATTCCACATGGCTTTTAACAGAAACTTAAGTAGACCTGAACAAAATGTTCTTTCAGTGCCAACAAGGAAGACCACTAATTAGCAACAGAAACTGAGCTCATCCCCAGAGTCTGCCCCACTGTCAGGGCATATCGCCTTCTGCCCTTTGTTCTTACTTCTTCTGGGTGGCCAGCAGCTTTAAGGGTGGGGGACAGAGCCCCATGCTGGTCTCAACATCCAGCACCTCCAGCCCATCTTCCCACCACTGCCCCTGACTTGGACACATTTCCTGCTTGCCCATTTCCTCATGGTTCAGGGAACCAGCTCTTGCTGGGGGCTCCTGAATGGCCCAGCCTACACACTCCATGAGTCCATGAGGCAACATGGGGTCATGGGTCTACAGCCCTGGACTGTGTCTCCCTCCTGTCTCGGGAGGGTCTTGGGAGGCAGGGCTGCCTATTTAGGAACTCTGTGGGGCTCTGGCACCCCTTTGTAAGAGGCAGACTTGAAGCTGGCCTGGAGAGTGAGTGGTGGTGTACAAAGGAGAGGTGGTAGGGATGGGCTGGGACTATGGTGAATGCATGAGCCCTCAGAGAATGCACAAGAAAAGGCCTGGTTTGCTTAGGGGATGGCCAACAGTTCAGGCAGGTGCCATACTTTGTGTGCGGTGGTGAGAAATGAGTGGATTGGTTGAAAAAATGGGTTGAAGTCAGATTGTAGACAGTGTTTACTGCCCAGCAAAGGAGTTTGGAGTCCACACTGACTTGCTAAGACTTACTGTTCATACCTCCAGTACTATCTCCGTCTCTTTAGCAAGCGAGGTCCTTGAAGTCAGAGATGTTGTGTCTCATCCTCTTCCCAGGCCTCGGGTGTGGCCGAGGTGGAAGTGGAATGGAGACCCTGGTCTTATTTTTTGGTAAGTTGTTCTAGGAGATACCACCCTCTTGGGCCAGCCACAAGCCACCTTATCATCTGCCTTCCATGTTTCTATATGGAGTAAAAATGACCATGGTGCTAGGCACCTTGGTCAAGAAGCAGGTACAATGAACATGGGATATCCTGCCTTCATTTCAGTTCTGTGGCTCTGAGTCTGTTTTCCTGATTCTCTTCTGAGAAAACAATATCAAATGTGAAACCAAGGATAGTAAAACTATTGGACTGGCTCCATACCTCAGCTAGGCTCATCTTTTCTGTCTTACTAGAGTAGTAGTGCCCAGAGTTATCAGGGGTGAGACAGAATTGGCCCCCAGTGTCCTTCCCAAGGCAGAATCACTGGGCAATCTTTTGGCCTCCAGTGGGGGAGCCAGGATGGATGAAGATAAAGGACCTGGAGACAACAGGCCAGCAAAAAGTGAAGTGACTGGGAAATATTTCCCTCTGTGTAACCAGAAACAGGTTGCTCTACTTCTCTGAGCCACCTGATTCTCAACTTTAGACAGGGATTATGAAGCTACTTTGCAAGGATGTTTGTAAAAATTAAATAAGGTCACATAGGCAAACCACTCAGCACAGAGCCTGCTGCCATGGTCATGACATGGAAGCCATGATGACATGGGAAGGGCATCTGTAAGCCTTCATTCAGTCCATTCAGTTCAACACTTAGTAACCAAATAGAATATCCAGCCAAATCCGACTCTGGTCCTCTAAATTCTCACTGGTTTTATGGTCTATCAAGTACAAGGTTTTCTTCCCCATTAGCTTGGGGCCCCTCAAAGCCTTAGGTGTCTCTGAGTCTATAGCTTCTAGCACAGTTCCTATATGCAGGAAAATAGAAAATTATAATCCCAACCAGGACTTTTAAAAAACTAAATACTTACCTTTTATAAGAGAGGTTTTTCTCTGTATTTGCTATTGACCACCTGTCCTGACTTTAAAATCTAAGGAGGAAATGATCTGTGACTCTGTGACTGTCCATTTCACTGGGGCCCTGGTAGGCTTCCAGAGTCATATGTATATATGTATATTACATAAGTATTAATATATATAAATTGTTATACATATAACATATTTATTATCAGGTATGATTTATATTATAATTTATTATTATATTAACTGTATTTATATTTGTAAAAACAAGATCTTGCTTTATATACACCATACATTCTGTTTTGGAAACCTTTATTTTCCAGTAAATTATTTACCCCCCCCCCCCTTTTTTTTTTCAGTAAGCTTTCAGCAAATCTAATATCCAGACCATATTCAAACCCAACTCACCAAAAAATTATCATTTATAGGTAGTTGGGACAAACCAGCTTTTTCATCCAGAATCTTAATTCACTTTGAAGAGTTATTTTGAGTTGGCTAAAGTTTGCTTTAATGTTTCATACCAGGAGATCACAGCTTGTTTCCTTTTGGGGAAATCCTTTCTTATAACAAATGTTATTATACAGCAAGGGAGCAGTTTATCACAAGGATAATGAGCTTTCTGTTTATTAGGTCACTCAGATTGAGCCACCTGCTGGGAGAGATAACATCACATTGAGTTGATTTTGGTACTACATAAGAATGCTTTAAATAGGAGCATCCAGAGCTGTTTATTTGTGGTAATTCTAGAGTTCAGTTTACCCCCAAATAGATTAAACCTGAGTTATGAGTACCTGGAAAAAGGTTTCAGAATTAAGTATGGTAAATTTTATATTGATTGGTTTTTTAAGTGTTCCAACACACTTTTTCAATGCTTCTAGACTGGAGTATGACTTCTGTCACCCAGGTGAAAGCCAGGTCTGTGGACACAGGACTCTCACCTAAGACTACCTGCCTTTTTAGGTAGTAGGGACGGACAATCTAATATCCATTCTAATATTCCGAAATCCTTTTGGTTTCCAAAACCACCGAAACAAATTCACTTGTCTTGTTTTCTTTTTCTTTTCTTTCCTTTTCTTCTCTTTTCTTTTCTTCTCTTCTCTTTTCTTTTTTCTTTTCCCTTTCCTTTCCTTTTCTTTTTCCCTTTCCTTTTTCCCTTTCCTTTCCTCTTCTTTCCTCTTCTTTTCTCTTTTTTCTTTTCTTTTGTTTTGTCATTACTCAGTGCTCATCACAATAAATGTACTCTCAATCCTCTTTATTTACTTCAGCCATTCCCCCACCCACCTTTCCTTTGATAATCACCAGTTTGTTCTACAAGTCTGTTCTATTTGTTTGTCTCTTTTATTTTTTGTTCATTTCGTTTCTTAAAATTCTACAAATAAGTGAAATCATATGGTATTTGTTCCTCTCTTTCCATCTTATTTCATTTAACATTGGATCTGCTAGGTCTATCCATGTTTTTGCAAATGGCAAGAACACATTCTTTTTTATGACTGAGTAATATTGATCATATATACGTGTATATATATATATCATCTCTTCTTTATCCATTCATCTATGGATGGAGACACTGAAATAGATTGTTACCAATGAAATTGAGTCAGTAATAAAAAAAACTCCTAAGAAACAAAAGTCCAGGACCAGATGACTTCACAGGAAGTTTCTACCAAATATTTAAAGAAGAAATAATGTCTATTCTTCTCAAAGCAGTCCAAAAAAATAAAAGGAAAGAAAGCCACCAAATTCATTCTACGAGGCCAGCATTACCTTAATACCAAAACCAGATAAAGACACTACAAAGAAGAAAACTATAGTCAATATCTCTGATGAAAATAGATGCAAAAAAATCCTTATTTGTTCATTTAGTCATCAACTACTTTACTCATCCCTTTCTCTCTTTTTTTAAGATTTTATTTATTTATTTGACAGACAGAGATCACAAGTAGGCAGAGAGGCAGGCAGAGAGAGAGGAAGGGAAGCAGTCTCCCTGCTGAGCAGAGAGCCTGATGCGGGGCTAGATCCCAGGACACTAGGATCATGACCTGAGCTGAAGGCAGAGGCTTTAACCCACTGAGCCACCCAGGCACCCCATACTCACTCATTTCTTTAGCACATATTTACTGAACACAGATCACATGTCACTTACTGGGGACACATCAGTGAAGAAGGTGGGCATGGTCCTTGCCTCCTGAAGCTCAAGGTGCACCTAGCATCAGCTGGACCACAAGGTGGGTCTGAGGGCAATGGAGTCTTTATCCATTTTCCTAATTCCTGGCTGGGAAAAGAAGGTCTTCAGTTCCTGGCAGGTGAAGGTGAAGACAGAGAATTAGTGGAAATTAATTTATTTTTGAGGTTCTCACTCTGCAAACACTGTCTCCAGTGGAAGCCAGATCTCATCTGATCTCTGGAGTTCTATGGGGTTGGTGGAGGAGTCCAGAAAGAGACTGGATATTTTAGGTGTCAGAGGTTTCTCATCCCTGACCCATCCTTAAGGAGAAGCCCTGTCTTCTTTTCTCCTTTAAGGTGACAGTCTAATGGTCAGGACCTAAAGAAACCCAATGCAATCATGTTAGAAGAGGAACCCCTTATTTAAGCCTGGAACTGGCAATATGACCAGTTATGTGGCAAAGAAAATTCCTTCTACCATCTAAAGTGTCAAATCCATCTTTCTTATGCTCTAACTTCTATCTATTCTTAACAACCCATTCACATTCCTTCCTCCAAAGGGAAGCCCTTCGCCACACCCAGCTCACACCCATTTCTCTACTCTTAGGACTCCTATAGCCTTTGCCTGGGGTCCTCATTAGGATCTGTCACACACTGCTTGTTTCTTCAGTTAGAATGCCAGATGGTTGTCTCAGGGGTCTTATCCCTTGTGCAAGTAAAGTACAAGCATGCCAAAAATTCTTTGTGACTTATAAGTGAAGCCAACTGACTGATTTCTTTGGGGCAGGCAAGTTAGTATAAGGCTTAAGCAGATGACTTCTAAAATCAGATCACCTGGGTTTAAATTCTCTTACTAGCTGTATGGGTTTTCACAAGTCGCTCAAACGTTCTACACTTCTTTTTTTTCTCATCTGCAAAAGAAAAAAAATTAGTGCCAATCTCTAGCATATTTGCAATAGTTAAATTATTCAATGCATGAAAAGTATGTAGAATAGTACCTGACACTTCAGTGAGGATTAGTAAAGTTACTATTGCCTTACTTTTAAGAATGAGGCACCTACTTACAATACCCCATAGGATTCCAGACAAGTAGTTGCTTTTTTCTTTTCAGTTTTATTTAAATTCCAGTTAGTTTACATACAGTGTAATATTAGTTTCAGATGTACAATATAGTGATTCAACACTTCCATACAACAGCCGGTACTCATCACAACAAGTGCACTCCTTGATCCCCATCACCTATTTAATTCACACCCCCAACCTTCCCCTCTGGTAACCATCAGTTTTTCTCTATAGTTAAGAGTCTTTTTCTTGGTTTGCCTCTCTCCCTTTTCCCCCCTCTTCATTCATTTGTTTTGTTTCTTAAATTCTGCATATGAGTGAAATCATATGGTGTCTTTCTCTGAATGACTTATTTCATGTAGCATAATACACTCTAGCTCCATCCATGTCATTGCAAAGGCAAGATATCATTCTTTTTTATGGCTTAGTAATATTCCATCATGTGTGTGTATCTCACACCTTCATCCATTCGTCAGTCAATGGACACTTGAGCTGTTTCCATAGTTTGGGTATTGTAGATAATACTACTCTAAATATCAGGGAGCATGTATCTTTGTGAATTAATATTTTTGTATTCTTTGGGTAAAAACCTACTAGTGCAATTACTGGATCATAGATTATTTCTATTTTTACCTTTTTGAGGAAACTCTATGCAGTTTTCCTGAGTGACTTCACCCAGTTTTCATTCCCACCAATAATGCAAGAGGGTTCCCCTTTTCACATCCTTGCCAATACCTGTTGTTTCTTATGTTGTTGATTTTAGCCACTCTGTACTCTGAAAAGTATAAAACACCAATGAAAGAAATTGAAGATGACACAAAGAAATGGAAAGAATTTCCATGCTCATGGGTTGGAAGAATAAATATTGTTAAAATGTCTATACTACCCAAAGCAATCTAAACATTTAGTGCAATCCCTACCAAAATACCAACAGCATTTTTCACAAAGCTAGAAAAAAAAAATCCTAAAATATGTATGGAACCACAAGAGACCCCAAATAACCAGAGCGACTTTGAAAAAGAAAAGTAAAACCAGAGGGATCACAGTTCTAGACTTCAAGTTATACTACAAAGCTGTAGTAATTAAAACAGTATGGTACTGGCACAAAAATAGACACATAGATCAATACAACAGAATAGAAAACCCAGAAATGAACCCACCCCAAATGAATTATATGGTCAATTAATCTTTGACAAAGCAGGAGAAAATATCCAATGGGAAAAAGAATGTCTCTTCAACAAATGGTGTTGGGATAAACAGACAGCTACATGCAAAAGAATGAAACTGAACCCCTTTCTTACATCATACACAAAAATAAATTCAAAATGGATGAAAGACCTCAATGTGAGACCTGAAAACATAAAAATCCTAGAAGAGAGCACAGGCAATGAGTTCTTTGACATTTGCTCTCTGGTAGCTTCTTTCTAGCTATGACTCTTGAAGCAAGGGAAGCAAAAATAAACTATTGGGACCGTATCAAAAGCAAAAGCTTTCGCACAATCAAGGAAACAATCAATAAAACTAAAAGGCAACCTGCTGAATGGGAGAAGATATTCGCAAATGACATATATGATAAAGAGCTAATATCCAAAATCTATAAAGAACTTACAAAACTCAACATTCAAAAAATGAATAATCCATTTAAAAATGAGCAGAAGACATGAATAGACATTTTTCCAAAGAAGACATACAGATGACCAACAAGCACATAAGAAGATGCTCAATGTCATTTAACAGCAGGGAAATGCAAATTAAAACTACAATGAGATATTACTTCACACCTGTCAGAAAAGCTAAAATCAACAACAGTAGACAAATAGATTTGAAGAGGAACACAGAAGTAATTTGGCCCAACTTCCTACCAGATCTTTATGATTGCTTAGTAAAAGGATAAGGAAGTAATTCTAAGCCACTAAAAATAATCTTGAAGGCCTCTGTGCATCTTCAAACACAAGTATACTAAAAAGAGCACAGCACTCAGACCCACCCAAGTACACAGCCTTCAGTCACCATGTAAGCACTTTGACTTCCCGGAGACTCTCATGCTATGAGCCCCAAATTATCCCTGGTGGAAAGACCACATTGAAAATCCTTGAGATCATATGATGAGGGAGAGGGAGAGGTAAAGTGATGCCCCCAACAAGCCCCCATTGGATTTTCTTCAGCTTTTCTAGCTCCTGACGACAACTACATGTGATACCTCATGCCAGAACTGTCTGGCCCATCTTCTCCCAAATTTCTCACTCTTAAAAACTGTGAGATATAATAAAATGAATGTGATTTTATGCCACCAGGTTTTGTAATGATTTGTCAAATACGAACAGATGATCAGAACAGATTTTTCTTTCTCAATTGAAATGTTTTCCCTCCCTCACCCTTCCCTTCCTTCCTTCGTCCCTTTCTTCCCCCCTCCCTTCTTCCCTTCCTTTCTCTCTCTCTTTCTTTCCATCTTTCTTCCTGAATGCAGCAATGAGTTCAGGAAGGAGAGGGTTTAGAGTCTTGTCAAAATTACCACATCTTTCTAGATCCTTTGCATACTAGAGGAAAGGGAAAAAGGTAAAATTATTTTTAAAAAATCAAATAATGGGCATTCTCTCCAACAGAAAACTGAGAACACATATAGGAAATTCTGCTTGATTTATTTATTTTTTTTAAGTTTTTTAAAATTTAAATTCAATTAGGCAACATATGCTTGCTTTAAATATAATTCCACTGCACCATGGTTTATTGCTGGGGAAAGCGAGATGGTGCTGCATGACCCTGGGAAATGTCAGGCTTGTGGGCCTGGCCCCAGGAACAGTGGACCAGTGGGTCTTCTCTCAGCCTTCTGCTCAGTGGATGGGGTCTGCTCCTCATGGGCTTATGTTCCACCGACTTTGTCCAAGGGTCTCGCTGAAGGTTCTGATGGTGGATGTGTACTACATTCCTCCTCGGACCCCTTCCCAGTTTGACAAGCTCCAAGAAGCCAGCACATGAAGCAGCACAGGAAATGCAAGACATCTGTACTGGGGCCTGGGAACACACTTTCCTCAGTCCCCTTGCTAGTGTGGTCCTGGCATGGAGCAGGGCCTCTGGAGAAATGAATTAAAGAAACAAGTCCAGTGGAGAACATGGGATTCCACTTCCATTCATCTTCCTTATTTTGCAAACACCACATTCTGCAAATCCCATGCCAGTAAAGCTCTTGGATCAGCCCTCAAATTCTTCTGGATCCTTAAGGGAGGAGATGTCAGGGCTGGCCAAGAATCTAAGTGGAAACTGATGACAGAAGCTGACATTAATCAGCTACACAGTATGTTCTTCCCAGCAGGTTTCTTCCAATAAATCAAAGGCCAGCAAATCCGAGGGGTGTTTAGCCATGAGAGAGCAACTGTTTGCTGTTCTCTTTCCTTGCTAAAGATGATGAATTTAATATTTAATTGAATCCAACACTGGTGGCCGTGGGAGTGTTTGCTGTAGGTGTTGGGTGCACATACCATGAACAGTCACATTTCCTCATAGGCCAGGGCTGTGTCCAAGCATCCCCTGCCACACATGGTTCATCGTTGATGTTAAAGTTTCCTGGCCAAATGGAGCCACCACCCTATCGAGTGATCTGAAACAGACTCCGTCTTTTGAGTTGGAATCCTCAGGCTGTTTTCGGTGACCAAATAATTTCTTTTCCTTCCTGAAAGACCTAATTAAGATACTTAAAGATATTAATGTAATGATGTCTGTTTAAAATCCAGCCTGGGCCAAGCTCTTTCAATATGAGTATGTATGGTGTTAGGGGGATAAACTCAGAGAATGGGTAGCCTTTTGTCTGACGCCATGTTCCCCCCATTCAAGCTGTGCTACCCTAACTCCATCACTTTACATCTCTGAACTTCCTTCTGCTATCTTGAAAATGAGAATTAAAACCTCCATTATCTTTGTGATAAAGATAAACAAAGAAAATGTACATGAATGACAGTTTCTCTGCTGCAAGAGAACTTGAACATGAAAAAGTCAGATCATTATCATTTGTACTATTAGTAATAAGGTATTTACTAAGGAGCATGAAAAAATGGGACTGGCTCTTATGGTAGAAAGTTCTGAGTGAGGGCCATTAGAAAAGCAAACGTCATGACCTCAGCCAACACTAAACTCTCTTCTAGGACGAAAATCTTGATGGAGATAAGATCTTTGTTTCCAAGGCAAGACTCATAACAGAGCTACACTTGGCCAATAAATGGGAAACTTACTTAAAAAATTAAGCTACTGGGGCACCTGGGTGGCTCAGTGGGTTAAGCCTTTGTCTTTGGCTCAGGTCATAATCTCAGGGTCCTGAGGTCGAGCCTGCTTCCCCCTTTCTCTGCCTACTTGTGATCTCTGTCTGTCAAACAAATAAATAAAATCTTTAAAAAAATAGCTAAGAATTTCATCCTAGGTATGTCACAAAAATGTATCAAATCACCCAGCGTGTAGACCAGTACCATACATCTAGAAATATGCTCATAAAAATGACTATAGATGCATAAGATCCTTGTTCTACTCACTTTTTCTTCTCCAAGTGACAAACTCTTGTGGGCCCACTTACTCCTTTGTATAACTTAAAGCAAAAATCTTTCTGGGGCTGGTCTTTTCCCATACAATCTTTTTCTAACAAGATAGATAGATAGATAGATAGATAGATAGATATCTTGTTGTGTGGATGAAACAGCTAATGTATGCCTGCCTCTGCCTATTGATCTGTCTCAACTCCAAGTTTCCCTCTGCAAAAGAGGTCTTTTCAGACTCTAGTAGACACATAGTCTGCCCCTCCCCCTCCCAGACATCCGTTGCTGTTGTTGTCATCATCCCGTTTTCTTTCTTGGAGCACTTCTCATTATTTGAATTTATATGATTTATTTATTTGTTGTTGCTTTTTTTTTTAAAGATTTTATTTATTTATTTGACAGACAGAGATCACAAGTAGGCAGAGAGGCAGGCAGAGAGAGAGAGAGGAGGAAGCAGGATCCCCACTGAGCAGGGAGCCCGATACGAGGCTCGATCCCAGTACCCTGGGATCATGAAGGCAGAGGATTTAACCCACTAAGCCACCCAAGTGCCCCTATTTATTTGTTAATGAGTTTATCATTTGCCTTTTTTAAAAATTACAGGTTCCAAAAGAGTAGGAACTTGACTCATGTCTTGACTGTTTCTAATGGAAACTACAATATAGTTAGATACCAATTATGGGAACATTCTTCCCAATGCATTGAATGTTAATAGCCTCTCCTTACACTGTATGATGCAATCTTTCCAGTGACATATATGGCAGCCTTGTTGTTCCACAATGAATGCTTAGTAAGTTCTTTGTGCACAAAGTAAGAGTGTAATAATAATGTGAAGTGCTTATCTCTTGCCAGGTCCTAGAATAAGAGCTAGAAATGTAAAAAAAAAAATGAATAAAACAGAGTCTCTGCTCACCATAAGCAAGTCCATACTCCGGCACTGAAAAGTTTTATTACCTTAACATGGTTTTAAGGTCAAATACAGCTACCTTTACATAACCATCAATATATAGAAGCCATTTGAAAAACATTTTACTGTTTTAAATCATTTCTTTTCATCATGATCATGATCATTAAAACTAACACATGATTTCCTGAGTTACTGCTTCCTACAAAAATCTGTACTAGTCACTGCTGAGGCACAGACATGACTAAAAGATTGTTTGATATTTACTGTATTCCAAATGTGGTTATATTTTCAATTTTCAGGGGTGCCTGGATGGCTCAGTGGGTTAAAGCCTCTGCCTTCAGCTCGGGTCATGATCTCAGGGTCCTGCGATCTAGCCCCTTGTCGGACTCTCTGCTCAGCGGAGAGCCTGCTTCCTTCCCTCTCTCTCTCTCTCTCTGCCTGCTTCTCTGCCTACTTGTGATCTCTGTCAAATAAATAAATAAAATCTTTTTTAAAAATTTTCAATTTTTATATTTATTTTCATATTTATATTCATATTTGACAATTTAAGTGACACCTGAAAGCCACTATTAGTGTGGTATTTTGGTTCATACCTAGGATACAAACCTGGATACAAATGTTCCCAGTAATATAAGCTGTGGCACCTATTCTATCCCGTGTGTGTGATGAGAAGGAGAAGGAGGGTGAAGGGGTAGATGGTTAGCTGATGACCTAGTATAAAAAGGTAAATTTTGCCCCTTTAATCACAAATTTACATCAGATGATCCAACATGAACATCAGAGGTTCCCAGATCAAAGGGTAAGGCTGAAGGAAAGCATAGGGTATCTAGAGTCTTGCTTTGGAGTTCTGTAGTCTTCTTTTAATGAGGGAAGGAAGGCTGTTATTAGCAGAGAAGAGTGTACTTTTTCCTTTTCATCTGCCAATATTGCGAAGTCAGCACCCTGCCTCTCACCAAATACTTCTTTAACCTCAGAGACGCTAGATCCTCAAAAGCTATTGAAGCCAAATTCCAGTGGAATTAATGCCATGACCAAAAACAAGGGCTGTTGTCAAGACATATGCTAACCCCCAGTGCTGGTGCTGTAGCTGCTCCCACTGTGTAATATACATTAAAGAGCACAGGACATACCATATTAGATGCCAAGGACACATTCAAGGTCATTGAGTTGGAGAGGGCACGGATTGCATGGAGCACTGGGTGTGGTGCAAAAACAATGAATACCGTTATGCTGAAAAGAAATAAAAAATTAAAAAAAAAAAAGGTCATTGAGGAAAGGAGAGACAGCAGTGTCTTAAGACATATTTTAATGCCTTGCCTAAGGGTCTAACCCTCTTTCTCTATGCTCTGATGTTTCCTCCCCTAAACCATCTATGACTCTATCATGAATGCCTGTTAGAGCTTAATTTCTCTTTGATCTTCCTTTTCACTACTCTGTTAATGAACTACAATCTCATTTAGTCTTTCACAGTCTCATACAGGGGACCTCAGAGACCATCACATGCAATCCTTCAACTTACTAATGAGGATTTGACAGAAGAGTGGATGCCCAGAACTAACCTAAAGATAGGACTTCTCTCACCAGGAATATGAGAAACCTCTACTTTATGAAAAGATAAAAGGAAAAGAAGGAAGATCTTGAGGAAGAATCTGGAGGCTGCATAAATGTCCAAAACATAGCAACTCATAGATTTACTTGTGATTCATGTAAATTTATGCAGTAGTGAGTATGCCAAATGAATGAACAGGTCCACATGTATTCCTAGGTTGAAAGGACAGAACAAGTTCCCTTCTGTCTCTCTCTCTCTTCCTTCTACCCCCTTCTCTTCTCTCTCTCTACCCCCACTCCACCTCCTCACCATCATTACCATCCTCATCATCCTAACACATAAACTTTTAGAACTATCAGAAGAAGAGTTAAGATACCAGTAGAGATAAGTTGAAAAATGTAATGATGTAAGCCGAGAGGGCTAAGAGGGAACATTCAGGGATGATGTCAGATTAGGGAAATAGAAAGATAGTAGAGTTGTCAGAGGAAATCAAAGATATTTCTAGAAACAAGGTCTGGTGAGCCAAAGGGAAATTAAATGAATATGCTGATGTTTACTTTCCCAGCTCTTCATAGGAAATTGAAGATGGTTCTGTGGAAGGCAAGTGGGGAAAAGGTGAGTCTATAAACCATTATCCACTCAAAGCCTTGATTTAAAACATTTGCTTTCAAACACACTAAGGATTCAACATTTAGTTGTTAAAATTTGCAAAGTCATTTTTTTCTCACAATTTATTTGAAGAAAATACCTTGAGGAATTGGAAACATGTCAAACAGGAAAAAAGATGTCCAGCATAAAGGCATACTGTTGGACTTTTAGGGGCTATAAGCCAGGGGTCTCTCTACCGAAGAGTTTTCTTCCCCTTACCCTAGCTCCTAGCCTTTGTGGTCTAAGATGGAAGGGGGGCTTGGCTTTCAGGGACCATAGGAAAAAGCTGCCTAGCATTTGGCTTCAGAATATCTTGGATATATCTCCAGCCATAGGTCACTGTTTCATTGGTGGAAAAGTGAGGACAGGAAGGTTGTAGACAAAGTTCTGTCCTACCTTGAATGTCCCTGAAGGACAAGACTGAATGGTGTGTTCCCCGGTGTGGGGCCTCTGTGAGTAATTGGAAGTAGTCAGGTATTCTGAAAAGCTAGATCAGACTGGGAAAGAGAAATAACATGATTGAAGGCTAGCTTGGCTCATAGGAGGGATTTGTTCCCCACTTGCTTCCCTCCAACGCCATCACCTAATGATATTAGTTTCCCCTGATGGATCAAAATCCACCTTCAAAAATGGTCCCAAATCCACTCTGCCATGGAGCCATGGCTGGACAAAGCAAAGGACCCAGAGGGCACAACTGGATGGAGCCTATGGTCATTCCCTCAGTCTCTGCTGGGCGCAGGTCAGGAGACTCCTCTGTAAGCCACAAAGGAAGGGGAGAAAATTAAGGATCAGCAGATTGTCTAGGAAAAACAAAATGGAGCCATCAGATTACTGCAGCTAGAAGAAATCGGAGGTCAGTAGTTCATTGCACTGCCTCTGGTTGGCTTCTACCTCTGGAGTGACAATAGTCCTCAGGGTCATTGCAATGTGTGGGGGAAGTGAGGTTGAGATGGGAGCCTCCTCCAGGTCTCTGGATCTCACTGGGCACTGCAGACAGGACTGGCCTGTGGAAGAGAAGAGATTAGTACAGCACACCCAGGGCAGATCACGCAAGGTCAGCCCTCACAGAATACCTGTGGATGGCTACATATGGAAAGGAATAGACAAATGGAAGGAGAAGAGAGGGAGACAAGGGAGAAGAGTTGAAGGTAGTGGTGAGTGGTAGAGAACAGACGTGTGTATATCTCAGCCCTCCCTGCCTCCTCTCTCCTGGACCTGTAAATAACAAGCACACTGTCATGACCTGATGCCATGAGGTACAGTTTCCCAGACCTTTCATTCTACTTTCTCCATTATTTATTCCTCACAATCAGCCCACTGTACAGTCAGCCTTTGCAATCCCATTTGATGAATGAGTATGTTGAGGCTCAGAAACGTTTAGGAGTCCCTGGAGTCACCTAACTAATGAGGGGAAGAAGGTTCTTGTGTCCCACTTGTCAGAATGGAAGACAGGAGTCACAGCCATTCCCCTAAGGATCCACCAAAGAATTCTTCATTGCTTAGAACTCTTAGGGAGCAGAGAGGGAAAGAGAGACACATGGTGATAGGTCTATGGAAAGACAGGTAGAGAAGTCCAAAGTCCAGAGGTTAAAGAGAAAGAGCCATGAAGGAAAGAAAACACTCCATCCACAGCAGCAGCCCCTGTGTCAATTGATGAGTTTCACTTCACAGACTGTGACCTGGGCTGGGTGGTGGACGAGAAGATGAACAACACCCATGCTGCTGACTAAGGACCTCGGAGGAGGTGGCAGAATGGAAGAGAACCACAAACAGACTCTTCCCCAGGCCTTCAAGAAGGAAGAAGGAGCGAGGCTGTGTAATCATTGGTCGTGACCAGAGAGGGCAAGATGAGGTCGGGAAGGGCAGTCCCTGGGTAGAAGCTATGGGAAGCAGAGGGAGAGAGAAAGAGCCTCAGCAGGTGACCTCATCAACTGCAAGTCCCTGATCAGCCTACCCCCAAACCTCACATTCCAGAATGAGTCAGTGTCATCATTGATTCCTGCTGTGTATTCTAGGGGTGGAGGGGAGGGCCCCGGTGGACAAAGAAGGCCCCTTTTGAGGCTTTGGCATGATTTTGGCCCAGAACGCACCCAAAAGGTCTGTTCTTTGCAGCTGTCCACAACCTTGGGATTCTATTAGCTAGAACACCTCTCATGCGATGACACCCCTGATGTTCTCCTTAAAAAAACAAAACAAAACAAAACAGAAAAAAACCAACAAAACAAAAAAACCCTTTGTTAATTCAATCAAAAAGTCACTCGTTCACTTGTTCAATAAACACAGTTAGGTGACAGGTAACTTGCTAGACAACACATGTGTCTAGCCTTGAAGGTCCCAGCCTTCTGGGACAGCACAGTTTGGTGGGGCAGCCAGGCAAGTCAACAGACGATCTCAATTTAGTATGACTGGAAGATGTGATCCAGCCGAGTGCTGAGGGAGCTACACTGAACCTAATCAGAGGGTGGATGTGAGTAGAAGGAGAGTCTAGGGCAGTCCGGGGTGGCCTGTGTGCCATAATCCTGTAGGAACTAGATTCCATCCAAAAAGATCCCAGAGAACATTCTACAGTATCCAGGGTGTGCTTTTGTCCTTACGACCCAAATGGTTCATAGACCCCCAGCCATCACCACTTCATGTTGTAACATAGGCATGAGCAACAAACCCCACGGGCCTCATGCTACTCAATAGTCCTAAGGATTAATAAGTGTCTTCTTTCGTGCTTATCTCTGTCATTAACTCACCCATGCCACCAACCTCAATGTTTCTTCAATGCCCTATCCTGAATGTGGAGCATGACATTGTACAAAAGAATGTAGTTAGATCCATCCACTCTCATTAGTTACCAGCATTGTACAAAATAATTTTTGCTGTCCTTGGACTCATCAGGTCTTTCTCATCCCTCAACATACACACATGCACACACACAGATATGGTTTGGATTATGGGTAGGGACCACAGAGACCTGGGGCTTAAAGGTACCATAAGGTGTTCTGAGACAAGCCATCCCTCATAGCTTTTAGTTTGCAAGAAATGCAGCCTTCCCATGGAAGAGGTCTATTAGGACACTGTAGTAACTGCCATGAGGCTGAATGACAAGGTTAGGGCCCCCAGTCCTCTTCTGGACCTGGTACTTTCCACATATGCTGAGTTGACCCCAGACTTGATTTTGGTCATGGGCTTTGCTGATCTGGTCTAACTTGTAGCTTTATTTACAGATTTATGTCCTTTCTCTTTCTTCTTGCCACTGTGTCTTTCTACTTGGAAAGACTGAGCCCACAGCCTGAAAGGTTGTATTGTCTAAGCACTGTACATGGATCCAGACCTTCAGCAGCTCTGAGCCAGGCCCTTATAAAGTTGTATGATATGAAATAAGTCACTTCAGTGTTGAGCCTGCTTCTTATAAAAACAGAGCCCTTAATAATCCCAGCCTCAAGGTTTTTATGAACATGAGCATTTAAATGCAAATAAGCTTGGCAGAGCCTTTCAGTAAGAAGGATAGTTCCCTTTCTTTTCCTTTAAATTGGTTTTCTCTTCCAAAATATTTGCATCCTAGGAAATGGAGGGTCTCTGATTAAAGGGGAAGTAACTCAGTTGCAGAAACTCAGCGCTGGCCTGAATTTGAGGAAGCTTCCATAACTAACAGCACAAATTTCCTTTTCTCTTGGCTGACAGAATTGGAGGCAAGAGCCTGATACTTATCTTCTTCCATCTGTTTCTGTGTGCAGACTTATTATAACGGATGTTTCTATTCCAAAACAGTGGCCCTTTCTATACAAATGTGCAAAACATTTCTCTTAATTTCCTTGTGTTTTGCTCTCAGGCTTCCAACTGCAAAACCAAGAGGTGCTAAAAAGATGGCTTCCTCCTGACTTCTCTGCCAAGAAGCAACCCCTGGGGAGAAGCGGGCCATGAGACCAACTCTGAGGGGGCAATGTTATCTCCAGAGACCTCTCTCTCTCCCCAAGTTTCCCAATATCCCTTCAACCCTCTTTGAGTAAACCCTTAGTTTGAGTCAGATTAGTTTCTTCCATGTTCCCCAAACATAGACTTTTTTCCCACTTTGCTGGTTCTGATCTATTCTTCCTGTCCTTTGCCCATCTTCAACCTTTACCAAAAGTCCTGTTTCTTACCTATACCTCCCACACCTTATCCCCCACCCGACCCCCAAGGTTGGTTTGTGCTTTGCTTTAAGAGTTGGGAGAGTGGGGGTGGGGCAGGCTGCCTGGGTGGCTCAGTGGGTTGATCTTGATTTTGGCTTTGGCTCAGGTCACAATCTCAGGGTTGTGAGATAGAGCCCTTCACAGGGCTCTGCACCAGGCATGAAGCCTGCTCAAGTTCCACTCCCCCAGCCCCGTCCCTCCACACACTGTGTGAGCATTCATGCATGCACTCCCTCCCTCCCTCTCTCTCTCTAGAAAAGTGAATAAATAATCACTGGGGGGTCTGGGTGGTTTATTTGGTTAAGTGTCAAACTCTTTTTTTGGGCTCAGGTCATGATCTATGGTCCTGAGATTGAGCCCCTTGTCAGGCTCTGCACTCAGTGGGGAGTCTGCTTGAAATTCTCTCTCTCCTCTCACTCTCCCTCAGTTCTTCCTCCTGCTCATGCTCTCTCTCTCTCTGTATCTCTTTCTTTCAGATAAATAAATCTTCAAAAATTTTAAAAAAGAGTTAGGAGAGTGGTAGGTTATGTTCTTAGGCTAGTCTGACAGGACTGGGGCTTCAAGCATTGCTCAATGAGAAGCAGAGCCTTTCCACAGGCAGAGGCAGACATGGAGGGAGCTTTGCTAGGATCTCATGAAAGAAGTCAGATAGGCCAGCATTTCTGAAACCCCTCTGATTCCCGGGAACCTTCATTCCCACAGGTCTGAGTCTGTACTCAGAAACTGTTATGGAAGGAATATATCCCCCCCCCCACCAAAATTCGTATGTTAAAGCCCTAACCCCCAGTGTGATGATATTAGGAGATGGGACCTTTGGGAGATAATTAGGTTTAGATGAGGTCGTGAGGTCTCAGTTCAGATTGCTATAATAAATGGCCATAGACTGTGGCCTATACAACAAACACTGGTATCTCACATTTCTAGAGGCTAGGAAGTCCAAGATGAAGGCAGATCCCCTATCTGGTGAGGATTTCTGGGCTGCACACATTCACCTTTTAATTTTATCCTCACATGGCAGAGAACAAAGAGAAAGGGCAAGTCTGTGGCTCTTCTTATAAGGGCACTATTCCCATTCATGAGCCCTCCACCTTGACAATGTGATCACCTCCAAAGGGCTCACCTCCTAATACCATCCCATCGTGGGTTAGGATTTCCATGTATGACGTGTGAGGGGACACAAATATTCAGTTTATAACATGGCCTGAACTGGGACACAGAGGAAATTTAGAGGCTCAGGTAGACATCAATATCCCAATATGCTTTTAAAAAATGCATATCCAGCTTGGAAATCCAAACTAGTTGATATACCCTGACTCTACAGCAGGGCCTAGAACCTAATATTCTGGGGCTGTGCCTCTTGAATAAAAAGCTTGTAGCAAAGTCTCCTATCCTAGACTGAGCTGATCTTCTCTCTAGAAACTTTTTTTTTTTTTTTTGTGGTCTATTTTCTGCAGTTGCTTTTACTCTAGGAACAAATGAACCCATGTGCCATGTGCCATGTGCCATGGGCATGATTTTACAAATAAATTGGTAATTTAAACCTCAAAATAACCCACTGAAATATATATGACAGTTCCCATTTTATGGGTAGGGAAATTGATATTTAGAGGAATTACTTCCTCCAGCACCAAACAGCTAGCAAGGGATGGACAGATAAGACAAGTGCAATTTTCTCTACATCCAAATTTCCATTTCCAATGCCATCTATTTCAGATTGTCAGCTCAGAATGCAGAAGTTTCTATAGACATTAGATTAGTATGATGAATCAAACAAAAGAATTCCCTGAATCATTCTTAAATGACATCTCAGGACAATAAATCCCCAAATGTTTAATCACATCAATATATCTCGACTTCATTCTCTTTAGGTTGATCAAATAGGGACCATTTTTCCTTTGGACTTTCCACTACATCATCCATATGTCATTAACGTGGCCATCTATAACACTTATGATATTACATGGCAAGTGGAGTTAGAAGAACATTTCACACAACAGGAGATCTCCTTGAGATCAGGAATCATAATTTAGTGGACAGTGGTTGTCAACACCATCCCCAGACCCAGGTATGGGCCTGAAGGTCAAGCAGCCTCAGACTTCAGAGTGGCTTCCTGGGTATTTTCTAAGTCTCCCTTGGAGACTTAATACCAAAGGCCAGGTCAGGCCAGCAGTTCCATTTCGATGGATGGAATTGTGCTAGGGCCACATGGCCAGGCCCTGGTTCAAGATTTCTGGGAAGGAAGCTGGGGAGAAGTACCTCTCATTGGCCAGCATAGCATTTCTCTCAAGGAAGGGCATGAAATTGCCAGGTGCGGCTTCCATGCTGATATTTGTGACTTAAGTGGTTATAAAGAAAATTACTTATCTGGAGCCCCATATACCCAAAAGGCAACCTTGATCTGTATCTGAATCTATACCCCCCAGGCACAAAGTATCTGCTCAGTAAATACTTGCTCAATCAATGGATGAATGGATAAATGGTTTGCGATACTTCAAAATAAATTAGGAATATCTGGATTTTTTCCTGGCTCTGGAGTTGGCATTAAAGGTCATTTTCCAAAGACAAAGTGTATAAAACTCACTCCAGTATCAGAGTCCAGTGAATTGTTCCCAGAGTCAGCTTAACTCTGGGAACAGCCAATACCAAGTGGTCCATTCAGAAAGCCCAGAAAACCATTAAATGTGCCTATATTCCTCAGTCATGAGAAACCTAGCATCTTGAAAAAGCTGTCCTCCCTCTATCCCACCATTATAGGGTCACCAGGGCCAGAAAGTCCCAAAGACATTTAAAAAGAGCCTGATTTATCTCAATCTTGTTCAGGGCTAAAATGACATTTTTTTTTTTTTAATTCCTATGCTGATGTTGAAAATGAAATCTTTAAGACAAATGGCTTTTGAGCAGTGGAAATTCCAGCCTCAAGAGAGAGGAAGAAAATGAGCTTTCTCTAGCAAGGGTTGAAGCCACCAAGCACTGTGGTATCTGATTGGCTATATATGTTATATTTTGAGTGAGGACTGACAAGAGCCTTATGTGAAACCATTATGTGATTCTGTGGAAGATACCTCCCTTATTTCTTACTACGTGATTTCCAAAGGAATTGGGCCCGTTGTCAAAAATAACATGCTTCATATGAAATACAGATTTATTAGGACTCGGGTAAGTTATTTATGACCTTGGGTTTATGGCTTTAATAACCTTTTCTTCCAAGAGGGTGTCTGAAGAAGGAAGGTCCTATGGCGAAGGGCCAGTGAATTACACACCATGATAGAGGGGGAGGCCACACATTCCTCTCCCATAGATGGCTAGTCCTTACAGATGTCCTGAGCAACTAGTCTGTGGGCAGTACCGCATTAAGCAATGAGTGTATACATACGAGACACAGGTCCTAAACTCAAGGACTTATAATCAAACTGCTCTAACATGAATACATCATGAATCATTTAAATGGATATTTAATTTACACACTAAGATTTCAGTTCCCAGTGGACTGAGATTCTTAGAAATTCCTGAACTTAGTATATTTTGGGAAGGGCCCTGAATATTGGATTTGTTTGTTAGGAATTTAAAAATTAAGGAAAATATTTGAGTAAACATATGAATGAAATAATATATATGGGAGAATTCAAGTTACTTTCAAGAACAAAAAGGGCAAGAATGTTTAGAGGGTCAGGATTTGGAGTGGACCAGAGGAATTCAGGATGAAAAGGCAGATTTGCTGATTTTATTCTACCTCAATATTTCTACTTAACTAATACATTGACTAAAGTAGTGAACATCGTTGTTAATAATTATTGACAATGTGTCTCAAATATATGGAAATTTATTCCTTTACCAGTATGTTTGCATACACATTATGCATTGTGTATGACTAACTGCGCATAGATGGCAGGTGTTTGGTGTATAATATGTACATGAGGGTATGGTGGGATGCAATCATGAAATATGTGTTGTGCTTGGATATACATATTTTATGTGGAGGGGACTTAACTGTGCTAGGCAGAAATGTGACAAAATTTTCCTGTCACTGAGCCCCGCCCAGTGGGCCTTCTAGGCACTACCAACAAAAAGAGCTGAGTTGTGCTTTGGATCCTGAGATAATCACGTATAGTTCCTACTCCCAAAAAGCTAACTGACAACTGGAGCAGACAAAACAAACCCTAGTGAAACACAGGGGTAAGTGAGGGCTGAGATAAAGTATCAGCTCTATCCTCTGGTAATAGAAAAAGACATAGCCTGGAGACTTAGGGAAACTGATGTGAGAGTTTTTAAGCTGTATTTGTAAGATCTTAAAGTTGGGAAAAAGATGAGGTGAAGAAAGATTTCCAGGGATAAACAAAGGCAGACACTAGTTAAGGTGGGCAGATTTCAATCAGTAACATACTATTGCAATAGGAAAGAGGGTCCAGAGTGAACTAAACCTACTTCCATCTGCACAGCAGCACCCAGACTTTTTAAAGGCAGAATGAGGGATTAAGGAAAGGGGTGAGTTGAGGCTCAATAGAGTTAGGGGAGTGAAGAATTTAAAAAAAAAAAAAGTGGAAAGGAAGGCTTGGTCCATGTGAAACCCAACTGGGTTTGCTACCTGTTGCTTATTGAAGTTAAACTCCTACTTTCCCACAAATGCTGGGATATGGGGGATACATCTTTGGGTATTGGCTGGAACAGTGAATTCTTTTGATAGTCTTGAGTTTTCTCAAGCAGGCACTTTAATGGAGGCCAGAGTCATGCTAGGCATGTGGCCTTGAACTGTTACAAACTATGTCAGGGTTTTGCTCAAGTTTCTACAAGCCAAGATTAAGGCTTCATCCAGAAAGGGTTCAGAAGAGCCTAGCTAGAGCTTGGTCAAGGAGAGAACTTAGTCAAGGAACAAAATGAACTGAGGTATTGAAACTTGGCAGTGTATAGCACGTGTGGTGAGTTACAGGTGAAAGGGACAATTAGGCTTCAGGTGCATGAAATAGAGGTGCAGGTAGTAGAGGGTTGGTGCAGGAGATGAAGCCAGAGACATCATTAGAGTCCAGCATTGGGAAGGTTATTTGGGGTTGTCTGATGGAGGGATGACTATTTTCCTATGACATATGAACTCTGATTAAGGAGATACAATTGATAGCAGAATAAATATGAGGGAGTTATGATATGTAAGCCAGACTATTTAATTACATATTGTTCTTCATTTAATTCCCTTTAACCCTTTGCAAAGGGGAAGATAATCCTTTAACTCTTAGAAAGACCTTATTTACATCTTCCAGTTGAGTATAAGTTGTGTTATTGAGAAGTAATGGAGATTGTTAGTTGTAGCACTTCTGGTAGCAAGTGACAGGAATCTAATAGACATACAGGGATTGGGTTGAGACAATACCTTTCTAGATCATCAGAAACGACATTGCATTGCTTTGGCTAGCTATTCATGTCCGCAAAGGTGTCCCACAAGATTGTCCCTGATTATTACTAAAATGATCTAGAATCTAGCTACTCAAAGAATGGAGCACAGATCAGTACTTTTGGCATCATCTGAGATCCTGTTGGAAACACAGAATCTCTGGTCTATCACCAGATATCAGAATTTGCCTTAATTAGTTCCTCAGGGGATATGTATGCACATAAAAGTTCTAGAAGCACTTATTTAAGGCACCGTTGTTTCTGTGCCAACCACTACAAAAAGGCAAATGTGGAAATTTGAAGGAATGAAAAGAAGGATAAAAGTCATGAGCCTTGCAACCAGGTAGAACTGGGTTCCAATTCTGATTCAGTGACATTGAGTAAGCTACGTACATTGATGTATGTAAACATTGATCATTTTCTGAAGCATATGAGGTGTTACATAAATGTTAGCTTTGTTTTTCCTCATTTTCACCTAAATCCAGGGATACTAACACAATGTGCCTTGGGGTAAACAGTCTGCATAACATTTAATGAATAGTTACTGGCATTTATCTTGAGTAGAGAAACAAACATTCATGTATCAAACTTCTAAGATTATAGGGCTAAATTGTATTGCAGCATAATCTACTCTAATATGGTTATTATAAAATTAGCAACAAGGAGTAGAATCAATAAAAAGGAAAACTTCAAATATGCAGCATTGGTTTACACATCAGATGGTAGGAAGAGGCCCCGATGATACCGATATTGAAGGTGGTTAAAAATGGTGATTCATGGCATGCCACATGGAAATGTTAAAATAATTAACAATTATGATGTGAATTAATGAAATCATGGCTCTAAGGGAAGAAACAAAAAAGAAAAATGTCAATAGTGAGTCTAAAATGGTAGCATTTGGCAAGGGTTATCGGAAAGACAGCACGGGAAAGAGTTGACCAGTTTAAAGGCAGAAATAATGGGAAGAACTAAGTTAACAAAGAGGGTGGGTCACCCAGTGCCCAAGAAAGCTAAAAATGGAAAAGACCCTTCCAGAGGGTAGATCAAGAGGCCAAAGAGAAGAAAGTTAGGGTGTGCCCCTACAGAGAGCAGAATCAGAACCCAATTAAGGAATATTCTCCTTCCTCAGGGTAGGGGGCTCCAGCATATTTCCCCAGTTGAATTTGAGAATTGTCAGTTCTGTGACTAGTGAGTGCTCTCATTCTTCACCTTTCTGTGTGGTAGTATTTATTATGGTAACCCTGTCCCTATTCTGTGATTGCATATTGGCTTTTTGGAACATAAGTCTTCAGATCATGAAAAAAAAAAATGCCCAAACTTAATGTAGAAACTTCTGTTCATGCCCCTGACATCCTGGATGCTGGCAGATTTGTGTTGAATGAAGGAGACTTTGGGTTTTGCACTGGGGGCAGGATAAGGGCTTTTTTTTTTTTTTTTTTACAGAAGTAAAGCAATCATTTGATGACCAGAGGGCAGATGTTATTGACATTGTCGGTATTGACCAATATTTGGTCCTTTCTACTTCCAGGTTCACAGGGAATTGTATTTCTCTTCTGCTCAGCTAGGATGGACCATGAGACTGCTTCTGACCAAAGAAATACAAGCAGAAGTAACAATTGTCATTTCTTGGCCGAAGCAGTAAAAAGCCCATGTGAAATCATCTACTTTCTTTCTTTCTGTCACAAAGACCAGAGAAGGGAGTCTCTGTCCACCTGGTCCCTTGTGCAGTTGGGGGTCCCCCTCGAACTATGTTGGACACGCCATGTGAGCAGAGAAACATACCCTTGTGTAAGCTGAGAGATTTGGGGAATTAGTCTGTTACTGTCACATAATGTAAAGCTACTTTGACAAGTGCCATGACGGTCCCACAGAATCTTTAGAGCATAATTACTCACCCAACTCAGGCTAACCTGTCAAGTTCCAAATGGATTAAAAACACTTTTATTCTAGGTCCCTCTGTCTTTCCTTTCAGTTTGCCAATGGCACCACAGGCTACAGAGATTGTCACTGCTATGAACAATTAGCTTGCTTTTCCAGCTCTCTTCGATTTAACAAATCCAATCTGCTGTGCTAATTTTAAATCGGAAGATGCTGCAATATGAGTCATTAGTTTGTAATTGAGAAATATCAAGCAGGATTTGCCAAAATGAAGAAAAGCAGATGACTGAAACATAACTCTTTGGCAGGGACAAAGTAAATACCACTGCAGTCAGAGGGAACAGCAGAGAATACAGTCTCCCCACTCTCTCACCGTGGAGGGGACATGGGTGACAGACAGTGGGACCTCAAAGGACACTGAAGTGGTGCTGTTCTTGGGGTGGGCATCTGGGGCATTTGGAATAAGGGAGTGTCTTTGAAGATAAATGAAAGCAAATCCTAGGACAACTCCATTGCCCATCAGTTAAGCAATCACTTGTCAACGTATATGTATTACTTATTATGTGTCAGTAATAAGCAGACACATATCAACTGACCAAAAATGATGATGTAAGATATCAGGATTTTTTCTGACCGAGTTAGAGGCCATTTTCAACCAGAGGATAGAATTGTCTGTAAAAACTCCGTTGGTAATTTATTCAAAGCACTGCACATTTCTCCAGAGAAGAGAGACAAGATAGTTTCCTTCCAAACTCAAAGCTCACACAACCTAAAAGTTCTGAAAGTGACCAAGAACTTACTGGAGCAAAAAAAGAAAAAAGAAAAAGAATCAGGTTCCATTCATGTTAAATTGTCTGGGCTTGCTGGAGTCAATAACCATTCAACTGGGAAAAGTCAGTGCGAACTGTGGTGATTCCACCAACCAAACTCTGGTTCTGTGTCCGCAGACTAAAAGTAAACCAAAAAGTAGAAGCTTGCTCCAAGTCAAAGGGCCAACAGACACAGGGCAGCCATGAGGCTGGTTCCCAAAGTTTTGTACCACAGTCGCTCATCACTTCTCAGACCAGGACCTCCTCTGAGGAAAACAGATTGCTTAGAGTAGTCTCATACTTGCTGGATGAAGTTGTTGCTGCTTTTTCTTCTGCAGGTGAACAGACACTCATAGATCAGGCTTTTCCTGAGCACCTTCTAGGCTCCTGTCTTTGCCCCAGGTAGTGGAGAAGGGTGCCAGCTTCCTGCTATAAGGGACAAATGGGGAGAAAGTTTACAAACAGACATACGATCTCCAGGCCCCATCATAAAATCATGTAGCATTAAGGGGGAGGTCTGCTGGTATAGTTCCTGCTTCCCTAGCTCCAGCCTGTGGGGTTTAAGCCCCTGTTCTTTGTCACGGTCCTCTGGCTTTTGCATCTGCCGGTCCCTCAGTGTGGACAGCACTCCCTAGTCTCCTATGTGTTGAAACTTCACTTGTTGTTTACTGCCCCTGGTGTCCACTCTTCCACAACATTTCCCTTTGCTTCCCCAGTCAGATTCTTTGACCCCTTCCTGCATTCCTTCTGCTTTGACTATGTTGGTGTACCTCCATCAAATCCCACTAGGATGTGTGCTCCTTTGGAGAAGGGCCTGTGAGCCCTGTTTGTATTATTTTTACATACCATGTGCTACTAGTCAAAGCTCAGTTAATGACTATTGATTGCATTTATTCTGAAAGAAAGGCGTGTTCCCCCACCCCCCACTTTGGGGAAAGGTAGAAAGACAAAAGGATTTGGTGTTAGCTAAGAATCTTGGGAGTTAGGTCGCCAGAGCCTGAAAGATAGGACAATACTGGCTGTGAGGGCCAGATAGTCTCAAAGTGGGAGTGGGGAGTAGGAATAAAAAACATGTGTTGAGACAGGAAAGTGAGGTCTCAGGTCTGAGCCTGGTGCCTCCAGACAAGTCAAAAGCAGGAGAGACAAAGGTGGCCATCAAAAATTTAAGTCTGGAACACAGTGGGAAGGTAATGGGATGAAATGTTCTCATGAGGCCCCTCTATGGTGAACGTCCTCTTACAAGCCTGCCTCAAAGCACTATTACTTCCCTGAGCAAATAGCCAAGTTTCTACTCATATGGACAAGTATGCTCTTCAAGTAAATGAGGTAAATGAGCCTGTGGGTTCTAAGAAAGGGTCTGGAAATGCTCAATGGGCTTAGCTCAGGGATTGCTCTCCTCCCCTTGGTCATTGCCCAGAAGACACTCCATGGCTCTGAGGAGCTGCTTCTTCACCCTTCTTGGTGCCCATGGTGGAATCTATGGGATCCATCTTACCCATGTAATCTTCCAGGCCACGCATGCTTGGCTCTATCACCACATTCGCAGGTCTTTCCATCATGCGCTCCTCTTTCCTACTTGATTATTACTTACTACAGTAAGTTACCCACCCAAATGTTTCAGTGAAATGCTTCCATAACTTAAAAAAAGAAAAAAAAAACAAACAAACAGAGCATTTGTGAGGTTCAGGGTTGTGTTACATGATATCTGTTTACTCACTGATTAGAAATAAAGATAGTTTTGTGTAGATATTTCCATGTAAAGTGGATAAAGTTTGAATGACCTGTGATGGAGAAATATATCATATATACCAGGGAACTAGCCCTCCTGCCCATGCTTTCCAGACTATTCTTTCCTCCTCACTGGGCTGTCTTCAGGCAGTCAGTCTGAGAAATATTTCCTCCAGCCTCCTCTCCAGTTACTACTGCTTGTATGGACAGACCCTGATGAACCCACAGATTAGTGTCATATTTCCTGCCTCTAGATATGCTAACACCAACAAAGTTACGAACGTGGTGCCAATTTCCCTGCCTGTGGGACTCCTAACATCTCAATCACGTGTACATTAAGTTTAGTTTGTCAAACCTGGAAGCGGCCTGGGATGGTAACTATAAAGAGCAACAAAATTACCTGCTAATACTAATTCACTCCCCACTTAATAAGTGCTGAACAAATATTGAAAGAATACTGGTTTGGTGGGGAGACAAAATATTGGTCTTCCTGGAGAAGCCATGGGTCTCAGACTGGTCCTGAGTAGAGGATCCTTTCACTAAAATAATAGAAAAGGCCCGGGATCTCCAACTTCTCCAAATGCCCTGCTCTTTACCTCCCGCATGATCACTCCTCTTTTCCTTGCCACTGACCCTGAATAACTCCAGGCCCCTTTGCTCACAACCTTTCTCTCCACAGTTCCACTCTAGCTGGTGAATCCTGATTTGCACGCAGAAAATGAATCATAGTCTCAGAAGGGATGTCCATCTCAGGCACCCTGAGTCGCCATTAAGAGGCACAGATAACCTAAAAAAGCAAATTTATAGGTGAGCCAAGTATTCTTCTTTTCTTAGATTCATTCAACAAAAATAACTACTGAGTGCTTACCCTGGGTACAATCATAACTTTTTGAAAATTATACCCTTTTTCCTGATCCTGGAATTTCCTTAGTCTCTCATTTTCTTATGTTTCTACAGTTTCATTTAAAATGATCTATTGGTGGGCTGTTCCATGTCGACATGCTGGCAGAAATTTTCTGATTCCACATTTTATTCTATTCCCAGGCAGGATCACCCTCAATGTATAGAACTAGTTTATAGATTTGATTTACAAGCAACTGATTCTGTTATTGAAAACTATAAGTGACACAACCCAATTCAACCAACTTAAGTTAAAAAAAAAATTATAAGAGAGTAGAAGAATTCAGAAGTAGATTTCAGACCAAAGGAAAGGGGACAGAAAGGAGGATGGCTCTGAGAGCCTCTAGTCTCGAGACTCTGGGCCCTGAGGCTGTTGCCTCTACTCTTCCCTGACCATTGGATTCCTTGTTTAGTCCCCTTTCTGTAGTGAGTTGTATTATTGTTAGACTTTCTATTCACACCCTTAGCTCATCTCTAATAGGGAGGAGAGAAATTCCCTAAGTGTCCGTGCGTCATCTGCGGGGGAGGCCATGGCAGGATTGTTTTAATCATTTTGTCACTTGAACCACTTATACCAGAGATGAGGACACTAATTAATCTGACCTGGCTTATGCACAAGGCCCAGGGGCAGGAGAACAAGAAAGCAGGGTATTTGCTTAATAGTCTACCATAACCCCATGTTTGGGGCTGGAGAAGAGCAGCTCAGTGGTAAGGTGGTTGGGTTTATGTGGGGATTGCATTAGATGAGAAAGGGTAAAATGTACAGTGTAGGCAAAAATAGCACATGTCCACATACTGCCTGTCAGTTCAGGTCCTCTGAGAAGCAAATGCCGAAATGGAAGTCAGGATGCAAGAGATTTACGGGGGACACCCTCTGTGAAGAAAAAGGGGAGAAGAAGCGTGAACAAGAAGAGGCGCCTTCAGAGTGGGATGCTGGTCTGATACTTCTAAAGAAGATGGAAGACGGCTGTGCAGGGAGAAGCTCAGTCTCCAGTGCATCTCTGAGCAGGCTGGCCAGGCAAAAAGGAACCCAGGCACCCACTGCCCATTAGACCAGTCTTGTGTGAAGCAGGATGGCCATGCTCTCTATCTCTGCTGTGCTCAGTTATCTGGGAGCATCCCAAGAAGTGTGTGGCCTTGGCAAGACTGCTATGGTAACCCTTGAATGTGTGGCAGCCAGAGGTATCAGCTGAGCACAATCCTCACAGGAGATTTTCTCCCTGAGAAAGATCTGAGTCATGCACAGCCATGGTGACCACACTGATGTCAAAAGTGATCCTGGCACCTGCTGAAGGCGAATCACATGGCTAGCTCAATAATGGAGCTGAGAGCTGAAGTCAACGTGTTCCACTCCCATGTCCTTGAACTTCCCACTGTACCATACTTCCCCAAAGCAAGTGCTCCCATTGCTTTGGAATCTGCTTCTTGTTTGGCCATTCCATTGACGTGCATTAAGAAGGCTAAGCTTTATCCTGGAAAGGCTTTCATTCCCAAGACAGAGACCTGATCAAGAAGCCAGAAGGAAAACTGGTCCAGCCAAAGCAGTAGGAACCATGGTAAGTCTCCCTCAGCTGCAAGGTGATACATGAGCATGTTAAAAATACACCAGTCTTTAGCCTAATGGTACCGTAAATCTTGAAATCTTGTCCAGCTAGAATGGATGATCCAGAACCATAAAACAGTGACACAAACAACTCAATATTGTTCAGTTTAAAAGCCCCATAGGTACATTCTTCCTAAACACAAAATCTCCCATCCAACTTGTCTCCACTATAGGATTAGATTTATAAACTTTATATTACCAACTGGTTAGACAGCAAGAAATACATCAAGAATGACACAACCACCTGCAGAGCTCAAAATTCTGGTATTTGCTCCTCCACAGAAACAGGAGCTAAAGGCACATCTACCAAGTGGCCAATGCACAGCTAGCCTCTGCCCACCAGCAGGAACCTGCAGTCACACCAGGCATGTCAGTGTGTTGACAAGAAGAAATATAATCATTTTTTAAAAGTTGGAATCTAAGGCATGAGAAGAAATGCCTTTGTGGTGTCTAGACAATCCTGCTCATCTTTAAATATACGCGAGGCCTAGAGTTGGTCATGAGCATAAATCATACAACATTTTAGTGACCACTGACCCTGAAATTCACCCAGTTCACTGTTTTCCATCCATGACCTGGTGGTGCTTTGAGAGAATTTATTGCCTATAACCAGGGGTGAGGATGGAGGAGATAATTAGGATAAAGGAAAGAAAAGGAAGGTGATGCCAGTACACAGAAAAGCATACAGCAGTACCTGACTTGGGAGGTGGACACATCCATTTACCAAAGAATGAATCCTTCTGGATCTCTAGATATAGTTATCATAGAAGTCAATCAGGTAAACAGAAGCATTTATGAGATGCACACAGACCCATCTATTTAATATTATTTTGCACACAATCCAAATAGCCTTGTGTTACCTTGATTCCAAGTTCATAGTCAATTACAAAGTGCAATTCAGAGGGGATCTTTAGGGGTAGGGAGTTTTAGAGTGACTCAGGGTGACAGCTAACTGGCTGGCAATGACGTGAAGGACAATGCAGACTTAAACGCAGATACAAGAGCTGAATAAGCAGTAAGATCTAGAATTTGTAGCAGAACATTAAATTCTGAGCATTTCAATACTCCTTGGCACTTCTTATAGTGATGAAATTGCTACCATGAATACTACTACATCTAGCAATAATTACAATAGCTCACACAGAGTGTCTACTGTGTGCCAAGTATTATTCTCGAAGCTCTTATCTTGTGCTAACTCATTTAATCCTATATTTCTAAGGGGTAGGCATTATTATCCTTGTTTTACCAACTTGGTAAGTGAGCTAAGGAGAGTTTAAGTAACTCTCTCAAGATTATAGGATTCCTGAAAAACTATATTACATTCAAATAAACCCACTTCGGCTGAAAACAGATTGTGCAATTGGGTGTTATATGCAACTGAGGTATAACTGAGCTCTACATCTGAAACTAAGAATTTACTATATATTAGTTAATTGAATTTAAATTAAAAAAAACAGACTGTGCTAGTTATTTAAGATAAATGTCTATCCAAGATATTTACAAAACATCCCTAAACTAGCAGGCTTTAGCTCACTTTAACAGACATTTATTTACCTGTTTACTGTGTCATTCATTGAGCCAGGTAGCAGAAGTTCACAGATGCTAGGACTCAGTTCCACTCCTCTAGGGGATGTCTTTGATGAGAAATCTGATTCACTGATAATGCCGATTTCTCTCTCTCCCTCCTCTCTCTCTTTCTTACTCTATGTGTGTGCATGTGTGTGTACTAAACCTAAGGCTTAAGAAAATTATCTTAACAAAGGAAAGTTAAACACAGGGAACACGTGTGTTTATTTGTATTTTTGTATCTATAAAGGTTACTTCCATCTCACTTTTATATATTTCCCTTTATATTTTATATGGCACTCCTATAAAACTATGAGAAAACAGGGCAGCTTTCAGGGGAAAAATAAGATAGAAAATTGAAGATACTTTCCCAGTGCCACCACTGAACACTGTAGTGTGTGTGGCCTGGCTTACAGCCTGGGTTCTGGAAATCTATCCCTTGGGTGAGGGTTTCTTGCCACAAGACAGGTCAAGGAAAAATAGAGAAGGTGTCAACTGAGTGGAAGAAGAGGAAGAGTGAACTGTGTCTCATTTCAGGACATATGCTTAGTCACAAAAGGCCACATCCACATGAACGCCCTTTGGCAAGAAGGAAGATTTCTGTATCTGCACAATATTAACTCAAAGGGCTGGACTGGGGGTTTGTACCTGGGGCCCATACCTCTCCCGAAGAGATCCATGGGCAGAATTCAGTAGATTCTTAAACTTGTTGAGAAAAGAAAAACCACCCTTTTCCCCAATAACTTTAACTGAAACTGGACATTTCTTTCATTATAAATGTAGACATTAAGCCGCAAGAACTCATAACTTTTCACTAGTAAAAATCAGGTATTGCCCTACTGTATTACTGTTATTGCTGATATTTCAAAATTCTTTAAAACTGTTTGAGTTCTTAGACCTAAGACCTCACATGATCACAGTTTCCTGGAGAATGTTGCCAGATTGCTTTCGGGTAATCCCAATCCAGGTATCATTCAACCACCAACTACTAGTTGCCCAGACATCTGCAATACATTCTCTCTCTACAATTGTTTGTTGATCAATATGTGGAAAAGGATGAGTCATTTTCATTATGTGTTACTGAACAGTTTCGGATACAAACTGTATCAAAGATGTTGATCTAGCCAAATATGAGCTCATTGATCGCAAAAGTGAAATCTCACTACATCAGAGTCTAACTCAAAAGTCCTCAGAGAGTTCTGGTATTCCTTGAGAGAAGACTCTCCTGGCCTTTAAATACCATCTATGGAAGTTTTCATTCCAAATGCCTCAATATATCTCTGTGAATTGGGATTTCTATACTTGCAACCATCAAAACAAAACAAACAAAAAAATCAACATTGACTAAACATGACATGTGTGTTGCCTTGACAAAGACCACCCCACAGTTCAATATTCTTATTCAAGGCAAGTGACACTAGCCAACCTACACATATTGATGGTTCTGTAAAAACTCCCCTTCTAGCTTGCTTACATGTTTAATGTTTTATTTTGTTCTCTAACATGTTCTTAACAGTACCATAAATTTTAATTATTTTTGCCTATCACTGGGTAGCTGTCAGATGAGCACTGGATGTTACACACAACTAATGAATCATTGAACGCTGCACCAAAAACTAGTGATATACTATATGTTGGCTAACTGAACATAATAAAAAAAATTATTTTTGAAAGGGAGTTCATTTTATTTATTTTTTAAGGATGTATTTATTTATTTATTTTTAGAGATAGCACATGCAGGGTGGGGGTAGAGGGAGAGAGTCTCAAGCAGACTCTCCACCGGGTGTGGAACCCCACTTGGGGCTCGATCTCATGACCCTGAGATCATGACGTGAGCTGAAACCAAGACTTGAATACGCAACTGACAGCCACCCAGGCACCCATCAATTTTATTTTTTTAATGTTATAGCAATGATTCCAATCAATGAGTTTCTTTTGCAGCACTGCATTAAAAAATATTTTAAAGCATTAAAAAATATTTTCTTCTGAAATCTATCCATAGGATTCACCAGGCTGCCAAATGTATCCATCACACAAGAAAAGTTAAGAACCCATCAGCTAGGCAATGTTACAGTAACTAGGAAGCCATGAGGCATAGGAAACCAAAGAGTACCTAGGTGTTCCTGAGATACACCATGGGAATGGCTAATTCAGCATTACCTTTTATCTAACTGTATTAGTTAGTAATGTGTCAAGTGTTATAACAAATAGCCCCTAAGTGTCAATGGCTTGACACAGTATGAGTTTTCTTCTTGGTTATCGCCCAGTATCAGGAGAAGTGAACAGGTCAGCAGGGAAACCCTCTTTCACACAGTACGTAAATGACTCAGAATAACAGATCCTGGGCCACTTTCAATTCAGAGCTTTCAAGTTTTCCATGGCTATTGACTCAGACAACTGGAAGAGGAAACGAGCATGGAGAAGTACAAATGGAAGGTTTTTATGGGCATATTAACTTCTATTCACAAGCCAGAACTCAGACACATGACCTCAAGGAACTGCAAGGGAGCTGAATATCTTGGAAGGAGAAGAAATGGGTTTAGTGAACATCTAGCCAGTCTCAGCCACTTGGCCCCTCTAGGAGAAATACAGGTTTTAGCCATAGTACACATTCTGTCTATAAAGATAGCACCACCCTGCATTTGTTTACCTTGCAAATTATATATAAAGAGATGTTATACAAACCACTTAGAATTACCTGGAGAACTTCTTGAAAACACAGATCCAGGATCTACTGAATAGGAAGCCCTCAGGGTGTGTTTTTTTTTTTTTTTAAGCACTCTAATATAGAATGATCAGGAGATTACCTAATATCTTTAGTAGGGAATAATATCACTACAGAGAAGTAGGCAGAAGAGCCAAAACAAGAAACTCACAAAGAGAAGGGATGAAGGAGTAGGAAGTTACAGGAATGAAGGAGGCATTCCAAGAAAGAGGCAGCAGCCAAAGGCATTGAATGTCCCGGAGATGCAAATGAGATAATAAAGACAATCTGCACAGCTTGTGACTTCATTCTAAGTTCAGATGTGTTATTTATTTATTTTTTTTTTTCCTAAGAGACCTGATATGATCAAGCCTTTAGGACTACAACTCTGGTTAGTGGTACAGGTATTTTTTGCCTTTGAAAGATTAGGCATAAGGAACAATTTACTAAGATATCAGGATGAAGGAGACACTGGTTTTGGGAGAATAGGATGGGTTTGGTTTGGGGAACAAACTTAAGGGGTGTCTGAGACAATCAGGACTGCCTTTGTAGACATGATCAGAGCTCAGAAAGGATATGAATCTACAGTTTACAAGTTAGGTTTTATCATCCAACATGTGGTGTTGGGCTATGAGCTCAAAGAAGATTGTACAGAAAGAGAATGTATAGTTGAGAAAAAAACAAAACAAAACAACAAAACACGGGAATTATCTGTATGATTCAAAATGAAATGTTCATACAATCAGAGTGCAGGTCCAAGCCAGTGTCTGGATGACATGACACAGAATGTGACAGTTATTCAACTGGGCAGCAACTTTCAAAATCTCTATTTTGGATCTCTGTAGGTATCGTACAACTATTGCTTGCTTTTCCTGCTTTTTTCATTTCAAAGAATCCGCTGGAGAAGCTATGAGAAAAGTTGGCTTAGGTATTAATCCCCTCCTACTAATAGGGAATTATTTTCCCTTTTGACTTCATTTCTTGGTAAAAAGTGTTCAGTGTTATGTTTCTTTTCTTGGCTCTTTCATCTCCAGATAAGAGACACCATGCCCCATAGACAACTGTCTTGCCTCTGGTCTCCCTGTGGACATCTTCTTTCCACCAAACCTGAGATGGACACTTCATGGAGGAGGAGAGAGACTTGCACAATCATGATCAAATGTATGACTTATTTTTAAACTAACAAACAATCCTTCTGACTCCCTCAGGAGACAAAGTCTAATATTTCCAAAAGAAAGTAGATCAACACTGCGGGCTAGCTCCCTGGGATATACTGTAAATAACCTCCAAATCAGGAGTAAAAAATGCAGTTGAGTTGGAAAGAACGAAGACAAGGCCCAGAGAAATGACCACGTTGGCTTGTTGTTTTTCTGAATATGTGTCCACATTGGCTTTGTTCAGCCTGATGTCGGCAGAATATATTTATCACTTCACACAGCCAGGCACTGTCATGTGCAATCAGTTGACATCTGGGGGATGTTTCATGTTTCTCTCCTTCATCTGCCCTCACTCAAGCATTTGGAGACATCAGTTACTAAACCAAGCATGAAGAGAGAAAGCAGTGATAATTAGGTCATCTTCTCTATTGTACTGCACATAACAAAACTCTATTGAAATAAAGGATGGAATCATTCATTCATTCATTAGCAAATTTATTTCCTGCCTGTGTGAGTCTCATACGGGGGCTGGTTTCATTAAGGAGCACAATTTAAATGAACAGACCTGTGAAAATGTTCAGGATATCAAATGTTGGGAAAGGGACAAGACAACGTGTTTGTTTTTACCCTTTTCTTCCGTCATGTCAGGAATTGCGAGGTGGGTTTTTATTAACCATTTTCTATGCTGCATGTGTATGGGGCAGGAGTTGGCACACGGAAGGGTGGGTGATCCAACTAACAATGATTCAAGAGCCACCCACCATGGTGGACAGTATGGCAGCCAACATAGGTTCTAGTATCATCTTGGCAGGGAAGCTAATCCCTGATGCAGAAACTGTTTTATTCAAGGAATTAAGGTTTAAGAGTAAGGCTAAAAAGTCTAGAAGTCTATTCCATAATGAGCAAACATCCAAGCTTCATCCTGAGTCAAACTCATCACGGTGTGTGTGTGTGTGTGTGTGTGTGTGTGTGTGTGAAAATAACTTTCTCTGGACCTAATGGAAGCTCTTTTATTTACACCTAGAACATCTCATGCTCAACTTTCTGCAACAACTGATTAAAACCACCTCAATTTTGTTCTAATTCTTTTCCAGACTCTATCCAGATCATTTTCCAGAAATAGCTTAGACTACATTCTCTCTTTTTTTTTTTTTTTTTACTAAGATGAAGGCCATCTGAAGGCGGGTTCCTTTTGCTTCTCTATACAGAAGAATTTGGTGTAGCTTCTCACATCTTCTTCTCTTCATCCTTGGAAGAAGCCCTGCCTTTCTATCAGACCACAGCAGGATCCCACTCCCCCATTTACTCTCAAAATCCATCACTTTCCCCTTCTCAGGTCCTTCTCCCACCAACTATTCCCTCTCTCCCTTTCTTCAGTCACTCCTTTCTATGTTCATTATGTTTGAAATTTTATAATGTTTTGACATTAGGTGTGTGTAGGGGGTGGCTAGCTGGCCAGGGAGAGACTGCCCTTCCAGCACTAGTTAATTCTTAGAGCTAATAAACAACTCACCTGCAAACACACCTTTCACATGCATCCCCCAGCCACCTCCTTCATGGAGCTCACATGCAGCAAGCCAGCATTTCCCCTGTCCTGAATCAACTCCAGGCTGGGTAACAGGTAGTTAGAGACTGCTTCTACATCCCAGCGTCTGCAGACATTAGTCCAATAAGCCAGTTAGGAACTGCTTCCCCTACCCTGCCTTGCCTTGCTCTCAGAAAGCTCAGGAAAGGCTCTGGATCATGGTTTCTCCTCACTGCTTCTTCTGCCTCTAGGAAAAAATTGGTGCTTCCTTGTGTGGACTTGTGTCACATGGTGGGCCCCTTGTCTTGAAAACTGTACATAATAAGCTTTTCTTTCAATGCCATTAGTCTCTCTGTATAGGCATCTAGTCATCTCCATAAATTAAAACCCCATGGGTACATTTTAATATACCTTCCTCTCCCCATCCTTCTCTTCCTACTCCCACCTCCTTCTTTTCTTTGCTCTGTCCCTCTTTGGGTCCTTCTCTTAATTTATTTTATGTATTTTATTTTAAATGTGGTTGTTTGGGAAAAGAATGCTTTATAAATTTAAACATTGAAATGACACAGAAAAATGTACCAGAAATCTTTTGATCCAGAGGAAAACACTGGTGACATTTTGGTGAACATCTCTCTAGATATATCTTGTATCAATACATAAACAAGCATATATATATTCAAGTATATTTATGTATATATAATATTATAAATAAGTGGGATAACACTATGCATCTTCACTCAATAATATGTGCATGGATTTTAATAAATAAATAATAAATAATAAATCTGATAAATAGATTTAAATTTACATTTAAATAAATAAAGATCCATGTCATTAGATTTAGTACCTAAAGAAAATTTTAGGTATATCACAGTTTATTTACCTAATTTATCATGTATTTGTTTCTTTTTTTTTTTTTTTTTTTGCCAATTTGAACAATGCATGAAACATCTTTATTTATTTATATTTTCACATTTATATATCTATTTTCTTCATGTAAAGTCCCCGATGTGAGTCTGGTAACTGAAAGGATATATCACTCACACGCACTTATGGGAATTATCAAACTGAACACCACTAAGACTGCTATATTTTATATTTCATCCCCCCCAATAATGCACAATAGTAATCATTTCTCAACCCTTCATTAAAAACATTAATCTCAATGTTTTTAATTGAATCACCAATCTAGCAGGTAAAAAGATTCCTTTATTTAAATATCTTTGATTAAGATATAATTGGTTTTCTTTTGTATGTTGATCCTTTGTATTTCTCCTTGTATAAATTATTCATTTACCTTCTTTGCTGCTTTTTCTATTTGGCCACTCATATGTGTTTTTAATTGTTGTGTAAAACTCTTCAGGTGTTCAGAAATCCATCCATGCCAGGCATTTGATTGGCCAATAAGTTTTCCTGTTGGCTATTTTCCTTCCAATTTTCTTCATTACTTTTTGTTAAATAAAAGCTGTAATTTCTTTTTTCTTTGTTTTTAGAGGGAGAGAGAGAATCTTAAGTGCGCTCCATGGTCACTCCGATGTGGGACTCCATATCACAACTTTGAGATCATGACCTGAACTGAAATCAAAGAATTGGACATTTCACTGAGCCACCAAGGCTCCCATTAGGTTCAGGTCATGATCCCGGGGTTCTGGGATCGAGTCCTTTGAGGGGCCAATGTTCAGTGGGGAGTGGGCTTGAGGATTCTCTCTCCCTCTGCCCCTGCCCCTGACTCTCTCTCTCTCAAACAAACAAATAGATCTAAAAAAAAAAAGAAGAAGAAGAAGACATTATAATTTCTAATGCAGCCCCATGTATTAATATTTTTCCTTTTTGGTTTTGAGCTTCCTTGGAATTTTTGGACAGAATTTCGTAGCAGCTACATTATAAAACATCTTCAGTGGTTTCGAGTTAACAGTGTAATATTTATCCAGCTGGGGTTTATTTTAAGGCTCCAGGTAAGTGGGCACCTCCTTTCCCTTCCTCCTTTTTTTCATTTTCCAGCACATGACTCTCTACCTTCAAAGTCATCTTGCTATAAAACCCAAGCTTCATCTGAGATCCTTCACTTGTATTCATCCCACAAATCCAGGTAGTAACTTAAATAACCACAATAGACTTCTGGTGTTTTGTTTTGTTTTGTTTTCTTTTCTTTTCTTTTTTCCAGACTTGAGGAAGTGTCCCCACATCTGTCGTCTCACCTGAGCCTCACCACAAACCAGGAGGGATTAGATGAGCCTTCAGTAACACATACGAGTAGACATTGCTGGGGAGGAAGATCAGGGGCCTGGAGAAGCTGTGGCTTCCTCCAGGTAGTTCCAAGTGAGAAAAAGGGGAAGGTCATGCCAAAGTCTGTCTGAATCCAAAAGCCACACTCCTTTTCTAACAACACATAGCTGATGCACACATCCCAGTGCCTCTGGTGCACGTCTCTATGCCTCTCCTAGTCTCCAGCGCAACTGCTCCAGTGGAAGTTTTTATTCTCTCTCAACTGCATTTTTTCAGGTGTTCCTACAGCAATTTATTCATGGTCTTAGATTAATCTTCCTGAATTACAGTGCTATTTGCACTCTCGGAACACTTCAGCCTATTAAATGTGCCTTTGCCAAGGTACGTAAAGACCTTCAAGATAGGGTGTCAGTCTGTTCTCCCCCTTTGTCTCCCATTAGCCCTATATATGGACTGTGGGTTTCAGGGAGCCAAGTATTGGCCAATACTCGAACATGACTCCATGCTGCCCTATACCCATGCCTTGTTTCAAGCCACAAGTTCTTTTTACAAGAACTACTGTCTCTCCTTTCTGTCTTCCAGCACCCTATCCTGCCTTGAGGCCCAGCCCAAATTCCACATCCCTCATGAAACCCTTCCTGGAACATTCCAGTATTCTTTCTTTCCCCTTTAACTTCCCCCAATCCTTTATCTGTGACTCTCCCATGACTCATAATTTTCTCCTTCAGTTTGTGCCAGCATCGTACTTTCCTTATCAGACTGTGGACTTCTTGAGTAAATGGATTAACTCTTCTTTAACTTTTTATTGTCCATTTCCCAATACTTAACACAGTGACTAGCACAGGTAAATATCTCAAAACTGATTACTGAGTGATGTACAAATGAACCATAAAATGAATGGCTAACTTTGGATTACTTTGGAAAGCCTCTATATTCCCAGAGATTTTCTCCTTTTACCTCTTGTGCCCGCCCCAGCCCACCAACACACACTTACCTGGTCATTAAACTCTGCCATTCCACCAACAGAATGCCATGATCTCCATTCGTTACTCTGATCGATGCAAAAGCCTCATGTACCAAAGGATTGGATACCCACAAATATTATATTATCTGTGATAAATGAAGGACTTTAGAGCAGAATTTTCCCTGAAGTCTGGGGATGGCTTCAAATGGAATAAAACAATGTGCCCCATAAGGATACAGAAGTAGCAGCTGAAGGAAAAATTGGGCCAGTTTGGAGGAGTTAGCCACTGACACAGGACTCACCTGCTTTGCAATTCTGTGCGTCAGTTTTATAGCCTTTGAAGTTGTACATATGATTGTGTCCTCCTTTGTGCTCCCTTCCCACCTATGACAACCTGGGAGTCTTCGGGGGGTGTGATGGTTCTAGATCCAGTGCATTGGTGCTTGAAACAACAGACCATATTACACACCCCTAGCATCCCTCTGCCCAGGGAAGTTCTTGTCCTTGGTTGGGCCATTATCTTTCAAAGAAAAGAGGAGTAGTTGTATGACATGTGGAAAGATGGTATGTTCACAAAGAAAACTGACAAAAAACACTCTCTTGCCCCAAGGGCAAGGCATTACTTTAGAGAGGGCTGAGTGCCAATTTGTTATAATTGAATAAATCAGATTTCTAATGTTTAATAACAGATGTTCTGGCTACAACTCACGAAATCATTTAATATTGCTTTATGCTCTGGTAATAAAAAAAGTCATCTGGCTCCACTTGGCCCAGGTTACATATCTTCCTTAAAGGGTCAAAATGATTTGATGCAGTTCTTGGATCAAAAGGGCTGATGTTTTCTGTATGTTATGGGCTGTGGACGGGGTGTGCTCATAGAACAGTACAGATGCTGGCATAATACAGGCTTTGCATCCAATGGCCTGAGGTATATCTCTGACCATGAGACTTGCCCTCACTCTTGACCTTGGAGAATCTGCATGCTACCCAAAAGGCTCACTGTTTCCACTCTTCATATTTCCCTCACCTGCTAGTGCCAGCATCTGAGGAAGGCTAAAGTAGGTTGACCAGCCACTCTGGGGGAGGTTGGCAGGGTACCAGAGCTTAATGCCTACAGCCCCAAAAGGGAGCAAGCAAATAAGAATGACCCGACTCTCTGGTAACAAGCTTCACAGATGAATTTGGATTAATCTGGAGGTGGGGAGCAAGGGAAAATGTGTTTGATGAAGGCTAGTAATAAAGCAGAAGAACTTGCAGTGTGGATAAATGATGAATTGCCAAGATGACTCAAATATTAAAATAACCAAGTTAATCAAAAAAGATCTTTTAAAGAAGTTGATGATAAAACAAGGGGATTCCTTATCCTCAGAGAAAATCTAAGGGAAAAATTAAACAAAGGCAAGCAGAGGTCAAAGAGGGAGATGGTGGGATAATTTAAGCATTGCTTGAGAAGCCAATTGAAAGGAGGTAAAGGAAGATCCAAGGCTATTAAAAAAAAAAAAAAAAAAAGGACCTTTGCTACAACTTCTCAAAGAGAGTGATAATTCCTTCCAGGGAAGCATGATGTCAATACTTTGTAAAACAAAAGACCAATCTGAGGGTTTTGAAGGGGCGGGGAGGTGGGGAGGTTGGGGGATCCAGGTGGTGGGTATTGGAGAGGGCACGGATTGCATGGAGCACTGGGTGTGGTGCAAAAATAATGAATACTGTTAAGCTGAAAAAATAAACAATTAAAAATAAAAACAAAACAAACAAACAAAAAACCCAAAAGACCAGTTCTGAGCTACAACATAAACACCAGGCTGGATAACAAATTCTAGAGAAGTGTACTACATGCACTCATGGCATCCTGGAAGCCAGAATGCAAGGCAAAATTCACAGTCAAATTCACACACACACACACACACACACACACACTCAGGACCCAAAACCAGGCAGAAGAAAGGTAGAAAATAATCTAGGAATTGCTTCTGAGGTTTCTTCCCTCTCCCCACAGCAGTGTTCCCATGATACCTGCCCTGAGGAAGCCCCTTCCCCTCATCCATGCCCGCAAAGGAAATCTCATGTTTAGGTCATCACTCAATTGTACACTGAAGTGCCAGGCGCCATGTCAGATTCTGTGGCTCCAGATACATCAGGCACATTCTGAATGTACAAGTAGCTGACACCTATTTGGGGAAAACAATGTGCAAACCGACAACCACACACAATAGGATGGAACTGTGTGCAAAGGTGTGATGGGATCCCCGAGGCGAGATGAACATTGGGGACATGGTCTAACTTTGCATGAAGCCCCTGGGAAGGTGTCTTATTGCCTCCAGAGGTCCAACCTGGTTCAGAGTGCCATGGTGAGGATTTAGTCTGTGGTTCTTATACTCATGCTTCTGGATCAGAATCCTTGTCAAGGCTGCATAGGCACAGACGGAGAATGCTCTTGAGGTCATCTAGGGAAAATCAGTTCACCAGGTTCTCTGAAGCAAATGCTAAGGCACATTGCTTGAAAAGAGATCATGGGCTATTTCAGGATTCCAGTGATACTATGAAAGGTGTAAAAATGTTGTGATCCCCAGGGCATTTCTGTTTATGTGGACAGAAACAAACGCAATCGATAATATTGGTGCTCAACCCAATAAGGAGAGGCATGTCAGAGAATCAGAATGTCAGGGCCAAGAAGGATTAGAAAGAGTATCTAATTCAACTCTGGATGATAGATAGTGAGATTGAGACTTAGCAAGAACTGACTTGCCAAGGCGATAGTTGGTTAGTGGTAGAACAGGAAGTCAGTTTTAATCTAGCTGTATTTTTTTCTGAAAGGCAATATAATTTCATTCTCACATTTCAATTTTAGTAAAATGTGAGTGAGATGAAATGCAAGCAAATGACCTGCTTCTGTATTGACATTTTTATATGAATAAAGCTTTCAATTTCTTTATCTTGGGCATCTTATTTTGGAACTTGCAGCCCAAGTTCTAATTCTCTTCTCACCATCTTATCAGAATCAATGAGGAGACAGAAGCAGCTTATTTCCTTGAAGCACAAAAGTCAAGGTGTTGGAATACTTAGAGTCACATTGAATTTAAGAGTACTTACAGTCCCGGATATTCAAAAGAGAAAGACAGGCCTGTGTCTGCCCGAGTAGGGTGATCCCATAGTGCCAAAATCCCACTCTCATCACAGTCCAATCTAATTGCAGGCTTGGGAGATGATAACAACAGTGATGCAATACTGAAATCATTTGTTGAACACTCCCTGTCTCCCCCCGCCAGGACTTCAGGCTGCACCAATGATGTGCTCTACAGCGTCTGCCTCCTCCTCACCTCTGAAATGCCCAGCCACTGGCACTAGTGAGCCAAACTCCTATGTGTCTGGCTCTCCATGTTCAAGGAGCTCAGAGCTGGAGCGTCCTGAAGTGAGCGGTGGTACAAGTTGGAGGACTGTAAAAGGCTTCCCCAGGACAGCAGAGCAGGGCTTCCAGAGGAGGGCAGAGCTGCTCCAGGACCTGCTGGGTGTGGAGAGTGGCTGATAACGGTGAACAAGCACTGACTTAGAGAAAAACATTGCAAGTCACTGGTGTCCCTGGCACTAAAATTCTGGTTCTGCCACCAACTCTGCATGAGGTCAGGCAAGTTCCTTACTATAGTCCATTGGTTTTAAAGGAACACCTCCCCCCACCATTTTAAAAATCTCTGAAATTCCAATATGTCTTGCAACTGGTGGAGTCTTACAGTTATAATTACCAAAGTTTTTAATTTCCTTTTGTGATGGTAAGTAAAAAATGGCATACCTTACAACCAGTGGCATGTCACATTTGATAACATTTAGTAGTATTTCTGATCTCCTGTTTGTAAGATAAAAATAATATTAAATTAAAATTTTAATATTTGAGGTTTAATGTAAGGGTTAGATTATATGATGTTAAAAAAAAAAAAAAGGAAAGTATCCAATATCTAAGAGTGGCCTCAATGTAGATGCTAAATGATAACACTGTCTGTTGGCTGCCTGAGCCAGGCAGGGTCTGTTCCCAGTTTCTGGTTCATAAAGCTTACCTGGAAAAGTCAAATAAGAAAAATAGCTAGTATCTGTGGATTGTTGATTTGGTGCCAGAGAGCGCACCAGTTGATTTCATGGGCTTTGCTTCACTTTGTCTTACCATGCTCTAAGGATACAATGTCAAAGATCACACCTACCTGTCAAAGATCCCACAGTTAATGACAAAATGAGGACTTGAATCCTTTCTCCGTGACAGCAATCCATGCTTTCCAACATCAAGCCTGATTACCACAAACCCTAGGAGTTCCCAGAATCCTTCCAGGCTCTGTACACCCGACCTCTGGGCTCTAAGAAAGGTAGATGATGGGCTTTTCCATGCATCTTAGGAAACTGGATTAATATGTTGAAACTAGGTGTTAGGAACTGGATGAGGACTAGCCCAGGTATTATAGAAAAGAATCCTGCAAATGTGCCTAATCCTGACTCAACCTGAGATGGTTCCTGCCTCCTCCTGGTGTGAAGCTCCCACCGTGACAACCTCAAGTAGAAGCAAAGGGGGTGGGAAACACCCTCGGGGTCTTGTTACAATGGTTTGAACTCGAACAATCTCCTGATGGCTTCTCTGGGCCAAGGCCAACTGCAATGGTGTGTTCCTCACAAGTAGTCTATTCCCATTTCTGGGACTCCCTGAGGTGTATTCAATAATGCACTCCTCATTCTGAAGCAGATGGAAAAGTGTTTAAAAAGGTGCCAGGTTTATTTATGGAAGCATGAGATTGAATTTAAGAGATGCGCTTTGCCAATATGAAATGTGAACTCTCAAAACAGGAAGTGTGTTTTACTGCCTATTTATTTTATTGCCGTATCAGCTGCCCAGAGCCTAAGAATCCTTCCTCTCAGGAATTATTTATTTTCTAACTTCTGAACCAGAACATCTTGACCATCAGCCCTCAAGCTCCTTACTGCCAGATTCCCAACTACAAACATGTGCCTTGCTGTCTCTCAGAGGGGAGCCACTGAGGCTTCAGTGAAAAACATTTGGACTCTCGTATTTTGTACTGAGTCTTCTTTTCTTTCATGGAAGTAGAGATGTTTCAAGTAAGTTGAATCAAATGACCAAGAGAATGAAAAAAATTAAAAGCCTCTTAGAGTAACAGAGGAATTATTGAATTTTCTCATATACCTCAAGATCCTCAATAATCAATATTCTGTCATTACCACTGAATCATTTGGAAGAGTTTAATGGCAGAAAATGAGTATCTGGATATACATAATCGAAAAGTGGGCTTGCGGGGTGGCGTCAAATGAATATGGAATAAAAAAAAAAAAGGACAGGGCTGCTGTGAAGGAGTTCTTCCTCTTTTAGGAAAACCCATCCCGCCTAGTCCACTAGAATAATCTAGACCATTTTAGTCGGAATGCTTCAGAAAAGGTACATTTTCACATGTGGACTTTACCTGCAAAGCTCAAGCCGCTAAACTCTCTCGGGCAAAAGACGTGTTACAATGGTGCCATCTTCTGGATACTCTCTGAAACACAGCTTTTCTTCTCTCCCACTCAAAACTCCTCAATGGCTCCCCATTGCTGACAGAAACGAGTCTAAAATTTCTAGCATTCAAGGCCTTTTACAATCTAGCACAAGTTTATTTTCAGGTGTCCTGACACTCCTTATCTGGGTATTATGCTCCACTCCCCAGGATAATTTCAGAATTTCCTGTCTCTTCCATCTCAAGCCCAGCATTAATTCAATGCAGTAAGCTGATGGAGAATCACAAAGCAGTTGAGGGATTCGGGGCCAGAATCCCAGTAGGAAAAATGTGAGAAGACAAGGGGTGTCCCAATATCCAATAACCAAATTATGTAGGACACCACGTGTTCATAACGACCTGCTCTGTGGTTATTTAGAAGGTTAAATAGCAGAAAAGTGAGCGATAGGAAAACAGAAAAAAGCACAAACACACACACACACACACACACACACACACACACAAGATATACATACTAAAATAAATATGAGAAACAGAGGCTAAATTCACAAATGATCAAAATGTGCAAATTAATGTCAACCACCATCATGTTAGTTCACCAAATTTAAAACGACTGGTTGTAAAATGACACTGGACCATGTTGGTGAGTATTTAGAAAATAGATCATCTCATACCCCTGTGCAGGGTAGCTTTTCTGCAGGGCAATTTGGGAATACTTGTCACAAGCTTTAGAAATCATTTACACTTTTACCTAGAAATTCTTTTAAAAATGTCTTTAGGATATTATCACAGTTTTTGTACTAAGCTATGCCCATTAGAATGATAACTACCACTGCAACATTAATTGTGATAGATAAAAAGTTGAAATGCATCACATGACTAACCACAGGATATTTGATATATTCATATGATAAATTTAAATAGCCATTACAATTGATATGTGACAAAATGTTTAGCACATATATACTATTGATATTCTTTATTTAGTGAAAAAATGGAAGACTGAAACCTTGCTTGTTCTGTCTATTTTTGTTTTTATAATATGTGCATAGAATAATAATCAGGGTTGCTCCAAAATATTAGTGATGTCTTACCCAAGTGGCAGCAATATGAGCGATATTTATTTTCTTTTTCTTTTGTAATAAGTCATATTTTTCCTACTTAGTATATTTTTAAGAAATAAAATGATGATTAAAAAATAATAAAAGCGAGGGGTGCCTGGGTGGCTCAGTGGGTTAAGTCACTGCCTTCGGCTCAGGTCATGATCTCAGGGTCCTGGGATGGAGCCTGGCGTTGGGTTCTCTGCTCAGTGAGGAGCCTGCTCCCCCCCACCCTTTCTCTGCCTTCCTCTCTGCCTACTTGTTATCTCTGTTTGTCAAATAAATAAATAAAATATTTTAAAAATAATAATAATAATAAAAGCAATATTATTAGGTTGTATCAGTACATAATTTTCAATTTGACTGAATTTAGCTTGTCATACTTCTTTTGGTTTGGGTCAGTGCCTATTATAGTACAAGGTCTCTGGGATGCTTAATATTTCCCTCTTCACCAGGTCCCATGTGGGTGTGGATATAGTGAAATGGTGTCTGAATAATGCCAGGTAAATACTGTAGCTGAAAAAAAGTGTTTTGGAAAACAACAAACATACCACTCTCAAGAACCATAAAAATGGTTATGTATTTCAAACTAATAAGCCCATTTGAAGGGTTCCATCCAGATGACATCCTTCCCTTGACAGAAGAAAGGTATTCATGCTTCAAAATGTTTATTGCTGAGTTATCATTAGTAGTGAACAGTTTGCAAACAATTTAAAAATTCAGTTATAAGTAGTGGTTAACTGAATTCTGGGATAGACACTCAATGAAAACTTTAACTCTTAGCAAAGTTACGGAGCAGGATTTAAATGCCTATGGCATGACGGTGAGTGAAAAGTAAGTGGATTAAGACAGAGCTGGCTTCTTGTGACTACGAGCACATAGAAGAAGTCTGCATGTGAGGAAAGAGGAAAAGGAGATAGTAAAGAAACGCTTAACAAAATAGTCTTGAATTTCGCTGTTTTTAAATTTGAAATAAAAGAAACCTATGCTAATGATTGCAAATCTCTGCCCCCAGATGCGAGGCTAGAAAGCAAGCCCCACAGTTGTCCAGTGTAATGGAAAATTGAGACTCTTAAAGATGAAGAACAGAAGCCCTTCATCTCCATGGATGACGTCCTAAGCAAGTCTGCTCACGGAAAACTCCATCCTCTGGTGGCTTTCTCAAAGGTTGTGTTTCGTCTACTAAAAATAATAATAACAATAATAAAAATAATGATGCCTTAGCTCTGATGTCTCTGAGCGATATGTAGGGCTCTGACCTCCCACCCCACACTCTTTAACTCAGTGACTAGAGATTTTATAACCGGAACTCTGATGTTCAGTTTATATAACTTAATCTGTTTGTAATTTTCTCTTATACAGAGACATCCTATTTTGCAGAGCAGTAGACCAACCCTCCCTAAGTGACCTGCAGCACCTAGATCCAAACAAGAGAAGAGAGATTTTTAAAAAGAGACAAATTGCCCTTTAATTGAAGGAAGAATGAGCCAGCTCCGTGAAGCGTTCTCTGGAACAGCAGATCCTCTGAAGACATGCTTCTGCTCTCAAAGAGGTTGGCCTGGCAACTCACTTACACACTCCACTTGGGGAAAATTCTTTTCAGCACTGGCCAAAATGCCGATCCAGGTTCCTTTGCCTAGCAGCCTTGAAAGCTTGCACACATTTACAGAAAATACTTTCAAATGACTCTGGAGTTCTGCTTTATGTTTCATGTTCCTTTGAACTTATTACCTCTTTACAATGTCTTGGACTATTAGTTTGGGAACATTTAAAGTTAATGACTATATGGAAAGTAAAACAACACTTTGATGTTGTCCAAGCCATTCATTTCTCTCTTTCATACACAGGAGGTTATAGAAGGCTGACCGATGCCAGATCAAGTCATTTCAGGAATAAATAACTTATTTGGGGGTCTATATGGATTGTTGCTTGGGGGGAAAGGGGATAGATTGGCTCTGGAATGTCTAAGAGAACCAGAGCCATGATTAATGAGGGTCAACTTTAAAACTTGAGCACACACAGATAGGATTACTTCACACAGAACAGACTCTGTCTGACCCAGGCTTCCCCAGCAGGGCCCCCTGAGGTACATCATTCACAAATCTTGTTGGTTTCAGGGATATACTGACAGCAAAAAGAGATATGGAGAGGACCTCTGTGGACATAAGGGACAGAACCCAAAGTACCATAAAATGCAAAGATAATGGCTATTAAAGAAAGTTGGCCAATGTTTCTAGAAAGTCAAGATTCAAGTGTTCTGGTTGGGGGTCTTTCAGCAAAGTATAGTGCACTTTTCCTGATAATAGTCATTGAAGTTTTTGTTGGTTTGCTTCTTATTTATATAGGTAAGAGCTTGGAAGCTATTTGTGGGATGGATTTCTCTGCAATGCATAGCAAACTCAGAAGCAGAGGTGGTCCCAAGGAAGCAAGACAAAGGAAAAAGGGGGAACTAACTGCTCATCCTAGTATTCTTAGATATTTCCTGCATCTGAGATTTCTGAAGTAGAAACAGAAACTATCCACAATATGCTGCCTTATCTTATGGAAAACCCAGCAAAGAAAAGAACAGGGATGGAATCTCTAAAACACAAGAGAGACCCAGAAGGTATTCAGCAGAAACCCTAGAACATCATTCCCTGTTCTCCTTTCCAACAGCTAAATAAACATTTACATGTGTTAAAAATTGTGTTAGGTTGTGTGTGGAAAACCATAAGATGATGCTTTTTCTCATACAGCTTGTTATTTAAAAAACACAACTAATACTTGCATCTCATCATTGGGCAAGTATCTGTTGAGCATCTACTATATGTTTGGGGCTCATCTAGGCATGGAGAGACAATGGTAAAAACACAGATAAGATCCCAGCTCTCATGAAATGTGTATACAAGTGTAAGAAGACAGGCAATAAACAAATAATAGCAAATGAAAATTGGTTCCGTTCTTTAGAACGATGAAGGAAACAGAGAAGAGTGGTTTGGCAGACGGTGAGTGAAGATGGAGCCATGTAGACTGAGTGATCAGGGGAGAAATCCCACTAAGGAAGACATACGCCAGCCAGGACTGTTTCAAAAGAGCCTTAAAGAGAGGCAGGAGAGTGTTTGTAGGCAGAGAAACCACCTGCAAACATCATACGGCAAGGCCTGGCTTTGCTTCTTCAAGAAACAGAAATAAAGTCCCTGGAGCTTAGGTTGCCAGGAAGAGAGGGTGGAAGATGACTTCAGAAAGGTGTGTAGAGGTGAGCTCATATTAAGACCTTTCGGCTCTTAAAAAAAAAAAAAAAAAGACAAAGGATGGGCATTGCGCCTGGATGGCTCAGTCAGTTGTGTCTGCCTCTTGATTTTGGCTGAGGTCATAATCTCACAGAGTTCTGAGATGGAGCCCCACCCCAGGCTCTGCCACCTGCCTAAGAGTCTCTCCCTCCCCCTCTTCTCCCTCTCCATCTGCCCCAGCCCCACTTTCCCCCCACAAAAACAAAACAAAACCTTTAGCCAGGGTAGGAACTTTCCATTTTATTTCAGGTGCAGCCAAAAGCCACTGGAAAGATTGACACCCAGAAGTGACATAGGTGGGTTTTTTTTTATTTTTATTATTTTTATTAACATATACTGTATTATTTGACCCAGGGGTACAGGTCTGCTGAGTGAAATAAGTGACTTAGTTTTTGTGTGGAGATCACAATTACTGCCTTGCAGAGAATGGATGGTAGAAATAAGAAGGGTGGAAGGAGGGAAGAACCTGGGAGGTTGTGAATGCCTTGGGCAAGAAGTCATACGGTCTGGACTAAATGATAATAGGGAAGCCTTTGGCGTCCAGGCAGTGGAGACCACAAGCCTGTCCAACTTGCTGCAAAATCAAGTGGTGGGGCCACATTCTGAGACAGGAGTGGTGGGAAGGAACCTACTTAGAAATGCAATATTTTGGGGAAGCCACGTGAACTCAGAGTTGAGTTTGGAAGAGTTTTGGAGAAGAGGTGAACCTGATCTGGATCTCTAAGAACGGGAAGAATTTGAATATATATTTAATGATGAGTTTCTGAGACTGGTTAGAGTGTGACTTCACCGACTTCAGCCATAGTGATTTTTTTTTTTTTTTTGCCATATCCAATGTACTTTTATGTACACATATATGTGGGATTTTTTTGTTTGTTTGTTTGTTTTGCTTGTTTTGCTATTGTTTTGGGGAGGTATGGGACAGAGCCGTGTCACCTTCCTCTTTGCCATCTTTTTCCTCATCTGACTTGGAGCTGGTAATGTTAGGCGCAGAGTAAGCACTCAGCAAAGATTTGTTGAACAAATAACTCTATTCAGATTGTCTCATGGTTTGGATTTCTGGATTTCAACCTCTTGATTCCAATCTGTTGTGGGTTGAATGGTAACTCCCCAAAACATATGTCTCCTCCTAACCTGTAAATGTGAACCTATTTGTAAAAAGGGTCTTACAGATGTGATTAAATTAGGGGTCTCAAGATGCAATCATCCTGGGTTGTCTGGGAGGTCCCTAAATCCAAAAACAAGCATCCTTGTAAGAAGAGGAGAAGACATAGACAGGGAAGGTCATGTGAAAACAGAAGCAGAGGTTGGACTTACGTTGCCATAAACCAAGGAAGACCGGAAGCCAGACGATACCTAAAAGCTGGAAGAAACAAGGAAGGCTTGTTTCCTAGAGCCATTGGAGGAAGCAAGGCCCTGCTGACACCTTGGTTTTGGATCTTTTGCTCCCAGAACCATGAAACAATAAATTTCTATTGTTTTAAGCCACCAACTTTGTGATCATGTGTTATGCCAACTCTAGGAAATGAATATACAATCTTTATATCTAGCTCAGTGAAGCATTCAGTGGGGAGCTCCCTGTCTTGTCTAGCAGGGCTAAGATGAGGGTCCAGTGGGTGAGTGAGGCACCCAGGCCACAGAATTTAAGGAGGCATTCATTCCAGCATGTGCCAGTGTCCCACCCCTGCAGCCTCAGGGATTATGCATGGGGGGGTTGACGTTTAGAATTCAAGACAAAGTTCCATATATTTTCAGTTTAAGATGGTTGAGGCGTTGTGACGGGAATCAAGACACTACAGTATGCCTCTACAAATAAAATGTTCATAGAGAACTCGTTAGAGACAACAAGCCCCCAGGAGACTCTGTTCAGAGGGTTGGCTACAATTCCCAATCATTCAGACACCTCATTTTGAGAAAGGAATAAAGAGAAATAATCTCAGGCTGAATGGTAATTCTGTTAGTCTTCCTCTCGATTCTCCTGGGGTGTCAAACACAGATGGCAAGGAGGAAAGCTGGGGAAAATGCAGGAATTTCAGAGTGTGATAAAGAGAAGCCCAGAAAAGTGTTGGATAGAGAGAAATTTATAGACAAGAGTCCAGCAAATGCAGGATATCCTTGGCCAGCATGGTTATCAGTCCAAGTGGTGACTTGGTCCTGAGTTGTTTTTCCCCCAACCGCTCCCCGATGAAATAGAGTAACTGATTCCTACTGACGCAAATTAACCAGACAAGTAAGCTTTTATGTCTATATTTCTAGATTTCTTGACAAAGTTAGAAATTCCTCTAATTTTCAATGGAGCTAGAGTTGCCATTGTTGCAGTTGAAGGGATTTGTATTTTATTAACAGCTACTCAAAAAAAGACATAAGACAAAGACAGTAATACATACAATGAGCTAGATGATCTAATCTCTGATTATTTCATACACGATCTTCAATGCTAATCTTTTCATATCCAACTTCCAAAAGGTCTCCAACTGGATGACCAAGAAGAAATACATTCATTGCCCTCAAGTCCATGATTAAGTGAGAAGAGGGAATTCCCTTATCTTTTGTCTTTTACTTTTTTCAAGTTCTTGTTTTTATGGAGAGACTTTGTACAAGTCAGTTTTGTCCAGTGATGTGAGTCTTCAAGTTGGCAGTGACCCCTCAGAACATCTTCTGGAACCAAATTGCTCATTTACAGAGGCAGCAACTGAGCCTCAGCCTGAAGAAGTGACTTGCCAAAGTCCTCAGCAATTAAACAAAGGAAGGCTTGTTAGACCCTGTTTTGTCCGTATTTTATTACATGTTTTATCAATGTTTTCTTTTTTTCTTCTTTTTTAAAGAATCCTTTTTTTCTTTTTTTAAAAGATTTTATTTATTTATTTGACAGAGAGAGACACAGTGAGAAAGGGGACACAAGCAAGGGGAGTGGGAGAGGGAGAAGCAGGTTTCCTGCAGAGCAGGGGGCCCTATGTGGAGCTTGATCCCAGGACCCTGGGATCATGACCTGAGCTGGAGGCAGAGGCTTAATGACTGAGCCACCCGGACGTCCCTTACCAACATTTTCTATCTTAAATTTCCTGATAGTCCTATGAGGTTGTCATTTTATAAGTGATAAGAACAAGATTCAGAACAAAGTGCATGTTGTCTTATAGCAAGCCTCTTCCTTTGTGGTCTTTCTTCCTCATCCATCTATCTACTCATTAGACATCTGCTCCAATGGAGGACAAACCTTAAGGATGCCTCCATGTTTCCTGCCCCTCTGATATTCACACCCTCGTGCAATGTCCTTCTCTTGAGTGTTGGTGGGAACTGTGACTTATTTCCAAACAATAGAATATGGTAAAGGTGATGAGATGCCACTCACATGATGTAAGATTCTGTCTTGCTAGAAGACTGACACTAGAAATGTTCTCCCTTAATCTCAATGCAGGGTGATACATTCTATACCAATTTTTTAAGCTTATGACCATGAACAGGAAAGCTAAGAAAGAGCAGTGACTCCCTCTCCTCTCCCCTGTCCTCAAAGGCTCCTTTCCCTATATCTCACCCCTTTCTCAGACACTTCCAATGGAAATGTCAGGATTGATGACAACCCAGAGTGACACTTCTATTTTCAGCAAGATATGGTCAGAAATGTGCTCCCCTATATCTAGGAGTTCCCTCTCCTTCTCTGGCAGGTGGTATAGAAATTTTGTGGACTGCCCAGAAGTTGGAGTATATGCGATACTGGAGTATATGTGATAGTTCTGTTGGTGTAGTAAAGTGTACACTTCCACACCTGGTTCCTAAAGTCCCCTGCAAAGTCCTTCAGAGAGAATGGTTTTCAGACAGAATGAAGAGGATCTGATGGAAGACTCCAAGGCCCTAGAAGATGGAGGGATCCTGGGTCCCTAAACATGTGGAAGGACATCCATTACACAACCATCTCACTGTGGGATGAGCAAGACATAAACCTGTGTAGTGTTAATCACTGGGATTTGGTTTGCTTATTACTGTAATTAGTCTACAGGGAAATTGAATTTTAACTGGTATCAAAGATAATTAAAAAGATAGTAACAATGGATGGAGACCATTCTCATCATTGTGTGTAGCATTTTTGAGAGCTCCAGGATCCTCAAGTTAAACCTCGGTGAACATATCAACCCCTGGGGGCTCTAAGGGTAGGAACAATGACACGGATGGAGTCTGTACCCACAAAAAGCTCTTTGCCCTCCAGTCTAGGGAGTAAAAACGCCAGTGCTCCAACCTTCCCTTCAACATGGGCTCTCTCTTCCTAGCAAGCCCATAGTCCAGACTTCCCAGTTCATTTCTAGCTGGTTTCTAGAACTATACTTTTGGGGTGAGGCCCTTTCCAAGGGCTATTATAAACTCTGGGAAAAAGGCCAGAATGTTTCATATTGTAATGGAAAATAATCCTTCCACCCTCAATCTGCACATTTTATTTAAGGTGTGAAAAATGCTTTCCCAGCTTCAGCCAGGAGCATTCAGGTCTCCATGGGGACCTGGGCTGAGAGGGGTGGGGGGCAATGATTAGGTGAGGGAGAAAACCCTCCCTGCAGCAGTTTCCAGAGAAGCAGCAAGCGTGTAGTCAGAGGAAAATAAGACTTGACCTCCAGTCTGGTTCGTATTACATGTCTCTGCCTCACCCTGGTGCCCAGAAGCTCCAGCTCACACTTGGCCCGGGACCAAGGAGCAGTGAATGGAGGGGGACCCCTGGTGTGGACTTGGAGTTTAGAAGATGTAACGCTGCATTGGGAGGCTGATTGGATCATCAGGCCAAGGGCAGGTGAGAAAAAGGGACCCGATCCAGGTTAGCACTTGGGGAGAGTAGACTAACACTCAGACCCTTAGGTTTGAGAGTTGTCAAGGAAGCTAAAAATCAAATCATTTTCGAAGGGACAAAATAACAGAGTACTTTGGTGGGTGATGTGTGCAGTAGGTGAAGTTTAATTCTTTCACAATTCTGGATCCTTATGTAAGTACTTCATTATTATGTTTCCTTAAATATTTGTGATTAATATTATACCATTTCCAGCAATGGTTTCCTGGTGACTAGATAATTAATTATACAATACTTAAATTTGCAGAAAAAGTCTGTCAGATGCAATGATGTGATATTTGTTGGCTACTAACATGGTGATCTTATCCTAGATCTTTTTAAACATCTTTCAAAATTGTAAATGAATCATTAGCCATGTTCTAAGAAATTCATTAATTTTTAAAGTATGATTTACTTTAGCATCATTAATTTGCAACTTTGTTTTATTATCTTATGAAGTAACATCAACATTTTTGAATTAATAATATGGTATTTTTTAAAATATTGAGTATCTGGCTCCAAGTTACAGACCAACTAGTAAAGCTTCCATTGTGATTGTAAGACAACCATAGCCCAGAAAGCTTACTTCACAATTCAAGGTCTACTAGGGAAAAGCAGAGCTGGGATTCTCTACTGTAGGACACACTATTTTTCCCTGACTTTGGGCAAGCCAGTTAAAACATTAGGGCTTTTTCCTCAGAAATGAGTTTTTCTCAAGTCTTCCACATTCACCCCATCATTCACCCTACCAGGAAAGGTTGTCTCATCCTGGTCCACATTGATTTTCCTCTTTTATAACATGAGTAGAGCACCCTTCATCAGTTCTTTTCAGTTAGACACTTAACCACATATTTGTCCAGTGGTCTGTGAACACATCCTCCTCATCTGAGAAGGGCTGACACTTGACAATACCATCCACTACCTACCTACTGCATATCAAGCACTTGCAAGGTATTTTATAGGCATTATATAATTTGATCCTTATGACTAATTTATGGAGGAAAGAATATTAGCTCCATTTTGCAAATGAGGAGGTGGAAAGTCATAGAGATAAAGTTCCTTCCCAGGGACCACGTATCTAGCCCATGCTGGGATCCATCAACTCCACAGTGGCATAAGCCATTTGTGTCCAACTTGATTCCTCTTTTCCCCCTACTTTCTCTACACCTAATCCATCAGTTAGTTCTGCTGGTTTTTACCTCAAAATAGATCCTGCATCTAAACATCTCATACCATCTCCTCTGTTATGATCCTAATCCAAATCACTTATGCTTCTTGATATAGTCAGAAAATTCATTCTCTACGCAATAAACTGACCTTAAAAAATCTTATGATAAAGTCCTAATGGTTCCCCATTTTGTCTTATACATTTTGTCTCCTAGCCAATGATGCCCTGATGACCCAGCCCTTACCTAATTTTCCTAAATTTCCTAATTTTCCTAAATTTCCTAAATTTTACTAAATTTACCTAAGTTTCCCAATTTCAATGGGTATATTTTATTTAAGGTATGTGTTATGGGTGAATTGTGCCCTCCCCCTTAAATTTTTATGTAGAAGTCCTAACACCCTGTACCTAAGAATGTGACTGTGCTTGGAGAGAGAGCCTTTAGCAAGGAAGTTAATGTAAAATGAGACCATTTCAGTACTCCATAATTCTCTCTAACTGGCATCCCTACAAGAAGAGTAGATTAGGGTACAGAGAACATACACAGTATGGTGACTATGTGAGGACACAGGGAGAACCAATATGAGATAGACAGATAAGAGGAGATTTATTATAGGAATTGGCTTACATGATTTTAGAGGATGAGAAGTCCCATGATCTGTCATGTACAAGCTGGAGAAATGGGAAAGCCAGTGCTGTCATTCAGTCTAAGTCCAAAGGTCTGAGAATGGGAGAATAGAGGGTAAGGGCTGATGGTGTAAGTCCTGGTCTGAATGTGAAAACCTGAGAACCATGAGTACCCACGTCTGAAGGAGAAGATGGGTGTCTCCGCTCAAGCAGAGAGAGTGAATTCTCTCTTCCTCCATATTTTTGTTGTATTCAGGGCCTCAACATACTGGATGATACCCCCTAGTGATGGTGAGAGCAATCTACTTTCCTCAGTCTACTGATTGAAATATGAATCTCTTTCAGGGACACTTTTATAGACACACACCCAACAATAATCATTTGACCAGCTATCTGGGCATCCCTTAGCTCTCTCAGGTTGACACATAGAATTAACTATTACACAGCCCTAGCAAACTAATATAGTCTAAAAAATTCTTACCCAGAAGCATTCAGGTCTCCATGGGGACTTGGGTAAGAGGATAGGGAATAACAGTTAGGGGAGGGAGAGAACCTACCCCTTCATTGAAGCATCCATTTTCCCAGCTTCCCTCAAGCATGAATGTCCAGCTTCCCTGGCTTCCTTTCTTTCTTCAACTTACTTAACCCATTCCTGATTTTTTCCTTAATGGAATGATCTCTTTGGCTATTGAACTTGGCAAGAGTGCCTTCCTCTTTTAACTCAAGTACCAGTGAGACTTTTTACCTAATCAAGTTAGCCTCCCACCACTGTTTTGCTTTTGTTTTCCTTCATAGCACTTTTTACTCTCCAATGTTATTGATGTATTTATTTCGTGAACTGTCTCCTCTGACCAGTTTCATAAGAACAGTGTCCGATTCATAAGTAGAAGCTCATTAAATCTTTGTTCAATGAGTGAATAGATAGGTTTGTTTCTAACTCCTTTAAACCTTATTTATCTCTATTCCCCTGTCTCAATATAGAGCTTATCACAAAGTAGATTCTCAATAAAAGCCACATAAATTAAACAGACTCACTAATAAACACTGCATGGATGTTGAATGAATAAAATTAAGAACATGTTTTATATATATATCTCATGCCTATAAGTCTCTTCCTTTATGACTTTGAAGTTGGGAAGAAATATGAACAGAAAGGAAAAAAATCTGTTCTTAATAAACCAGAATATTGAATTTTTGCCCAGGGTGTCAGGAGATATGTGAGAAAGTGATCTGGAGGGTCACAGAGCCATACTGAGGTCCTGTCTTAGTCCTTTCCCAGTCACCAACATCATCCCGGAGCATTCCTAGAACAATTTGCCTATCTCTGTTTAAAATTGGAAATTGATTAATTCCTTATTTCCAGTATAAAAAGGAATCTGAACTCTAGAGAAGGCCATCAATATGTTCAAATATCTTAAAGCACCAGATTGAAGATAAGACCATATGCTGTAGCCATATCCCCAGGCCACTTTAACTTCTGTGAGAACCACTACTTTGCTACTGACTTCAATCCTTTGTTTCAATTATCCATTCAATTAGAAGACAAATTTGATATACTCAAGTTTGTAGAAGGAAAAGAAATGTGACAGGGACTGGATGGATGGTCACCATTCTTGCTTCCCTTTCTGGGCACACAGGCAAATCACTTTTCCTGGCTCTAATTTAGGAAAGATCAGTCCCCAGTACTAGTGTTTGACCATAGAATGTGAGTAGAAGTGTCATGTGTCACTTCTAGATTGAGACAGTCAAGGACTTTGCAAAATCTTCTCTCCTACTTCTTTTTTCCATAGGGATTTTAGAGATCAAGTGCAATGGTTGCCGTTCCTTAAGTTGGAAGATATCTGGGCCCCAAAATGACTTCATGGAACAGAAACTAAGGCCAACAAGAATTAAACTATTTCACATTGGCAAGAAAAATACTTCCATTATTAATATTATTATACTATTATTACTAATAATATTATTATTCTATTATTAATGGTACTTCTACTATTTTGAGTCACTGACATTTTGGTATTGTTTGTTATAGCAGCTTTATGGTACATGTTCTTAATAATATAAATAAAGGGACTTAGTAGGATTCCTTGGGTTGATTTTGTTTAGTGTTTAGGATTATAGATATTTTTATTTCAGGATATATTAAGAATTTTCAATGAAAGTGTCTTATTATTTTGAGTAATAGCAACTTAATGAACCATGGTGTTAAATGTTTTGGAATACAGTAAGATTATGTATCTCTCAAATTTGTAATTTAATATTTTAACATTATATTTACATGCATAAATCCATATTGATTTAATATATATTATGAATGGGATCCTGATCATCTTGAAGTCATGAAGAAAACCCATACCCTGGTTGGAGGAAGGGAGATACTGACTTTAAGATTTTAAGAAGTCAGGCATACAGTGAAGATGGACAGGAAATGCTGTCCTAGCCCAATAGACCTCCTAAAGGGCTACCATAGTCCAGGATACATCCACATACTGATGCCAGCAACATGAGGGAAGCTCACACCTAGGTCACTCTGTAGTTCATCTTATACTTCTTAACTCCCTTCATGAGTTCTATGATTACCACGAATCAGTTGTTTCTTTTCTCAAACCTGCTTATATTGTGAGTAGTAATAGCAGGTAGTTGTACCTGCTATTATACTTATATAATGTAATTAAGGGTTTTATAAAAGTTCAAAATATCAATAGAAAAAGCCAATTGTTGTTTCAATGAAAACTAGATAAAGGAAAGTTACTGAAAAAACTTTAGTTGAATTTGGTATCTTTAAGGCAAATGTCAAAGAGAATGTGTGTATGTCTGCATGGGTGTGTCTGTTGGGTGGAATTGTATCATTTAAATTTCCCTGTGTAATAAACCAACAAAAATTTTATACATTAAAACAACAACCAATTATTTAGCAAATTATTCTGCAAGTCAGTAATTTGATTTGGACTCAGTAACATTTCTCCTGGGTCAGGTTGACCGATCTTGGGTGGGCTTGTTTATGTAGCCACAATTTGTTGGTGAGTTGACTGAAGACAGTCCAGATGACGGGAGCCCCTCTCTGGATGGTCTTGATCTTTTATCCTCCATGTGCTAGCCCAAGGTGTTACATGAGACTTCAAGGTGCCAAAAGCTTCAGGAAGATAAGCTTTAATGCACAAGTGCCTTTCAAGTCTGTTCACGTTCGCTGCTTATTGTGCCATTCGGCAATCCGAATCATACAGTTTAGGCCTTTTGTCAGCTTGAGACATGAATATTGAAAAAATGAGAATGAATCTGGGCCAGAACCACAATTATCCCACCATAAGAGGAATAATCATAGGAGTTCTTCACTTAAGTCATTGCACAGGTGTTTTTAATTTCTTGTTCCATTTTAAAAAAACCAAAAAATCCTGAATAGATAAATAGATAACATGGCAATACTTAATGTAAAAAGATATGTGTATGTGTGTGTGTTGTGCAAGTGTGTGGTATTATATACATTAATATAATACATAATAACAGAAGTAACATAATAGAAGTGACTTTCGATAATAATATATACTTAAGATAATAATATATGTAGTACATATAATTTTATTAAATAACTTCTATACCATCACACAATTAAAAGATATAATTCAAACTGGGGAAATACATTCACCAAATGGGAAAGGCAGTGGTTTATAGCTCTTACTGTAATATGTAATATGGCCTTGCCAAATTATTTTTTAACACTTTCTGTATTTAGTTTTTAAAATTATGATAGTAGTTAGTTGTTGTTGAAGAAAATTATGTTATATATATATACAAATGCAACATGAATCAATCCTTTACCACCTTAATATTTATAGATATATTAAAATACTCCCAATCGTTTTTTATTAAAATTCAATTATATTATATGTATTAGTCAGCCAATTACTTTTTCTGCTTGACAATATATCATAGCTATTCCTACAAGTCAGTAATATAGAACTGCTACTTTTTTCTAGAAATTTTACATATACATGCATTTTATATGAATGGCATCATCTCCATATGTTCATTTCATTTATTGTGATAAAATATGTATAGCCTAAAATTTACTATCTCACCATGTTTAAGTGTACATATAGCTCAGTACAATTTGTCAGTTAACATTAAATACTAAACCTGTACATATAGCTCAGTACAAAATAAGTACACTCTTATTGCTACACAACCATCATCACCATCCATCTGCTGGACAAGTTCCATCTTATAAAACTAAAACTTTGTACTCATTAAACAATAATTTCTCCCTCCACGCTCCCTGTTGCCCCTGGCAACCACTATTCTACTTTGGGCCTCATGATTTTGACTCCTCTAAATATTGCACATATGTGAAATCATGAGTATTTGCTTTTTGTTTTTTGGGTTTTTCTGTGACTGACTTACTTCACTTAGCATAAGGTCCTCAAGGTTCATCATGTTACAACATATGTCAGAATTTCCTTCCTTTTTAAGGCTGAATAACATTCCATTGTATGTATATGTCACATTTTCCTCATCCATTCATCTGTTGGTGGACACTTTGGTTGCTTCCACATTTTAGCAATTGTGAATAACGCTGTTCTGAACATGGCTGTCCAAATATCTCTTTGAGACTCTGCTCTCAATTCTTTTCAATCTACCTAGAAGTGAAATTTCTGGATTATATAGTAATATCATTTTTAATTTTTTGAGGCCATCATACTTAATTTTGGAATTCAGCAGTTTTACCAAAATATATCTGGTTATTTGTGCATGTATGGTTTTCCCTTATTCTTTTTAATCTGTGATGTAAGAACTTTTTTACTGTAAGGATTTCCCCCTGTTTTTTTGTTTAATTACTCTTTCCTTCTATCCATCATTTATTACCCTCCAGGAATTCTGATAGTCACACATTAATGCTTTTGATTTTGTTTTAAAACTTCTTGTCTTTTCCTGCATGGCTTCTTTTTGTATCTTTGACTTGTATTCGAGGTATTTCTCTACTGGATAAAATGAAGCCTCAGCTATTACTATGCTTTCTTTCAAGGCGTTCTACAACATTTAAAAAAAAGTCAATCACTTCAACTTTTTAACTTTTTTCGAATTATTATTTATTTCATTCAACAGTTGTATTTGTATGAGTCTGTTTCTAGCTGTTATTGTATTTACCAGTATAAACTAAGTTACACTGCCGCGAAAATGCCAGGGTATTTCTCTCTGATTATCTTATGTTTAGCATGATCTAGCAGAAGGCTCTGCTTCTCACAGCGATTCAGAAACAAAAGTAACAGAGGCTCCCCTTTCTTAAACTGTCCCTCCTTTAGGACAAGTTTCCAAGATTTGCCACAGCAGAGTAAAAGCGAAAGAGAGAACTATGCAAAGCTAAATCAAATCTTTCACTTCCATGTTATTGGCTAGACATGGCCACAGGGCTCCACCTAACTACATGGAGGCAGAAAAGCCCAGATTTCCATGGGCTCAGAGAGGAAGGAGAACCTGTTATCAATAAGCACTAACAATGTCCAGCTCTGAAACTTCAGACTAAGAGTGGAGAATCGGGCAGATTGTGGAATATATGGATATGGATAATGGAAATAGTCACAAATCCATTCAAGGGTTTATGTAGGATGGAAGATATATTACAAACTATTTATGTATAGTAAAAAATCAGATCTGAAAAAAGACTAAACTAGAAGGGTAGTAAAACTACAAATATTTTTAAATAATAAAATAGTATGAAAGCATAGTTTTTTCTAAGAATCTTTAATGATATGGTAAAAAGGTTTAGTATTTAATGTTAACTGACAAAAAAATTTGCTTTCCATACAATACCAATTTTTATTTTAAAATATATACAGTATGAGAGAAAAGTTATACAATATTAATTGTAATTGTCTGTCTACATGCTTACTCATTTCTGTGTCTTCTGGTTTCTTTTATACTAATTTGTCACATTTCACACTTTCAATGATGAATTTCTTTTAGATTGGAAAAAATACAATGCTTAAAAAAAACTAAGATGTTCCTAATAATGTATCTTAAGTACACATATATCACACATATATCAACTAAGGTCAACATTTAATTGTTAATTTCCATATGGTAAAGGACAATTCTGGCAATGTTATTAATTACTGCTTAGCATTTTTCTCACCATTTATTCGGTTATATTATGGTTATAGTTATTTGTGTCTGCAGTAATTCAATAAAAATATTTTTATGACAAAAATGCAAGAATATATCCCATAAGGATACTGGTAGAAATGCTGTTAGGTTGTTGAATTATGTGACTTTTTCTCTATTTAAAAAATTCTTATTATATGTTGTTGTGCATTTACAATGAGTCAAATTTTATTTGGAAAAAAATGGTAAAACAGATCTTCCTTGACTTATGTTGGGGTTTATGTCTGGATAAGCCCTTCGTAAGTTGAAAATAAATCAGTGAAAAAATGTCTTTCCTATACCTAACCTACTAAACATCATAGCTTAGTCTGGCACTGACTTCAGTGTGCTCAGAACACTTCCATTAGCCCACAGTTAGGCAAAATCATCTAAGATAATGCCTAATTTATGATAAAGTGTAGTTTATTGAAAACTGTGCTGAAAATGAAGAACAGAGTAGTTGTATGGGCCCAGAATGATCGGCAAGTATATATGTTGTTCATCCTTGTGATCATGTAGCCAACAGGACCTGCAGCCACAACCACCATCCTGGTTCCCAAGAGAGGATCACATCACGTATCTCCAGCCATGGAAAACACCCGAATTCAAAATTCAAAACACGATTTCTCCTGAAGGCGTATAGCTTTCACACTACTGTGAAGCCAAGAAATAGTAAGTTGGACCATCATTAAGTCCAGGACTGTCTGTGTTTGGAAAGGTAATTGCATTTAGCCAGAAGATAATCTTTATTAGAAATATTCTACCTAAACAAAATACAGAATTCTCAACTCTAAAAGAAGTCTAGAATCATCAAATTTGTATCATAAATTATCCTAATGTTATCCTTAGATGCTTAATTAGTTAATTAATTCACATTTTCAATATCCCACCAATATTTATTAAGTGACTATCTCTGTGGCAATCCTAGTACTAGGGATTGGCTTTTAAAAAATGTATTAAGACAAAGTTCATGCCTTTGGGGACCTCATAGCCCAGTGGGGGAGAAGGGCAGATAGAATGACAAATAATTACAAACTAGTATGCTCAAATGCAAATATATCCTAAACAGAGACTAGAGAGGGAACAAAGAAGCAAGCAGGGCAGAGCTTGGGGGAGGAGAGAATGATAAAGAAATTATTCCAGGGTGGGGCGCCTGGTGGCTCAGTGGGTTAAAGCTTCTGCCTTCAGCTCAGGTCATGATCCCAGGGTCCTGAAATTGAGCCCCGCATCGGGATCTCTGCTCAGCAGGGAGCCTGCTTCCTCCTCTCTCTGCCTGCCTCTCTGCCTACTTGTGATCTCTGTCAAATAAATAAATAAAATCTTAAAAAAAAAAAAAAAGAAATTATTCCAGGGGTTAGAGGATAGGGTGGGGCCGGAGAGCTTTTCACTTAAGCTGCAATTGATATCAGGCTTTGAGTGATATTTGTTGGAGAGTCCTTAGTTCCAGAAAGTTCCAGAAAGACCCATAGATTAAAGATTTTGAAAAACAACAAAATTTTCCCATCTTTCTTAATTCAACTAATACATACAGCTAATAACTTGTTTTGAAAGAGGCAGAAACATGAGTCATCTGGAATTAGACCCACAGAGTGGACATTCCCAAAACACCAGCTACCTTGCATCTCATTATCTATTCTGATTTAGGGGGGGAAATCTCCAAATTCTAAGATAAAAGATATTTAAACACTGCCAACCTCAGAAGGTGTCAGGAAGAAGCTATGCCTTTCTTTCACTAAACTGGAGGCAGCCCTCAAGACCCTTGACTCACCTCAGACAGTGAAGGCTTTCTGGCAAACGTGCCTGCATTAGGACATGGGAGTGAGGGATGTTGGGACCCCTTGGCTTCCACTCCCCTCGGTGACAAGTTATTTTCTTGAACTTATTGCATTTAAAGATGTTCTTTCTTATCATTTGTAGAAAATTTTACAACAGCCAAAGAGAAAGTGTCTTGGACTCCACATTCATCAATAGCTTGCTTACATGGAAAGTTGTATTTTGTAAAAAGTGACTCATGTGTTTATGTAAGCATATCTAAGTGTTCATGCTGTCCAGTGTGGCAGCTCACGATAAATCTTTTGAACAAATGTTTTTTTGCATTTCTACACATGTAACACATAGAGTTGCAACTGAACTAATAATTTACATTTTCAGATGTTTCGTCTTTCCAAGCTAATTGACTTCCTGAGCTGGGACTCTGATGAAATCTGCTGCGCCAAGTTCTCCCAGTGCCAAAACAACTCCCTAGTAGGGTGAGACCCATTTGGAAGTTGCATTAAAACTTCTTAAGGCTTCCAGGCAATGACCGTTCCAAGCAGGGCTCAAAGCTGCATTAGAAAAGTCAATATATCTTGAAACAGGAATATTTTTTAACGTAAAATGAAAGCATGTATTAACTTTTTAAAATGATGAACTGGAAATTCTCCTCTAAAGAAGAGAGAGATTTGTCAGATTTTTCTAGTATAGACTACACATCTACACATTTGTGTGATTACCAAACTAGATAAGCTAATTGAAAAGTAAGCTAAAAAGTGGGGGAGGGGAAGTAGTAATTAAAATTCTATTTTTTAAAAAAAATTATTTATATGTTTATTTTAGAGGTAAGGAGGAAGAGAGAGAGAAAAAGAAAGAGCAGGGGAAGAACAGAGGGAAAGAGACAAGTAGACCCTCACTCTGAGTGTGGAGCCCAAAGCGGGGTTCAGTCCCTTGACCCTGATGATCATGACCTGACATGAACTAAAATCAAGATCAGACACTTAACCAACTGAGCCACCCAGGCACCGCTGAACTCTTTGTATTCTAATTTCATTGCTTTAAAATTTAAACACCTTCCTCAAGAAAAAGCAATTTCCCCGAAAGTCAGAGTCAATCACTATGATCCTAAAGGATCCATGTTGACAATGGAATGAAAAAAAGTAAAAAATTAAAAAAATCAATGTGGGATAGTGGACAGGTGCATATTTTTTAGATATTTCTCTGTCAGATATCATTCTTACCACTTCCCAGCTAAATGTTTTTCGGGAAATTTCTTAACCTCTCTGAGCCTCACTAAACTGGTAAAATAGAAATCATATTTAGTGAGGTCATATATATAAAGGACTTATGTGAATAAATATTATAAAAGCAGTAGCTAAGCACTTAAACTTAAAAAATCATTACTTCAAATTTAAATCTAAAAATACTTTATGTGCATTTGTTCCTTCATAAGGAAGAGATACTCATATAATTTAACATTTTTAAAATAACTCAATAGCTTGTTGGACCTTGCTCTTTTCAAGATTGCAAGCCTGGGTTCTTGCACTAAATAACCCTTATATTAAAATTTAGCTGTGCTTGCTTTATATTGTTTAAAAATGTTCTTACTAGTGGTAATGTGGCCTGAAAGAGCCCTTTTTGTTTATTTTCAAAGCAGATCCAATACTGCATTGAAAGAATGGGATGGGCACAGGGAAAAACCTAGATATTATATGATGAATTTTCGAAATTTTCTAATTAAAAATATTTGGGAAGGAAATAGGTCATATAATGATAGAGGAGCTGAAATTTAAACTTTCCAAAGTTTAAATTATACTCCAATCCTCCAACTGAAAGAAAATATCACTATCAAATAAATGGTAATGGTCTTAATTGAGTTACCATACATATTCTTCCAATAGTGACTCAGTATTTTACACTAAAGTCGGTATTTAGAAACAGAAGGCCCAGCCGTTGTTCTATATAGCCCTATCAAGTTTTTATCTGGAAAATCATACATTTCTATATTTTCTATTTAATCGTTCCTTGAGACTACATAGGATGATGGGCTTAGAATTTAAAGAGAGAATGAAACAATTTTTTATTTTTACTTTGCTTTTCTAAATACAAAATCCCTACAGATCTCTTATGATGACAATTTGCCCCAATGAACTTATTTCCAAACGAAGGGATTTTCCTTACATTTTCCAATGATTTAATCAGAGTACATTGGCATATTCACTCCTGGAAGAGCCAGGAAAATCTATATGGATTATTTCAATGCCACAAAAATGAAAACTAGGAGGTACTTAGAGCACTTTACAATGATTTACTCAGTCTGTATGACAAAATTTTCCAACTTTAAAATTAGCTGAAAGTAATTTAATTTCAAGATTTTACTGAAATGCAAAGCCAGATTTTCTCAGTGGCCAAAAGACATGGCCAGCGGGAATTATAGAGCCCAGATAGTGTGCCTTAATACCCTTGGGCCATTGAGTTTTTGTTTGGAGTTTCCTGCTAACTTCCTCCCTTTTAACAAAGCAGCAGATCTGGGCACCTGGGTGGCTCAGCCAGTTGAGAGTCTGACTCTTGATTTCATCTCAGGTCATGATCTCAGGGTCTGGGATCAAGCCCTGTGTAGGGCTCTGTGCTCAGTGGGGATTCTGCTTGAGATTCTCTCTCTCTACCCTTCCCCACCCCACCGTACTCTCTCTCTCTCTGTGTCTCTCAAATGGATGGATAAATCTTAAAACAAACAAACAAAAACCAAGGAAGCAGATCAAGGTAAGTTAGTGTTGAAACATAAACTAGGCAAAGAACATTCTAATCATCCTGAGAAACAGAATTCAATTCTCTCCTTTTCCCCAAGAAGCTAGAAAGTCACTGCATTGAGGGAGTCATAGAGACTGCTAGTAATATCTAGGATTAACTATTTTGCTTTGTGGCTTTACTGTGAGCCTAACTGTTTTCTACCAGCCCAGGATTTTGGTCCTGAGACCTCTTTCTATTTTTATTTTTTTCCTCAAATATATGTGTGTGTGTGTGTGTGTGTGTATACACACACATACATATACATACATGGTGGTGGGGGGATAGAGAGAGAATCTTAAGCAAGCTCCATGCCTAGTGCAGAGCCCAGTGCAGGGCTCAATCTCACAACCCTGAGATCATGACCTGAGCCAAAACCGAGCTGGACATTCAACAAACTGAGCCACCCCAGCACCTTGGTCATGAGATTTTTTTAAACATTACTTATGTAATGGCAAACGTGAGAACCTCCATCAGCAAGAGTCCAATCGCAAAACAGGAACTGTAATTTTCATAGGAAAAATCTAATAGAATTAATAGCTATAACAAGGGATTGAAGTAATGAAGAATTAGCTCATAAGAAATAAAAAGAACTCTGAAGAACACATGAATCACAGCTATGAGGGGGAACCACTATCTGTAGAACTCCAATGGGGGGGGCAGAGCAAGACCCTCCCACCCAAACCCCCAGGGCTGAGATCCAGTCCTTGGTGAAGGGCATGGTCAAGGCTCACAGGGGGGGCGGCTAAGTTTCTGTGGGGCATACCGATCTGCTCTCCAGGGAAAGTGACTTTCTGGGGGCTCTGTGCTACAAAATCCCTCAAGGGGATCACTTGGGAAAGCAGTAGGCTGCTGAAGGCTAATGGCTACTGGTGTGCTCCAGGCTGTAGCAGTCAGGAGCCGCGCATATTCCCAGAGCCAGGGATGGGCAAATCTCTGCCCCACAAAGGCCAGGCACAAGGAAAAGTGTAACTGACAGGGCCGGGAGTGATGCAAGAGTCACTGAGAGAATCAGCTGAGAGAGCACACTCAAAGCAGGAGTGACTCCTTCTTTCCTACAATGTCTGACAAAGATTTAACATTATGCTAGATAGCAAGAGAAAAAGGATTTCTCCATATTTTCACAAAAGAGAATGGTGGCTGAATTTGGAGCTGATAGGCTGTCAAAGAACTCAAAGAAGCAGCAGCTGTGATGCTGTGCTGGGAGCCAGGTTGTCCTCACCGTGGGTAAAAGAGACCCTGGTGTCAAGGAGTCCGTATGCATATGTCTAGAAAACGTTTTCAAAAGTTGAGGTTCTTGGGGCGCTTGGGTGGCTCAGTGGGTTAAGCCTCTGCTTTCGGCTCAGGTCATGATCTCAGGGTCCTGGGATCGAGCCCCACATTGGGCTCTCTGCTTAGCAGGGATCCCGCTTCCCTCTCTCTCTCTGCCTGCCTCTCTGCCTGCTTGTGATCTCCGACTGTCAAATAAATAAATAAAATCTTAAAAAAAAAGAAAAGTTGAGGCTCTGAGGGGCACCTGGGTGGCTCAGCGGGTTCAACATCAGCCTTCAGCTGGGGTCAGGATCTCGGGGTCCTGGGATCGCGCCCCATGTCAGGTTCCCTGTTCAGCGGGGAGTCTGCCTCTCCTCTCCCTCTGGCCCTTCATCCTGCTCATTCTCTCTCTGTTAAATAAATAAATCAAATCTTTAAAAAAATGTTGAGGCTCTGAGACTCCCTTTTTCACCCTGCACCATTGAGTTATTACTATGATTTTCCTTAACTTCTTCTCTGCTCTCTTATGTAAATCCCAGAATCTCTATATCTCTATCAGGAATAAACATGTTCAGTGGAGGGCACTGCACAAACAACATCTTGCTTGGGTTTGTTGTAAGGAGGGGAGAAGACAGGATATATATATGATATATATATATATATATATATATATCATATATATATCATGCTTCTATTCTGTGTCAGGCTTTCTGGTAGGTACTTTCATGTCTTATTTTATTTTAAATTTAAAGAATGTAGGTATTTCCTCCCCATCTCATAGAACATAATTAATATGGTCAAAATTACTCAGCTATTAACCATCGGTTTAATACTTTATATGAATGTAAACTTGCAACTTTTGGAAAGTTGTAGAATCTTTAGATGCGTCAATGTCTTCTTTAGGATAGTGGAATAGTAGTATTGTCTTCATAAGAAGAAACAGATGAAAAGAAAGGTCCCCCGGGCCACAAAATTTTAAAGCACAAAGCTGGAATTTCAACACAGCCTTGTGAAAATTCAAGGCCCATTTTCTTAACACCAAGCCATGCTTCCTTTTAGGCTACAAAATCTCTTTAAATTTTATTTTTAATTTAATTCCAATTAAAGGCTTATAAAATTTCCTTTAGACCAAGTATTTGTGAGGAAAACAAATTGCACATTGCCATGTAGATGGAAGCATACTCAAAAAGGCAAAAGTTTTTTCCCTGTATTTTTTTCAGATAAAAAGAAAAAAAAATCTAAAGTCTAAAAAATACATGGGCGCTTGGGTGGCTCAGTTGGTCGAGCAACTGGGTCATGATCCTGGAGTCCCAAGATTGAGTCCCACATTGGGCACCCAGCTCCATGGCAAGTCCGCTTCTCTCATTGACCTCTCTCCTCTCATGTGCTCTTTCTCTCATTCTCTCTCTCTCTCTCTCTCTCAAATAAATAAATAAATAAATAAAATCTTTTAAAAAATAAAATGAAATCTAAAAAATGTAAACTTTAAAATTCTGACCTGATAAATTACTTAACTTAAAAAAGAATTCTTTACTTGATAGAATATTCAGTATGGGTTTTCTTTAAGCAACCAAATCTTTTAGTGCATTAAAAACACTATAGTTGACACACTCTGATTAGAATAGCATTTCCCATGGATACTTTAAACAGTTTAGAATCTGTTATATGTATGTGCCCATGTGCATAAAATCACTGTTTTAGCTTGAGGGTTATAGGTAATTTGTAAATGCCATGTATAATTAATTATAAAAACATAATAAATTGGACATAGTTCTTGGTTTATGCCTTGATACAGTGATGGAGTCAGACCAAATCAATGGTTTCCAAACTTGGGTGCCCTGCAGAACCCTTTGTATACCTACCACATGGAGCAGTGAGCAGGGACTAGCAAAGCTACACCAGCTGAAAAGAAGAGTCCTTAAGGGCTGGACTTGGTGACCTCTAACATTCTAGGATTCTATGCTTTGAAAAAGAAGCAGCTGAAGTATGCAAGCTATTCAAATCCACCATGAGATCAGTCAGTATCATATTATGACAAGAGCTTGACGTTTCTTTAAATGACATTTGCCTAAGATCTGGTGGCCTTGGAGCCTCCATGCTCTGGAGCTACAATATTCCTATTGGGCCAGGCCCTTGATGGAGCTCAGATGACTTGTCAGATGATAAGTAACTTAGAAGATGACTTCTTCATATCTTCACATTTAATCCCCATGAAATACGGCAGCATGGATGTTATGATCCTGGTTTTACAGATAAGAAAATAAAATCTCAGGAAGGTCGAGAAGTTTTTTTTCTTTCAGTCACCTAGTTAGCAAATAATGGGCTTGAGTTGGAAGCCAAATTGTCCAGTACCAGAGCTCTTTTACTCTATGATGTTCGTCTTTCCCCAAAATATCAACACACTGTTAGTTTTATCATTTTAGCACACATGTTGCCACTGCTCCAGTTCCTAACAGTGCCAGATATCAATCCTGGCTGTCTTCATGTTCCCACTCGAGAGAGTCTCCTGTGAAATACCCTCCCATTCCTGCTTCCACTCATCTAAAAATCCTATCTTTTCTTTAGCTCTGCCTCCTTCCACAGAGCTGCCTGGCTACTTTTAATCTCAAGAATCTCTTATCTCTGGGTGGCTTTGGTCGTACTAATACAAAACATTTCATTTTTTATTAGAATTATTATTCTTATTGGTCATTATTCTAGCTTTTTGCATCTTGTATTCTTAACATGAATTCTATTTTTAACATGAAACCTTTATTTTTAGATATTTTTTCATGCCCCACGAAAAGGCATATAACACATGGAGGGTCAAGAGGAAGTATATTTACTCAGGTGCTCAGTAAACACATGTTGAAAGAATGTTATCTAATTGTCAATAAATATTATTGGTTATGGACACATACGAAACACCGTACTCGGGGCACCTGGGTGGCTCAGTGGTTTAAGCCTCTGCCTTCGGCTCGGGTCATGATCTCAGGGTCCTGGGATCAAGCCTGCATCGGGTTCTCTGCTCAGCGGGGAGTCTGCTTCCTTCCCCGTTTCTCTGCCTCCCTCTCTGCCTACTTGTGATCTCTGTCTGTCAAATAAATAAATAAAATCTTTAAAAAAACAAAAACAAAAACACCGTACTCAGTACAAACATCATTAATTTAGTCGTTGGTTTGAACAACAATGACTGAATGTCAGTTTTATGCCAGCCATTAAGCATAAAATGCTACTATGTATAAATGTGTAAATCATAAATAGATTGGAGAACCCCAGGCAGATTAGCAGATGAGGCAAGACACGATACACACCTAAACTGACAGCCAAACGTGTGAAGAAGGGGTGGTAAGAGGAATTTCCTAGGCCTGACTGCTGATCATATTCAGGGCACAGGGCAGGAAACAGATTAGGCTCATGCCCAGGATTTTCATCTAAGGCTCCAGACAACTCTTCTCTGACAATGGGGTATACAGAAAGAAGAGCAGGATAATTAGATTGACCATGAATTGAATTTAGGCAATGTTGAAGATAGGACCCAGAGAATATTCTTGAGGCCAGTGGATACACAGACCTGAAGCTTCCTGGAGAGGTTAAGTCCAGACATAAATATTTGAAATCTTTACTCTATGGGTAGTAGTTAAAATTGTGCATGTGGATGAGTATATGTAAGAAGAGAAAACAGGATGGAAGAGAAGTAAATCTCTTTGGGACCCAAGAGAACACCACTATTTAAGCAACAGGTACCAATTATACCCCAATAAGGTTAGAGCAAGGAGGGAGACAGGTGAAGAAGGAATTGGCAGAGAAAGAGACTAAGAAGGAATTCTAAAAATAAGTCCCTAGACATTTGTCTTTCTTATTCCACACAACAGATGTTAAAACTTTTTGTCATTCTTCTCAATAGGGACACTACATTTGTACAACTCTAGAGGGTACCATTTATGTAATATATGTGAATGGACCCATTAGGGACTGTGGAACTCTGTGGTAGGATGGTGCCCCGAGTCCCTTTTCCATTTGACCATTTGACCTCTTCATCCTCCAAGATGAAGCATATGACACGTGGAGGGTCAAGAGGAAGCATATTTATATATACTTAACACCCAGGCATTTTTCCATATTTATAGAAGATATCAAGAGTGATCACCTCGGAGCACCTGGGTGCCTCAGTTGGCTAAGTGTCTGACTTTGGCTCTGGTCATGGTCTCAGGGTCCTGGGATGGAGCCCCACATTGGGCTCCCTGGTCATCAGGGAGGCTGCTTCTCCCTTTCCACACCCATCTCCCCTCTGCCCCGCGCTCGTGCTCTCTCTCAAATAAGTAAATAAAATCTTAACAGAAAAAAAGAGTGATTTCCTTGCTCCCTTACCTCCCTTTCACTATCACCTCAAAACCTTCACCCACCCTAAGCCTAGAGGACCTCTTGTTCGTTTGCGTGTCGTGGAAGCTGGCTCTTCTGTTAACGCTCTCCTGATGATGTCGTCCAGGCCCATACTCAGCTTGAACAGAAATTTTATAGAAATGTATGAAAAAAATGCAATGGCAATACACACCTCACAGTCATTTCTACAAAGGTGTTTTTGTCAATTCATTTAGGATTTGCCAGGACTAGGGGATATTTCATCTACCGTAAAAATAAAATGTTCAAAAGTATCATCAAATAGAGAACTTTGTACGTGCTCTAAATGAAAGGATGTTCCCTTAAAGATGCAGCTCTTAATGCCTAGTGTAAAATGCTTGTAGCTTTTATTATGTCTTAGATGAAAAACATGTTTTACCGCATACCAGAGTAACAGACGTCAACTCACTTTTCAAATTGGGAACAGCTTTTCATTTTGTTCTATTCAACAATTTCTGGGTCCTAATTCAACCCTTCCCTCCCTCCCTCCTACCCCCCACTATTATGCATTTGTCTTTTCTCGAGCAAAACAGTGTCACAAACTGCTTTTTCAAATGGCAAAGGCAACATGTACAAGGTGACAGAAGGGGAATTTTCAGGGTAGGAATCTCCTGTGCTCTCTCCCCTTCCATTTAGGAAGAATAAAAGAGGAGAGCTTGATGATGAAATATTTACTACCTTAACATTGCTGATTGAACACAATCCACAGGAAACCCAGATGTCCAGGGTAGTAGATCAGAGAGGGGGAAATCATGTGGCTGGAGAGCCAAATTTTTATTTCTAGCCTCCTGTGAAAGAAAAAAAAAAAATGACCAGCCACTATGCTGCTCAAACCCAAAATGAAGTATTTGTCACAGTCCTGTTCCACGTGCCACTTCTTTATTTACTGATGATTAGTAAAACAAGCTCATTACTTTAAAAGTTTAAATAAATTGAAAGCTTAAATGCAATTTCAGATGGTTAGTGATTGATACAAAAATTTGGACATTATTAAATGGTAAGGTTTAGTCCTTGGAGGAAAAAGTTCAGATCTCATTTATTTTATAACTGAAAACAAACTTTGAACCTATTTCTACTCTTATATGTTAAATGTGAAGTTCTTGGAGCCTAAACATGTTCATCATACATGCTCTCTGCTGGTGGGAAGGATAGGTTTCATTTTGTTTTAAGAAACAATGGAGCCCAGGGTCTGAACATAATCCTTGAGATCAGGAGATCTGAGTTTTAATCCTGATCCCCATTCTGGACACATCTGTAAATTTTCTGTACCAAATTCAAAATGGGGAAGATACAGAACTTGCCTCTATTTGCTCCAAAGAGCTATTACCCACAGAAGTGAGGTAATCAGTGTGAATGCATATTAACCTCTTCAAACAAAGAATGGTGAAGAAAAGCAAGACAATGAAAATTTTTTGAAACAATATATGATATTTTTCCTTCAGCTTTTTTTAGATAGCCAAGTTTGAAGTCGGTGGTGCCCATTTAAAAAGGAAAAATCACAGAAACATACAAGGAAATTTGGAATCAATTTATTTAAAGACATGTTCTTTGCAGCTGTTGTTCATTAGGACACTTTTATTGACGTGTCCAGAAATCTTTCCTAGTAGTTTAGGCACGCGGGGGCTTTGAGCCCTATGAAGTATAGCAAATTGCAGATGAATTGGTCCAGAAGTGTAGGTTTGTTTAAAAAAATGCTTTGTAAAATAGAATATTCTCAAGGGAGTGATTGGTGGGGGAAGGGAAGTATGTACTGACACTTAAAAGATCCTTGACCTTCTGGAATGCACATCCAAACTTCTGCAACAGTAGCCTAACAGAACTGAAACTCCATGTTCAAAACCACTTTAATAAAACCCACTTTCTCCAAGGATCCCAAACAAAATCGTCCAGGGATAGTTTATAACAAGGTGGTATTTTCTTTAAGAGACTGGTTTCACTGAGAAACAGTGGCACACTGTGGCACACCACAGATTTTCTGAGTCTTGGGAAGAATAAGAGTGTGCAAATGGACTTGGCAAAAGATGGAGAAGGGAAAAGAGTACTTCAGTAGATGGAATAGTATATTCAAAGAGCTGGAGACGAAGAGTACAAAGCAAGTCTGGAGGAACCATAAACATGGTTTGATTGTTCTTTTCTTCTTTATTTCATAAACATATATGGGGCTCCTACTTATGCTGGTATGATTCTGAGTAATCACTAAGACCCATTTCCAGTATCAAGCAATTGGCAGTACAGTGAAGGAAGTGGAGATCACACAATTTCCATGCTGGGTGTTCAGGTTTAGGCAGAGGTAGTGATGAGTCCTGCAGGGCTCGGTGGTGCAGGGATGAAGATAGGGTGTACATGTTTTCGGAGAATAGTATCAGCAAGGCAAGAAGACATCCCAGCAAAATGTTAACTCCTGAACTAAGACCTGAAGAGCAAGGAGAAGGAAACCATACGGGAATTGGGAAGAAAGGGTCTTCCAGATTAAGGATCAATGATTGGGGTTCAGTGACTGTGTTAGCTTTTTAAGGTTGTAACTCCCTTGAGAGTGGAACAGGGGCTCCCAGTGAAAGACCAATGAAGGCTGGCACACAGCCACCATGTATGGGCTGTGTGGAAGAGGAGATAGTTAGTGAGGCAAAGTAGCCACAGGGCTAGAAGCTTGGCTGTCTCTCCTCTGGGAACCTTCACTGAGCCCTGCAAGGCTGTGTCCACCACTCTGTGGGTAATAACACACCCCTCTTTCTGCTCATTTACTTGTGCTCTCTGAAAAGAGGGCTGTAGCTTAGTCACAGCTGTGCTCCTACAACCTCAATTCATCACGGACAGTGATTAGAAATGGGTACAGGGGAGGCATCAGGAGAGGTAAAAAGTGGGCCCTGGGAATCTGAAACCTAACACATAGCAGGTAGTCAGAAATGCCTGCGGCCGTGAATTGAGTCGTAAACTCTGACCTTGCCAGCATTCTCACTTGGTAGTGAGTCTTCAAAAAGTAAGGACGTTGAAGAAAGACAAGGTCTTGCTGTTATTTAATCAAGCTGAGCCCACATTTCTGGAAAGTGGAGACACCATCTGCCCTTTAAGATTGGGATTGGGATAATTAGATGTAACCTACGAGAAAGACCTGGCAGGTATTTAGATCTTGAACACATTGTTGGTTTTATTTTAAATAAATAATGAAAAGGGATGAGGAAAACCTTTAATCTGTTCCTTAGATGGGCTCTCCTCATCTGGGCTCATCCCTACTGTGCCTGCTTCTCCATCTACTCATCTTCCATGATGTGCCCAATGACTCACTGAAAAAGAAAAGTTATTGCAGTTGAACTCATCTGTCTCCCCACAACTTCTCATCCTCCTGTATCAACGCCCACACTCTCTGTCTTCCTCTGTCACCTTGGAAGAAGGGTGCCTGCTTCTGTCCAAGGGCAACACCCAAACTTGCATACTAAACCTCGCCTCTACTTGGCAATTGGGATTTCTCTTCTGAAATAATTCTCACTCTCCTGCACCAGCAACTTCTCTTTCCCTACAGCATCAGAGCCATCATCTTACAACCACGCTGTCATTTCTCCCCTTCATCTCCATATCCCCAGCATATCTCTGCACCAGTGCACAACAGTTTTACTTAACTGCTTTCTCCACCATCCTCCTCATGCCAATGTCTATCCTTAATCTTCTCTGATTTCTACTCTGTGCCCCCACACCCCTGAGGTTGCTTTAGGCAACATCATTGATGGCCTCCATGTTGTCACATCCAATAGCTCCTTCAAGATTTTGGCCTTAAGTGACCTCTCAGAAGCCTTCAGGACAAATGACCTCATTTTGGAAACACTTCCTTTCTCTGCTTTAATGGAAACACTCCCTGATTTTTCTCCTACCTTTTTCCTTGTTCCGTGTCAGTGTCTTTTGCTGGATCATTCTCCTTTACCAAATCGTTAAATGAAGGAGTGCCCCAAAGCTAAAGGACCCACTGTCTTCTCCGTCTATGCTCTCCGCTACAAGATCTCCCTCAGTCCGCAGCTTGCAAAACTACTCATATTCTGTTGGTTTCCAAACTTACATCTCTAGCAATGATCTTGCTCAGTCGCCTCCCTGACATTACACTTATAGATGTAATGGGTGTCTCAAAGGTGACATGTTCAAAACCAAAAACCTCTTCTCCATTCTTAAGTTCAGAAAATGACCCCACCTTATTTAGTTGATACCTTCTACTTTTCTTTTTTTAAGATTTTATTTATTTGTTTATTCATTTGATAGAGAGAGAGAGATTGAGAGCAAGCTAGAGCCTGCACATGAGCGAGGGAAGGGATAGAAAGGAAGGGAGAGGGACAGAATCCTACACAGACTCCGTGCTGAGTACAGAGCCCAAAGCATGTGTCTCCACTCGGGGCTCAATCTCACAACCCTGAGATCATAACCCAAGATCACGAAACCAAGAGTCAGTCATTCATCTAAGCCACCCAGGCTATCCTGTCCCTTTCTTTTACTCATTCTCTGCAACCACTCCATGAGTACATTTTGTATGTGTGCACATTTCTCCACCTACTACTACCCTTCTAACCCATGCCCCCACAAGCTCCCTCCTGGACTGCTACAATGACGGTCTCAGTAGCGTCCCCTTCCACTCCCACTTTGTACTCCATACAATTCCAAGAGTGGTATTTTCAAAACTGAAATAAGGGTCATCTCCAAGATTCAGTTCCCCCAGGATCTCCTGATAGCACTTAGGATGAATCTCTGACTCTGGTATAAGTGTCCTACATGATCTAGCCCCAAACAAACTTCTCTACCAATTCTAGGACCATTTCCAAGCTCACTTCTCTCCCTGAGTCTCTTTCTTTCCATGAAACATACCAAGGTCAGTGCTTCTGATGGCTTCTCTGCATGGAATGTTTACTGCCTGATCTTGCCATGGTTGCCTTTTAGCCTAAATGTCACTCAGAGACAGCCTTTCATTTTATCTCACCACACACTAACTGTTCTCTGCATAACCACCGTCACCCATCACCGTCAGATTTCTTCTGTATTATTTGTGGGAATGTGTGTCTATTTGACCACTCCACTCCTAACGAGAGTATCATCCTTATTGGAGCAGTCTTTGTCCATCTTTTACAACACATTATCCTCAAGATATAGAATGGATCTGGGCATATATTGGGGGCTTAAAATTAAACAAAAATGACCGTTGAGTGAATTGATCTCCTTAGGGTGCTGAAATGAAGCTTTGAGATCATTCTAGTCCCCTTATTTTACATACAGTGAAACTGAAGCCCAGAGAGGAATCATTATTTTCCCAGAATCATTTTAGTGAGCAGTGAGAAATATCTTCCACATTTGCCCCTTAGAACCCTCTTTTGTTTGAAATAATACCAGAGACCTGCATATAAAAATCAATATACATGAAACCCTACTTTATATTCTGTGAGGGTACGTCAGGTCAGTTGCACAAGCTGGTCTCAGGAATGAACCCTGTTGGGACATATGTCTCACCACAGGTAATCTCTAAAATCCCAGCAAGTCCTATGGAGTAAAGAGCTGGGGTTCTGGAAGTCCTAGGAAACCATAGCCCTCAAGTAGGTAGTTTCCACATATGTTTGAAGAGAGGACAAATGGTGAATTTTGTTAGAGTGATAGAAAACACATGTGTTTTCTCACTTCATATCCCAGAGAAGTTAGCTGTCAGTCTCAGCTCTTAGCTCCCATTTCTTCCACCCTTAAAAGACCAAATATGTGCCAACATGGCTACATCCCAGACATCTGAGCAATATGAGGCGAGATAATTGGGCAGGGTCAAAAAGAAAGGCCTTGGGTGTCATTGGAAGGTGTTTGGCTTTTAAAATTTCTTTTCTTTAAAGTCAATGCTTCTCCATTTAACATTTTAAGCAGAGGAGTGATGTGATCAGATCCAAATTTCAAAAGGATCTTACTGGCTCTACATGTGGAGGATGGATCAGAAGAAGAAAAGATTGAGAATGAGGACCGATTCCAAGGTTGTTAGGCTAATCTGTGCAAAAGATGACTGGTGCCAGAAAGAAGACAATGGCAGTCAGGATACAGATAAGTGGACAGATTTGAGTTATAATCATATTAAGGATGTATGGTTAACAGGACTTGATAATTAGGCTTCCTGTGACCAGAGGCTGGTTTCTGTAAAGAAGTGTAAAGTGTAAAGAAGGTGGAAGGGATACGAGCAACTCTCAGGTCATCTCCAGAATTTTTATCCTGGGTCCTATACACACCTTTCTTCTGTCTGCTTTTGGTAGCTATCTCTGATTGGAGCTATCTTAGAAGCTACATTTATAGGATGGTAGGACTCCCCTTTGACTTTTACATGAGAAGGAAACATGCCTCTGTCTTAGTTGAGCCCCTTTGGTTTTACATATCCTTCTAGCTGTGTAGCATTTATCCAGACTCAGGTGTGGTCAAAGGAATGCCTATGCAAATCCCGAAGCCTCTGCTGTAAGGACTCCTGCAACAGCTTCAAAGGGCCAGTGCATGGGGCCATCAATTTAGGACTCCCCAGGACAAACCCATTTGATAGTTCCATGAAAGGGGGTAGTAGAGGATGTGAGGATGTTATTATGGAAACTATGTCCCTGAGTTTCTGAGGGCTTAGAAATACTTCTATCCTTTGTTGCACTTATATTATTTTAGCCAAAATAAAGAACCCGAGTCTACACAAAGAGTGATGTAAAGGAGTATTTCTTACACTCTTGTTTATATTAGGAAAAAAGCTGACATCAACACAGACGTCTAACAATATATAACTGAGTGATTAAACACGTTTTGGTACATTCAAAAACTGCACTATTCATAATCATGATCCAGAAGAATATAAAAGGCCATAGGAAATACCTCACTGTTTAATATTAAATGATGTAAAAAGAATTTGGATTTCTGTGTACTGATTATGCCAGAAGGAAAAACATCAAGTGTCTGCTTGGAATTGGCAAAAAAGCAATTATTTTAAACAATCAACAATTCTCACTTTTAACTCATTGCTAAGTCTTTCACTCAACTACTCCAGATTACTGAGGTGTTTACTTTATAAACAATGGAGTTTTACAATTAAAATTGGTTGCAGTTATTTGTTCAGGAAACATGTTGAAAATCTAGAGCCACTCTGGGCAATGCAGTAGCCTTTAGCCACATGTGGCTAAAGTGTGTTCACACTCAAAAGTAACTGACGTGAAGGAAAATGAAAAGTTTGGTTGACCAGCTGCACTGGTCACATGCAAAGGCTTCTTAACCACATGAGGCCAGTGGCTACCATTCCATCAGCACTGACACTGGCATTTCCATCACCACTGAGGTTCTAATGGACCATCCTGATCTGGAGTTTACCATGCCCTGTACTTTGTGCTGGGGCTCAGCAAAGAATACGACACAGTTCTGTCCCCCAGGCTCTCTCAGCCCAGTAGGAGAGACAGATAATACAAAGAAAATCAGAGTGCCCTATCATACTTAGGCATCTTCTGCCCCATCCTGCCAGATGTCATCCCAATTAACGACAGCTGGAGGGGCTCACCGTCAAATCTTCCGGTCCCTAGGAATCAATGTCGTGGTGTAATCACTAAATCGTGTACAGAAATAAAGTGTAATTGACCAAGATGCTCAGGGAATGGTTTGCCTTGCGGAAAATTAATTTAGTTTCTTCCCTCAGTCAGTGTATGTGTAGTAAATGCCGGCTAAGTACCAGCCGTGTTGTAAGTAATATAGAGATTCATTCTATTCTTAGAGTGAAATGGTCTCTGCTCCTATGGAAAGCATGTTCTTAGGGGCTGGGGCAGACAAAAGAAATATGGACACATAAAATATCTGGAATATCAGACAGTGGTAAGAGTTATAGAGAATAGAGTGGGTCAGGTGGGAGGCTAGGGGAAAGAAAGGAATGCCAGGTGGTGAGGTGGGAGTCAGGGAGTAGAGAGAAAGGGGGTGCTATCTTAAATAGGATTTCATACAAGGCCTCACTGATTGCATGACAATTACACAGAAACCTGAAAGAAGCAATACATATTGGATCTTACATTTGAAAAAAAGTCCTTAAGAAGCCCATGTGTTATAGGAGACAAGGTATTATTAATATAATACTAATCTACAATCTTTACTAATTTATCAGGGTCTTTATGCAAGCCATTATTCCCTTTGGGTCCTCAGTCTCTCCATGTTCATATTAAGTGTTTGGACTAGATGGTGTCTGAGAACACTTCCGGTTTTTACAATTTTGACTTAAGCACATCGAGAAGGGGAAGAAGATTCTATGTGCTACCGGTCAGGTTCATATATTCATTCAACAAACATTAGCTAAAAACGCTATGTGTGCCAGGCTTGTTGGGAAAAGGAGAGAGGACAAGGTTAAGAAGATGATTCTATCTTCAAGGAGCTTGCAGAGGAATGAGGGAAGTAGGCAAGACTTTTCCCTGTCACTCGGAGGCTTTTCCTACACTTCTCTGCTGGCTGAGCAGTGGCCTCCCTGCCCTCCACGCCTCCCAGCCACATTGTATACTCATCCCGGAGAGGCCCAGAGCCCAAGACCATCAGTCACAAGTGGCTGTCCAAAGAGGGCTGGGCATCACGGCATCCCCAGGGTCCAGCCTCTCCCTTCAGGAGAAATGTGCCCTAGATGGGGGAGCTGTCTCCATGGATGATGATGATGATGATGGATGGCCCAAGGAAAGCATTTTTCATCTAGGAGCAGCACACGTGTGCATTCTCACTCCAGAGCCAGGTTCTGACTGGGATCCTGCTGTTCTCCGTTTTCCTAGCTGTTGTCACCTTTTCCCCTTTACTGACAAATGGACCCATTTTGCAGCCTGAGTGACTCATGACTGTTTGAGGAAGTCTAGATTGACTCATTGTGGTGGATGAGGCAAATGAAGACAATTATTTCTAACTTACGGTCTTCAACCTCCATCTCTATCTTAGCGCATCCCTGCTGAAAAGCCTCTCATGGTTCTATCTTGTCCATGGGATCTTATCCAAGGTCCATTTCCATCCGGCTCAGATGATTCTAACCTTGGCTCCCATGACTAAACTATGCAGGCAGAACTCTCACGCAAACATGCCATGGATTTTCCCACGTCCACACCATAGCCACATGATTGATTCCTACCAACCCTTTGCCCAACTGTGTGGCTTTTGCAAAGCTGTCCCTGATTGCCCCAGGCCACTGAAATCTCTTGTTCTTTGCATGGTCATTGAGCACAAAGCTTGGGGTGCTGAGAGCTTTTGTTCCCAGATGAAAGCTTGAAGTTCCCTGTCACTTCTGGGCCAGAGGCACCTTGTCCTGTCCACCCCCTCCTCTCCAGCAGCACCAGGCCCAGTGCCCAGCACATGGAAGCTGTTGTGCAAAACCAAGTTAGCTGATTGATTCTTTCAGTGACCCTCTCTAATGTTCTGTGATTCCATCAGCAAGTGGGCAGGCAACCAAGTTTCAGAGCTTGAGACTTGATCGACTTAATACAAGGCTTAGGGTTCACCAGCCCCAGAAACACAGACACATTCTGGACCCCTATGCCAATGTTGACCAATGAGTTGGTAAGTCGGGCATTTCTGATTCAGAGAAGGCAACTTTCTGAATCCAAATAATTCAAATTACTGCCTTAGTCACCCATTCAAATTTGCCTGCATGTATCTGTCTTAAATAATAGATGGGTCTTTCTCTTCCCTGGGACCTTGTAAGCTTTATGAACGAGTTGTACTTTCAACTACACAATGAAAGGGTTTTGAAGTAAAAGAATCTTCAATGCAAACTCTAGGGTCCATGAGAATCGCCTAGATGGCTTGTTCCAGCACACGGGTTGGATTTGGCCCCACAGTTCCTGACTCAATGGGTTTAAGGTGGGTCCTGAGGACCTGATGCTGACATCACTGGTCACATTCTTGAGTCCTCAAGCCCTTCCTAACACTTTTTCTCTTTTTGTTTACTCTTTCCAAGACTTTGCCTACATAATGTCATCTTTTCATATAGATAGTATCCTCTCTTTCATAAAATTTTTGCATTTCAGTGATTATTCTCAATTACAAAGGGTCTATCCCCTGTCCATGATATACACTTGGAGGTTAGTAGGAGTCAAAGATAAAATTTCACCAAATAAAATGAACTTCTGGAATTTGTGATGAAGCATGACCTTAAAAACCAGGGCAAGAATGACTTCACTCTTATACAGGAATGGAAGGTTATTAAGCAAACGTTCAGTCCAAAGTGATCCCATCAGGAAATGAATTTGACTAATTAATTTGATTCATTGAATTGATTCAGGGTTCAACTTTTTGTCTGTTTTGGCCATTTCTTGATTTCCAGCTCCTGGAACAGAGGCTGGTGCTGGAAGTGACTAGCAGTCATTAAATATTTGTGGGATGAATGAATGATTTTAAAAATAAACATCTCCTTCATAGACTCTGGATAATTTAGAGGTCTCTATAATGGGCATACATGCAGGCAATTGGGGAGTATTTAGGTATTTTGCCTCAAAATGAGCCATTTATGAAAGAATAATCATGAATAAGCCATAATTGGCTTTCAGGTGCTGCAATGGATTTCTACTTGCTTGTACAAACATGCATGTAGACAGGAGATATACACCCAACCAGCTCCTTTGAGTAGTTGTGCAAAGCACCCTGCATCCACTGGTGCACTTGGTGTGGTGCATGGGTCCACCCAATGCTATTACATGGGGTTTTCTACTTTAAATTAGAATCCCTTCTGGGCACACTCAGTTCAGAATCCAAAATTAAATGCAGCATGGGAAGCATTGTAAGGGACCCTGCTTCCTACTGTGTATTACGTGAAGTACTAAAGCCTTTTCTTTAATGTCTTCCCAATTAAAGCAAATAAGCTAAGCAATATTGTTGACTTATCCCAGTGCCCTTTTACCAAAACAAAATCGAGTTCTCTGTGCACGTGGCTTTTAACATTTAATCAATAAACTGGAATGATTTGAGGGCCTGGCTGTCTTAATAAGGGGATTGTGAACACACAGGGCAGTAAATTAGATTTAAGAAATTTTCTAAAATGAGGGAAAATTACATTATAAAAGTGACATTAACATTCCAGAGTCCTGAAACCTCAGGACTGCAGAGCCCCTGAGACAAATGGGGATCAATGCAGAAGCTAACACCCAGATCAGCTCTTGGGGCATGGATGGTACAATGTGGCAGGAATAGTGGCTTCATCCTGAAGTTACAGGAGACCTTTCCCTTCTCCACCATGGGCCAGCTGCTTGGACTAACACCTTTGACGGATTCTGAAAGCATTTCACCCCCTGCCATCCCTTGGCAAAGAGCGGTTGAACGATGACTGTTTGCTCCAACATTCTTGTTAATGGCCCAGCTGCGAAACTGTGGGCGCGGCAGCCTCTTGGGTACGCTCATTACAATATTTCATTCTTCTTGCTTAATTTCAGGCAGTGCTTCCTCCATACATAAATATATCAAGCTCTATGCAAACTAGAACTTTTTATCTGCATTGAGGGGTTTAGAGGGTTCATTACTCTTGCTCTGTGGGACAAGAAAAATCATTGTTTCCCCTTTTGATTTAGAGACTTGATTTATGCAGGTTTACCTTTCAAGCTTCTGTTTCAGTGGTGCAAACTCTCAGGTTTGTGTGTATTTGCTTGGATTTACTGACCCCAGTTTAATTCTTGATTTATAATCTGTAGGCTTCAGACGAAGAATGAATTTTGATTTAGGGTAACGCATGCTACATGGCTTATATTTTTCACTCAGAATCAACTATTAGCTGGTTTTAGCACAACTGAATTATGGCTCTTCCTAGAAGGCCCTGTTGGATGAAATTAAGAGGGACTGAAAAACAAATATTCCCCATATAACGACATGAAATAAAGTTTCCTCTCCACAAGGTTGGATGACAAGAGGGAGTGGGTCCCCCAGAGAAGAGTACCCAGGCTTCTCCCTAGGCCAGCTAACTGTCAGTGGGTTCTAGAGATCTCTAGCCTTTCTCTCAAGATCATAGATTCGTTTCTTCATTCATTCAATATTTTCAAAAAGATTCCCAAAGATGTTTCACACCATGTCACATCACAGGATAACATACTCTCACCCTCAAGCTTCCAGATCTTTCAATGGATTGATGAATACCCAATGTTCTGAATCATTCAAAGAAACAAATTAAAAAAAGGGGGGGGGCATCGCATACTAGTCTTAATGTACATGTAATTTAATGTATTCTTCTATTTGGATCTTTGGAGCCCATGCTCTAAAAGTATGGCAACTCTCAACATCCAATAAACGGAAGTGACCTGTTCTCCAATCACACTGGGGTAACAGGCAATGGTTTTCAAAATGTTAAAACAAATGCATCAGCTGGATGAAGGGTACACTGGGCCTCTCTGTACTTTCTCTTGCAACTGCACGCAAACCTATATACTTATTTTGAAATAAAGCAATAAATAAAAAATGCATTTCTTTCAAATCAACTGTCCATTGAGTAAAATGAACATAAAACCAATAGTATGCTGATGGAAGGTGGTTTCCCAGTTTTCAGTAATGGGGTAAATGGGACCATCATGGGCCTCTATCTCCTCATCCTTAAAAAAAAAAAGAATACAGTGATTGAACCTTAGAATGATATCATCCAAGTTGAATATGCTCCTTGTGGATTAGAAAAAAAAATTAAGTATGAGGTTTGAGAAACCATGAAAGGCATTTTACAAATCCTATCTCATCCTCATAAAAGATATCAGACAGTAAAGATCTTAATGAATTAACATGGCAATAAGAGTTGGCAAAAGTGTGTACCTCCCAGATGAGTGTGCAGAGAGGCAGGGAGGATGTGGCAGCTGGGACGGAGGAAGGTTGAGGGGAGAAAAAGAACAAAGAAAGATTTGCTAAGATTCATCAGGTGTTCCAACATTCCTTAGGGATTTTTTTTTACCAAAATAATAATAATAATAATAATAATAATAATAATTCATAAGGAAATGTTCATTCTAACCAAATTTCCTTCTTTTCTCCCTTCTCAACACCACCCCCACTTGACCTTGACTGCTCCTCCACAGTTCCCTCCCATTGGCAATAGTCCTCAAGAAGAAATGCTTAAGAGGGAATATTATTTATTAGGATTCAGGAACTCATTTGTTGACACTCTCACATGAACAGAAGCACAGATTTTGGACAAATTCTTCATTTACAAGGCTCTAAAAGTCACTGTAGACAATTGAGATCAAACAGTGAAAGTAACAAGTATGTTTCTGTCATTTAATGGCTTCAAAATGTCTTCTTATACTTCCTTCTGTTTTCTAGTAGAGCAGATTTGAATTTCTCAACCCTGGCAATACCAACATATTATCTTTTTAGGGGGCTGTTCGGTCCATTGTGGGATGTGGAGCTGCATCCCTGGCCTCTCCCCACTACTTTGTAGGAGGATCAACATAACCTGTATGACCATCAAAATGTCCCTAGACATTGCCCATGTCCTCTGGAGGGCAGAACCCTCCCTCCTCCAACATCATCACGAATTCCCATGGTAGAGGCAGCACTCCAGGTCCAAGCGTACCACTGAACGTTGGCTCCCTGGAATCTTGGCTTCTAGCACAGGCATGTGGCAAAGCTTCCTGAGAACACTGCAGATCAGAAGGAGAATTTCCTTCTGGCAAAACTGTCAGCTAGGGGAGGACTGGCTTGCTCTGCTGGTAGTGGAGAGCAGGAACAACAGAGCAATCATTCATTAGCATGGAGACTCTGGCTTCTGGTTCCCGGGATACATTCATACTCTTAAAATACAAGGGCGTGGGCGTGGCTCAGTTGGTGAAGCATGTGCCTTTGGCTTAGGTCATGATCTCAGGGTCCTGGGATGGAGCCCCACATCAGCCTCGCTGCTCAGTGGGGAGTCTGCTTCTCCCATTGCCCCTCCCCTCTGTTCCTGCTCTCTCTCTCTGCTCTCTCTCTCAAATAAATAAATAAAATCTTTTAAAAGAATACAATGGAATATTACATTTATAAATGCATCTAAGCTTGAAACATCACCTTTGCTATACTACCTGTTATTTTAAGACCATATATTTCTTATTGGTTACACACAAAAAGCATAATTAATATGCAGTACGGGTTCATTAATTCTATTATTGTGGTTATTATTATTTTAGTTTTCCTCTAAAAAAGAAGTTATCTCAGTATCACCTAAAATGAATATTAGACATCTCACATGCCCGATCCACTTAAAGCTACTTAAGACAAAAAGTATGTAAGAAGTACTTCGTAAATACATATTAGTTTGCTTTTCTCTTTTGCGTGTTCTTGAGGTGGTGTCTCCTCACTCTGAGACTCCAGGCAGACAGTCCCAACTCTGGGCCCAGGAAGAGTGTCCACATCACACCCCATGAGTGCCATACCTCACACATATTGCCGTAAGATCCAGAAGCCACAGATCTACCTTAACATAGCTGCCTGCTGAAAGAGAAACAGGGGAAGAAAGGCAGATATTGGAAAACTGAGGATTTATGTGGGTCATTTACCACAGATAGAGTTCTCTAAAGAGACAGTTTCAGTTTAGGGAATGGACTGATTTACCAGGCCTCATGGAAATGAGGTCAAAGTAGTTATTGAGGAATAATAAAATAATGAAAATACTCTCTTTATAAATTCAATGACAATTCAAATATATTTTTGCTTTTGATCATTAAGACACTATCTCCTTCTGTATATATTTTAAAATGGCTTATCCAGGTACCTGGGACTAGTAAAGCTTGCTATGGACCCTCAGGAGTCCTTTGATATAGTGGTCTCTGTATTATTTATGTCTACACTATTTAATGACTTAATTTAGTTTAATATTTATTTTACACTGACCTCATATTTGCTGCCTGGAATGTTAGTTTTCCGTTTACAGAATAGAGACACATTTTCCTTTAAAGTAGATTCAAGGGTTTTAATGAATGAGCCGATTTTAAAACATTAAACGAATAATGATACAGGTGGATAGCAAAAACAGTAGAAATTATGACATTGGTATCGGGACATCTGAAGTTGGAGAAGCAATGCTTTAATAAAAACAACAAATCCTTCTCCACACGAGTGGTCTGAGGAACGAACAAACATTTTATAATCCTTTCTATCACCAGAAACATCACCAAGAGGCTGCACAATAAAAGAAGGCTGCTTGGTTAAGAAAATAGCAAACAGAATGAAGGGAACTCACTTCTTGAGCCCTTACTGCTGGGGGCTCTGTATTTATTATTCTGATTTAATATTCACAGCCGCTCCCTGTTGTTCTTATTTTTTTTAAGATTTTATTTATTTATTTGAACAGACAGAGATCACAAGTAGGCAGAGAGGCAGGCAGAGAGTGAGGAAGGGACGCAGGCTCCTTGTTGAGTAGAGAGCCAGATGCGGGGCTCGATCCCAGGACTCTGGGATCATGACCTAAGCTGAAGGCAGAGGCTTAACCCACTGAGCCACCCAGGCGCCTCTGCTCCCTGTTTTAAATACATAAGCCAGAAGTCCAAGAGTTGAGAAATATACCCTGAGCTGAAACTTGAACTTGAATCTGCCTTATTCCCTAAGAACTGAGACAGGACTAGATCAGAGTCTGAAGTTTGTCACAGAGATTCATTTTATAAAGCTGTCCCAAAGGTCATAATTGGGCCAGAGGTTTGTCTCCTTTTAGATTTCCCAACAGCAGGTGGATAGTGCTGCCCAAAGAGCTGGGGAGGAAGAAGAGATTCCCTGAGCGGGTGAATAAAGAAGGCTCAGAGACCTAGCGCCCTGAGGGCCAGCCAGGGATTCGTGACACTGTCACAGGGAGACGTAAAGGCAGACGATAGTCAACTGTTGTATCAGCCTGAGGCTAAACTGGAGTGCGACCATGGCAAGATTCAGCAACCGAGTGTTTCACTTTATACTGCATCGACATCTTTCCATTTGGATTTCTTGCCTTAATCCACGGGTGCTTCCCAGTTCCTAGTCTGTTATCGATTGGTTTGGTTTTTCGTTCCATGAGCAAATACTTCCCTCTAGTGGCAATTGCTAGTCATTGCATGTACCTGTCCTCCGGACTCATCACAGACCAAACCTAAGGAGACCATAGGGACCCCCAAAATTCTTCCCTACCCTCCCATCCCAGTAGCTCTTCTGTTTGAACTGGGCAAACTCCTTAACTCTCAGACTTCTGGCTTACTCATGTAAACATAGGGCTACTGTAAAGATTAAATCAGAACAGTAAAAACAAACCAGAGAAAATACGCCTTACAATTTCAACATTTTAACATTGCTTTATGTTTGCATATTATCTTTCTTGGTTAATGCTTCGTATGCTTTTTAAGAGAATGCATATTTCACTATTGCTGATGCACTGTCCTATGGATATCAGTAAAGTCAAGGTATTTGATAGTGGTCATCAGGTCATCTGGAACCTTAAGATTCTCTACTTGTTCCATTGATGGGTGTCACTTCAAACACTTCCCAGGCCGGTGTGAGGTCCTTTGTTCAGCTTACAGCAACCTGGTATCCCTTCCTTGCCCAACCTCATGGAGTTTTCCCCTCTGTGTTCATGGCTTTGTATTTAGCAAAAGACCAAAGGGAACCCCTAAGCAGACTTCTGGGTCTTTTTCTTTGCTTCCTTCTTTCCGTTTTCTGACCTCACACTCTTACCCTCTCAGCCTCCCAGACCTCCATAGTCTGTCTTTTAGTCTCAGGACACTGCTGGGCTCTGCATGAGCTGTTCTCCTCCTTGCTGCTGCCCAGAAAGTGCCTCCCCCCAGAGAAGAACTCTCTAGCAGGGCTGACCTGATTGATTTCCCTTCTCTCACTGGTTCCAGTACTGTTCTGCCAGTTGGCTAATGTGTGAAAACACTGGCTTCATGGAGTTAGTCCAGTTGTCTGAGTGCTTGCGGTGGGAGCAATTCTGGAAAGCAGAATTGCTGATTCTGAAAAATCAGAAAAATCAGAAAAATCTGGGGACTCAGAAAAGCTGAGTCCCCAGTAGCCTGATGTTAATATCATCATATCAGATTTACTTAGGTTATTATGTATCTGGAAATCTATTGTTCTAGCTTTTTAATTTAAACTTACTCTGTCCTTTCATGTTAGTTTAAAAAACAGCACAGAGTAGAAATTTTAAAAATACAGGCTGAAAGTATACCTGGGGCAGTTAGTTTTGTAATCAGATTTATCGACCATCTTGCTTTGTGTTATTTGTTTTGGGTTTTCCTGGTTTGTTTAGAAAGAGATTTTTCCTTTCTGCTTTTGCCTTCCTTTATATTGATTGAATTTCTCTTTTATTTTCCATTTTTACTCACTACATTTTCTCTTCCCCCATCAACTTGCTAGTTACATTTTTGTAGCTATTTTTAGATAATTTAATTTGCATTCTTAACAGTCTTAATTAATAGGTTTGCCCTCCTTCTGAGCAAAACCAGCTTAGTAATTCTTTCGATGGGTCTAATATTCTGGTTTAATGCAGCCATTGTATTTTAAAATTCAGTTATATTTTTATTTCTAGATGTTTTATTTTTTAATTAATTTTTCAACTTTGATGTAATACTGTCTTATTCCTTGTTCATATTTTCTAGTATCTCTTTCATTTCCTAAAACAATCAGAACATTCAGGTACTGATATCCCAGTATAGTTTCAAAATTGCCCTATCTGAAATTCTGATTTGAAAAATTTCTGAAAATGTAATTTTCATTTTAGCAAGAGGGTGGACAACAGTCATTCACAACCAAAATCTAAAGTGTATTGCCATGAGACTATTTAGAGTTTCTGTTTTTAGGGTTTCATGTACTTTGCTCTGAAATATTTGATTATGTAACATTGTCACAAATCCCGTTCAGGACTGCATGAAATTCACCATGAATGAATTCTATCATATTTATAAATAACCAAAAAATTCTGAATTCTGGACCATATCTATTTCCAAAGGTTTTCATTAACAATTGCAGACCAATTGGCACTTTTGTGCAAACAACTCCACTATCTGTCGCTGGTATTGGCTCTTGGTCCTAAAACATTCTTTTGACTGTGAGTTCACATTCTTTGCAACTTCATCGTTGGGAATTCTTCAAATTTGTGTTGCAAGACTGTTCCTCTAGGGAGAATTTGTTTCTCTCAGTTCCCTGAAAGTCCTATTGGTGAAGGACCACTTTGATTTATATTCTCTGCTTATAACAGCTGGTTTATGGTTACAAATCCTTAAGTTAAGCAATTTTTCCCCTGAATGCAAACAGTTAAACAGTGTGTTTTCTTGTTGTCTCTTCCTGTGGGGGGAGGTTTGTTTTTGTTCAGTGATCTCTAATTGATCCTTCAACTGACTTTGGATTTATTGCCTGTCTCCGGAGCCTCAGGCAGCCATCAAAATGGAAGTTCACGGACACCAATGGCTGGCTGATTCCCCTGAAGTAAAAGCTAAGTTTAGTATTCTCCCATCTCACTCTTCTTTAGGGTTTTAAGGAATCCTTACTTTCTTGCTAAGTCAACAACAGCTTAGAAGAGGTAAGTTTTTATTTTTAGAATATTTAATAAAGTTATAAAGATATTTTTCTTGGGAGGTTTTTTTTTTTTTTTTTTTTAAGTTGGTGGTGGTGTTGTTTAGTTAGTACATAATCTGACAAGAAAAACAGCTCCCATAGCTCTTTTTTCTCCTTCTCCTCTACCAGTCTTATTGATCTGCTTTCACTCCCATGCTTATAAGATGGCTGCTGGGCTGCGAAGTATCTTGTCCCTCCTGCAGGTAGAAAGATGCGGAAAGATCAATGGGGAAAAAACAGTGTATACTATTTTATCTCTTTGTTTTCATCAGGAAAATAATCACCTTTACTGGGAGACTTCTGCCGATACTTGATTAGCAACATGACCACCTTTGCTGCAAGAAAACAGAGAAATGGGCTGGACTCATTGCATTATGAATGATGGGAGCTGTTATTAAGGAAAAAAAGAAGAATAGATATGTAGTAGGAGCCTAGAGGTATCGTCCACAGCCTGGAATCATCAGAATAATAGCAAATACAGAAATGTATTTGTTCTCACTCTGGGCTATATACAATGACAACTTAGATATGATACAGAAACTCTGGAAAGATCAGAGTTTCTCAACCATAGCACTATTGCCATTTTCAACCAGATGATTTTTTCTCATGGGGGTTAGTTCTATGCATTGTAGGATGTTTAGCAGCATTCCTAGTCTCTACCCCTAGATACCAGTGGTGCCCCAGACACATAACAACCAAATGTGTCTGCAGACATTGACAAATAGCCCCTTGAAGGGAAAATCATCTCCAACCGAGAACTACTGATATTGATGTTGATACAGATGTAGGTGAATATAGACAAATGCATATACGAACACATGCACACATAGACACACACACAGAGAAAGATACATATAGGTGTGTGTGCACATAGTGAATTTATCTATTGCTCATCCCTAACACTGACATTATAGGCTTTTGGGGGTCCAGCTTGATGTGGGTCTCATTTAATTTGCCTTGAGGCTCTAAGAGGAAGGTATTATTTTTATTGTCCATTTACAAAGATAGGTAAACTGAGGCTCTCAGAGATTAAGTAACTCGGTGCCCTTATGGTTAGTCAGCCACAGGACTGGGACATGGACAAGCTCCAAGACTAATTTTATATTGCTTTGATTTTATATAATCTTGACAACCTTACTGCTGCTGTTCACCTTCCCAATAGTTATCTCTAAGTCTTTCTGTTGTCAGTACTTGTTCTGTGGTAGTCTGTCTCTTGCCCTTTCCATTGGTACACCTTCTGGTTGGCTTCTCCTTCTCTCAAGGATCTCCTTGTGGAAAGATCTCCATTTTCCCAGGCTCAGCTCAACTAACTTCAAACCTATGTAGAGAATACTCGAACTCCACATTGGAAGCTGGGCCTCCTCCAACTACAAACTACATAATTCTAAAATTCTATCATCCCCTAAGCAGGATATCCTGGGTGAACAGAAACCCTGTTGCAAGACCCAGTTCCTCTCTTCAGGGACAAGATACTTTGGTCTCAACGGGCTTTTTTTTTTTTTTTTTTTTTTCCTTAATATCTTAACTCTGACCAGGAATGGTCCTTGGCTGGAGGGAGCTGCCTTATCCAAGCTTATGTTCCTTCCTGGGGCAGGAGCGGGGGGGTCCATGGGCAATGACCAGCCCGTACAGGGTTACAGAGCCCAGTCCCCGTGTCTCAATTTGGAACATTCTAAAATGAGATCCCAGCTTCCATGGCATTGGCTGGGGCCTCAGTTGTAATGATTTGCACAATTGATCACCTTCTCTTTCTTCCCAGTTCTGTCCATCTCACTTCTTCTAGATGTACCTCCTGAAAGTAATCAGTAAACCTGCTTCATCCACCTTTTTGTCTCCAAGTGGTTTCTGGGTAATCAGTCAAGCTAGGTGGTGTGGGAGGTGGATCTAAGAAGTGGGCCAAGGAGAAATGTGTGGGGCATTGACAGGTTTTGCTACAAACTATTAATGAGCGTATCAGTATAACATTTTAAAAATGGTATGGCACTTTCCAGTAGGGAATACTCTCTTCTGTTAAGTAAAAGGTCTTATCTAACACCCATGAATTCCATGGAAGTTTGAAGAAATTCCTCCTCATTCTATAGTGAGAATGTTCAAAATTATATCACATGGGCCAATGTCCAGAACCAGAGCCATTCTTCCTTCTAGGCCTTTCTGTGGGGTGAGAGGACCAGGCTGCTTTCTGCGATCTTCCTAGGTAAAGGAGTGCACCAATCCAACAGTAGAGGGCATCAAAGCCCACATTCTGATCCCAGAGACACTGGGATTTCCCACAGTCTTGACACAATTTCAGAAAACTTTGTTGCTGAAGACTGAAATCAATTAAGTTATCAGTCTGGGGTGAAGATTTGAAATAACTAGCAAAGCAAAATCTATAAATATTGAGAAAAATGAACCCTGGGATAAACCCCAAAGCACAAAAGATCAAACCCAAGATGCAATTCAGCTCTGCCCCTACAGAGCCTCAGTCTTTGAAATCTTGAAGCAAAGGAGTTAAATGTTGACACTTGAGGCGTGGCTGTCACCTTCATGTCAGTCACCTTCTCATGTAGTTTATTTTTTAGCTTCTTCCACTAAATGCCAAATGTCACTAGGAAGCAAAGAGGACAGATAGCAGTCTTGACTTCCAACGGCCTCCAAGGCTCCATAGACAGCTGGTACCCACTGTTGAAAACTCACTAATGTAGGTACCACGCCCTGAATGTGTAATGATCTTGGAAGAGAAATTAGAAGCATACGTCTTGCCTTCCTGCCCAGTGGTGGTCAACTGTGTCTGCATCCTTTTTGCAAGGTGCCTATCAGATCAATCCCAGGGAGCAAAAGTATGGTCTGAGTATGTGCTAGAACAGACACAATCAAGAAAAAATAGCATATGAAACTCTTTGTGTTCCAAGAAAAAAAAAAAGGCAAATAAGGAGACTCACATGCATCAAAGTTAGAAGGCCACTTAAGATCATCTTATCCAAACTCTCTAATTTTGCAAATGAGGTGATAGAGTCTCAATGAAACACAGGGTAGATCTGAGAACTAGAAATGAGCAGCGTCAGGAGGCATTCCCATGCAACTAAGTCTGGTTAAATTATTTTCGTTGCTATAATGTTACTCTCTTACACACATAAATCATGATTTATTAATGCATTTGGTTTGCCTTCAGTGTTTTACTATTATAAGCAATGAGTTTTGTCTATCATTATGCATATTTGCTGGCACTCACGTGGCCAAGTTTCTCTAGGGCGATGACCTAGAAAAGAAGAGGTGCATTGCAGCGTGCCCAAATTTGCGAGTTTTCTAGATAATGCCATCCTTTCCCCCAGAGTGGTAAAAAGAATTTGCATTCCATTAAGCTCTGAGTTGGTATTCCCATGGTTCCACATCCTTTCAGACACTTGGAATCATGTAACTTCATAATTTGTGTCAATATGGCTGGGGTTTTATCTGTGTATTATGTTTTAGTTTGGATTTCCCTGGTTATTAAAGAGACTGAACATATAGCTTAAAAAAATAAAAAGTGTTTCCTTCTCTGTGAAAACCTACTCTGGCCTTTTCCCCATTCTTCTGTTTTTAGTCTTATTGACTTGTAGTAGTTCATTATATATTGAGGATATTTCTCCCAAGACTACTACATTCACCGCAAATATTTCATGGCATATTTTGCCATGTATTGTCCATTTAATTATGATGCCATCTGAAAAATGGAGAACTCTTAATTTTAGGGTAATAACATTTATTAATATTTTCCTATATTGTTTGTGCTTTTTATGTATTATTTAAGAAATTCTTCCCCATCCTGATGGGAGATTCTTTTTTGGTGGGGAGAGGAGGCAAAGAGAGAGGGAGACAGAGAATCTTAAGCAGGCCATGCCCAGCATAGAGCCCAACACAGCTCAATCTCATGAACCTCAGCCAAAATCAAGACGCAGATGCTTAACGGAATGAGCCACCCAGGCACCCCCGATGGGATATTCTTTATGTTAGATAAACTTCTTTATGTTAGATAAACTAACTTTATGTTAGATAAACAGATAAACTTCCGCAATTTTAATCTTTTGCTTTTCACACTTAAGACCTAATCCCATCAACACTTCACTTTTTGATAGGGTGTGAGTAGAGTTGCACTTTAAATTTTTCCATGTTGATACCCAGTTATTTTAAAACCAATAAATGCATCCCTTCCCCCGAAATCTTCCAGCTGTCTCTGTTATCTATGAAGTTTCTACAGATGTCATTTTCTTTGTTTTCATTCAGTCCCATTGTTTGATTTCTCTCTCTTTTGAACCAGTACCATTGATCTGTTCTTCCCGACATCAGTCATAGCCACTATAGCCTTTTAAGAAATACTGATATCTGATAGGGTTAGTTCATGCATCTTATACTTCCTCAGAATCTTTTACCTATTCTTGGCCCTTTACTCTTTTATTTAAAGTTTAGAATTTCCTTGTCAAATCCTCCTGTAATTTTGATTAGATTTGCATTGAATCTATTAATCATTTGGGGAGAGTTTATATTTTCATATGATATTAAATCATCTTATTCATGTACATGACTTGTCTTCCAATTTATTTAGGTTTTTAACAATTGCCTTTCAAAAATATTTTCTAATTTTTCCATACATGCCTTACACAGATTAGGTTAGGTTTAGTTCTGGGTACCTTATATTTTCACATTTTTCTTGCAAATGGTATGTTTTATGAAATCACATTTTTAAAACTGTGGGCTGGTGTATAAAATACAATTGACTTGTTTATTAATATTATACTATATATACAGCATTATTAATCTAAATTCTTAATTTTAACAATTTTCTTTTTTTAAGATTTTATTTATTTTTTTGAGAGAGAGAGAGGATGAGCACACAAGTAGGGGGGAGGGCCAGAGGGAGAAGGACAAGCAGATTCCCTGCTGAGTGGGCCCCACCTGGGATTCGATTCTAGGACTCTGAGATCATGATCTGAGCCAAAAACAGATACTTAACCAACTAAGTCACTCAGGTGCCTCTAATTTTAACAAGTTTCTTATAATTACATTTGGGTTCTCTGTGGAAACAACTCTGTTATTTAGAAATAATCATAGTTAAATTTCTTATACCATATTTCATATTTTTCTCACACTAGCTTGCTTATATTATGTTTTATTTTTCTTGTATTAGTTTGCTGGCTAAGATGACCAGTAAATGGTTAACAGAAGAGTTGACATTTAGCATCTTTGTCTTTCCCTGTATCTTTGGGAAAATGCTTTTAAATTTTATTATTTGAGCATGATGTTTTCTGTAAGATTTTTTGGCAAGATGCCATTTATCAGGTTAAAAAAACCATTTCTAATTTGTTAAAATTCATTAATAATAATAGAATGTTTTGGGGTGCCTAGGTAGCTCTAGGTAGCTCAGTCAATTGGGAATCTGACTCTTGGTTTCGGTTCAGGTCATGATCTCATGGGTCATAAGATTGAGTCTCAGCAGGGAGTCTGCTTGCAGATTCTCTCCCTCTGCCCCTTACCCACTCTCTCTCTCTCTCTAAAATAAAATAAATAAATATTTAAATAATAATAATAATAATAGAATATTTAATGTCATTGAATATTCTTTTGGCAGTTATGGAAACAATTCCATAGGTTTCTCTGTCAGTCTCTTATCATATGGTATGGTAGGCACAAAGCTATCCACATCTTAATCCTTGGAACCCATGACTGTGTTGGCCTACATGACAGAAGACACTTTGCAGAAATGATTAAGCCCAAAGATCTTGAAGTAGGGAGATGGAAGATCTTGGATTATACAGGTGGGCCCAACCTAATCAGATGATCCTTAAAAATAAAGGAGAAGGGCAACAGTGGGTCAGACAGAAGGACCCGACCCACCATTGCTGGCTTGGGATTTAGAGAGAGGAAAACATGTACCAATGCAATGGCCTCCAGAAGCTGGGAACAGTTTACAGTCATCAAGAAAACAGAGCTGTCAGTAGGACAATCACAGGGTATTGGATTCTGCCAACAACCCCAATGAACAAGGAAAGGAATTGTTCCCTAGAGTCTCCAAGACAAAATGCCATCCAGGGAGACCTGCCTCAGACTTCTGACCTTCAAAACTGTAAAACAATGAATTTGTGCTATTTTAATCCACTAAATTTGTGGTAACTTAGTACAATTGGCAATAGAAGCAAATCACATTAATAGTTTTTTTAATATTGAACCAAAGTTATATACCCTGCTTGGAGTTTCAACTTACATAAACACTGGTTAGTATTCAGCTAACAACTCCAAGAACCTCCTTTAGATGTTATCTCCATACCTTCCTTTGCTCCAGTACTTTTCCCAAAACTGTATTATTTTGTCTCCTTCTCTCAGTGAGAACACATATCTCATTTGTGATCCCCTTCCTATACTACCATCCAGAAACTGTAATCCTCTGAAGAATTCTATTCCTGCACTGCCTATTTCTCCTATCTAAAAGTAAGGGTGTTTTCAACGTTTTTATTGTTTATGCCTAAAAGGTAAACTCTTCCCAGTTATGGAATTATTGCATTGCACCATGTTCTTTTCATATATATATATATATATATATATATATATATATATATATACATATATATATATATATATATATATATTTGCTTAAAATTATTCACAGACCACAGGCTGGTATATTTCTGCTTAATTATCTCTGAATGGGCATTTATCACCCAGGCTGTCATTGTCCCCAAAATAGCATAGGATGTATACTCTTGACTTGCTTCCTTATTTATACGTCACTAGAGTCTCCTCCCCTACATATATTAAGTGAAAAGTTGGATGTTGAGTGAAAAGTTTATTTGAGGGGTGATAACTTGTGCTTGGAGAATCGTTAACCATGGAATTGCCTCTCTGAGTTTCTCTGTAAATGCAGGAACATCTTCACTGCCTTTAAGCATATGCTTTATCTTTCAAGGAATGAGGGGGTCTCTAGATCCTGGGTTTCATCACATGGCCGTGAGTCAATTGCCCACTTTGGAGAGAAGTTGGGTAGCAATGAATCATTTCCTGTTTCTGTTTGGTGGATAGAGGTGCCATTTTTCTGAATTGGGACTCCTAGTGAAAAGTTAGCAATGTCCAAATATCACACCTGTCTGGTTTGGAAGCTGGATCAGGGAAGACAATGGTTAAGTGTGGTCATGCAGTTTTCTCTTCCTCCCTTACCAGCTCTGCTCATTTATAGACTGCAGTGAGCTAAAACAAACAAACAAACAAACAACAAAACAAAAAACTTTTCCTATCACTTATGTGGCCTATTTATGCTCTAGTCTTATTACCTCCAAGCTTGGTGATATTAGTGGAGACCCTCAGAAATCCTTTTCCTTGTGTCCACACTAATGTCAACTATGATGTCAAGGAGTAGTGGTCTTTGTTGACATCAGGTCAGTCTCAATATGATAAAAATAAAATTGCGTCTGACAGAAAAATATCAGACATGATAGAGATTAGGGAACTGTTCTTTGTTGTAGCATAGTTGAGATTTTCTATTTCATTTCAATGTGATGGATAATAGAGCTTTTTGTAAATGTGCAGTTGCTTTTACTACATTTGCTGGACTAAAAGCAAACCTTTCCGAAATTCTCAGAAAAGAAAAGACAAAATTCTCTGGCTCCTCCCATCAGTACAGCAAGTGATGACACAGGACACTTCTTTTCTCTCTCAAGTCTTTGGTTCTGGGTTCTTCTGGGGTAACTTGTCTTTTTCTGTAATTAAGTCAACATGATTATCCACCAGCAGCCCTTTCAAGGTTATCACTGTTATGACATTGGTGTTTCTAAAGAGACTGTAATGTGGAGGGAAAATGGTCTTTAAACAGACTCAAGACATTTAATTGAGATTCATTGTGCACATTAAAATGCAAATGTTTGTGATGTTTACTGTACAAAAGCACACTTCTAGGTAATGCAATATTGAGCAGGGCCCACAGCAGTATTCTCAGCACAGTGCAATTAATTCCTCTGGAATGTGCTTTTCACCAAGATAAAAAATATTTCTAATAGGTATGGAGGGTAAAATGAAATCAGAGCAGCCTGGTTTCGTGTGGTCAATGACAGATACATTCTTATAATTGATTCATTATGGAAACTCAAAACTAAGAGGGGAAATTTCTCTGAGTGATCTGAAAATTCACTCCCTTCCTGTTATAAGTTGTTAAAATATTCTCTTTCTATCTATAATTGCATAGAGTCCAAAAATTAAAATCAACATCTTTAAACCTAATCTTTTTTTTTTTTAAGGCAATTTAGAAATAGATGTGTGTACTTCATCTTAGTTCAACTCTGTAGCAAATCTTGAACACAAGACAACAGTGTCTGGTGTCACTGATCAGTTATCCTGGAGCCTTCCTACTCTTTCTCTGTCTTCTGCCTGTGCTCAGGAAATGCATCGTGGGAAAGGAGTCAGGGGAAGGGAGGGTGCTAGCTCTTACTCAGGTCTGAACCTATGAGTGTAAGTGGTTCTGAAGGCTCTTCTTGACTTGGATGATTCCTGAGAAACTTGGCATCTGAGAGAAGTGTTCAGTTATATTGTCTGTGTCTTCTGAATTTTGTGGTTCAAATTCAAGTTGGATTTTTTTTTTAAGGACCTCATATTGTAAAAGCTATTTTATATATCTCAACTAAGTAATCCTTTTGAACAGGAAAGATATATCATATAGCTTTGTATCTTCAGTGCCCATGACTGGATTGGGGCCATTGCAGACCTTTCTTTTTTTGTCTATGGAATTCATCATTTGATTTCTGGCTATCCTGTCCTCCCTAAATTTCACTGTATATTTACAAAGATAAACACTAAGGAACACAGGGCCCATTATTACAAAAAAAAAAAAAAAAAGTCAAAGTTAAGGAAATGTGCTGCTTTAAGAGTAGATTTTTCTAAGTCAGTGCATACCAAACAAAAATAGTCTGCTGCAGAGGCAGATCGAGAAGACAGGCAATGCCCTCTTAATAGAATGAATTTAGTTCTCAAATAGAATCAATAGGTTACAGACACTTACTGCTAAAAAGGGTCTTAAAGGCCATTTACCTCATGAGGATTATTAACTTATCAATGAGACATTAATCTGGGGCTGGCATCTTGCAAGAATCAGAGAAACAGTAGTAAATCAGAAAGGTGCCCTGCCCTCAGGGATTAGGGCAGTGCTATGAAAGTATCAATGCATTGATTTAAGCCATGTAATATATACTCTGATGGCCAGTGAGTGGCCCAAAATTCTGCCCCATACTTCATAATGAATCTTTGCACTTGACTCATAATTCCTCATTTGCAGAGGAAAAATTAAAGGTTTTAGAGGTGTCTTAAACTTAAGGTGAAAGATTAGACATAAGAGTTTGCCTCTCTTTTCCTTACCCTATTGATAAAAGAAAGAGAAGAACCAAGAGGAATAAACCAGTAGTGATAAAGAGAAGGGAGTGGAGAATAGAAATTCCATTGATACACTGTCATAAAACCTCTGTAAGAAATTTTAGATAGGAGTGCATTGAGAGAAGAAATGGATGGAGATTGTGACAGTATAGACTATGGATGATGGAGCCCTCATGCAGGTCACAACTGGTCTACCCAGAGGGCCTCAGAGAACTACTGAGTACAGAATCAGCCTATATGTGGGGGGCAGGAGTAACAAGTTAAATAGAAGGAACAGTTAGAGATCATTCTATGGAGCAACTGTTATGGGCCATTCCCCTCCCCTTCCCTGTCACACAAAAAACAGGAAGCCCTTGTTTACCATCAGGAAATACACCAGGTAAAAATTTCTAAAGAAATTAAGTGGAATGCTTTGGATAATTTAAGTGTTCTACCATATCCGTGGGGACTCTAGACTAAAACTTTCTTCTCTTTGGCACTAGGGTCCAATGTTGACCCTAGCCCAGCCCCTTCTCACTCAAGAGTTAGGCCTGATCGTTAACTGAGCTCCTACCCTGAGACCCTAATGGACTACAACCCAAGCGAATGCCTAGTTCATAAACAGACAGACTTCAGTGATGCTTGAAAAAAAACTTCCCAGAGAAACAAAATAAATATGACAGCAGATTTCTTGTTGGAAATAACGTAAGCTAGAACAGAGTTGAACAACATCATTGAAATTCTGAGATGACCTGAGAATTCTTTACCGCAGGGAAAATACCTTTCAAAAATGGAGACAAAATGAAGACTTTCCAAACACACAAAAGCTGACAGAATTAATCACTAGCATATACTTACTACAGGAAACCCTAAAGAAAGTCTTTCAAGTGGAAGGAAAAAATGATATTAAATGGAAATAAGCTTCTACACAAAGAATTAAAAACACCTGAAATGGTAACAAAATGAGTGTATATAACTACTATTTTTCTTGTTATTTCATTGTATATAAGAGATAAAAGACCACTGAAAGCAAAAGTAATAACTGAATTTTTAATCAATGCATAAGTGAAATGTATGATGTCAGTAACACAAAAATCATTATGGGAGAAATGTAACTATGCTGCTATAAGGCTCTCACAACATCAGTGAGGTGGTATACTAACACTTGAAAGTAGTTAAAGGTGTATAGAATTTACCCAAAAACAATCACTGACAAGATAACAAAGTGTTATGGCTAACATCCAGCAAAGAAGGTAAAATAAAATCATAACACATGCTCAATCCAAAAAAAGGCAGGAAGAGGGACACCTGGGTGGCTCAGTCAGTTAAGCATCTGCCTTCAGCTTAGGTCATGATCCCAGGATCCTGGGATTGAGCCCCACATGGGAACCCCTGTTCTGCTGGGAGACTGTTTTTCCCTCTCTGTCTCTCTACCGCTCCCCCCGTTTGTGCTCTCTCTCTCTTTCTCTCTCTCTGTCAAATAAATAAATTGATTCTTTAAAAATAAATAAAAATTAAAATTAAAAAAAAAAAACAGAAAACAGGTGGGGCAAAAGAAAATTTTCAATGACTGTATTCTCGAAGAAGGATGAAAACGACTGTGAAGAAGATATCTGTGATGGGGCTGATGAAGCTGGCAGGCAACAACCTCAAAAGTCAGGGTGCTCAGATTAAGCACAGGACTGATAGCATGGAAGTAGTACTAAGGGTCTAAGAAAAATGTCAACCCTATTTCTGGGACACTTAGGCCAAAATGCAATCAGGTGTTCAGTCAGCAGAGATCATGAGACCTCCTGATGTCTCTTACTTGGGGTACAGGATTGGACCTACATTCTGAGAATAGGAAACTTCTAATATCCCTAAACTAACAACAACAACAACAAATTCAAAAATGTTTTTGACAAGTTCCAGGAAACAATTCTCCAGCTGTGAAGCCATCAGACCTTGAGCAGGGTCATGGCGGCTGGACCAGAAGGAATAAGTCCTTCAGAAGGACATTCATTGTTGGAGTCACCTGGCTCTGGTCGCGTACCCCACTGCCTGGTGTGGGAGGATTTCCATGCCCGAAAGAAAAGAATGCTTTAAATGTCCTCCTCCTGCTCTGGCCTTTATTCTGGAAGCATGAGTTATCAGCTCTCCCCAGAAGCAGGGAAAGGAGAGCAGCCATCCGCCAGCCTGTGCGGGCAGCTTGCCCTGAAGGCAGTGGCTGTCCCCATGCCCTGGGAGACAAACGTGGCTTCCACACAATGTTATTGCAAGACGTAAACCTTAGGGTAATAATGTTTCATCCAGATATGATAGAGCACAGCTCTGTGTGTGGTGAGATGGACTCTCGGCCCCCAATTCCAGCTTATACTGTAGTGTCCAAGTGGGATCTAATGCTCCACAGGGGGACTGCCTTTTTTTTTTTATCCTAACCTGTAGGTCCTTTGAAATCAAAAGTAGGCTACCAGAACTGGATGGGACTTTAGAGATCTAGTATAACTCTCTCACTTAATAAACGGAATTGGAGGAACACCTGGGGGGCTCAGTCGGTCGAGGGTCCAACTCTAGATTTTGGCTCAAGTCATGATCTCAAAGTCGTGAGATTGAGCCCCATGACGGGCTCCATGCTGAGTATGGAGCCTGCTTGGGATTTTCTCTCTCCCTCTCTCTCAGCCCCTTGACCCACACACTCACTACCTCAAAAAAAGAGAGAGAGGGAGAGAGAAAGGGAGCAGGAGGCACAGAGGAGTAAGAGCCTTGCTAAATGCACCTATAGGTGGATATGGGACCAGAACAGTAAATTCATGATCTCTGGGCTAATGCTATGCCTACTGTCCCTAAATTTAAAACACCATGTGATCATGAGCTTGGAAATATGAACGTCATCCAAGGAGGCCCCTTCCTCTTGCTGATGGCCCTCTTTCATTCCCTCTCAGCTTGAAGTGCTTCTTGAAGTTACTTAAGATCTCCCTGGGTTTGGCTATGTCATGTCCCCAAATTTTAACTGCACCAGACACAGTTCTCATTATGGCTGAAGCAAAAACACATTTCCTATTATTGGTCTCCCTAACCTTTTAGGACTCTAAACTGATAAATGTCACTGGCTGTGGGAGGTGACTGATAGGCACCAGAAGCTAGCTGCCAGAGACTTGTCACAAGATGAATGACAGCTGAGGGCCTGTAACCTTTTCCCACCAAAATAGGGAGACAGAAAGAATTAAAAAAAAAAGTTGCTGGGAGCCTATCAGATTATTTGTGATTCAGAATAAGAAGGTCAGGACTTGGAGTCTGTGGACTTGGAAGAGGAGAGAGATGGAGTTGGGGGGATGGGTGGGGCACTAATTTAAGGCCCACCCTGAGCAGGCATCGCAGAGGGGATGAGATGGGAAGGCATACGCTTTCCCTTGAGGAGTTCAGTGTCCAAACAAAGTGACAACAGCATAGATCCAGATTTTGACCGTGACCACTGGTTTGCCGTGCAGTTTCTTTTAGGTTAGGGACTATCTTTCACGAAAAAAATGACTTAGAACTTAGGAATCCCGAGGCTTTAATCTGTTGTGTCATTGTCTGTTCAAGATATTAGCGCCAGGTTAGAGAGTGTCAATGCATGCGACAAACATATGCAGATGGTCTCTGTCCTCATAGAGTTTACTTACATAAGTGTGGTGTGTGTGTGTGCGTGTGTGTGCATGCATATATTTACACACTCATGTGAGCTTAATACATATAGCAACGTGAGCTTACTAAGGGCACAGTTTCATTCAACTGATGTGTTGGGTGATTTCCCTCAAGGCAACACCATCTAACATAATGGAATGAGCGAAAGATTTGAAATTCAAGCATTAGGCCTACCACACCCTGTTCAGTTCCTTTGGGGAATTATTGGACTTTTTAGCTCTCCCCACCCCCTCCACCTTCCCATTTATCATCTTGTGGTGGGGACCACCCAATGAAGGCACTGGATCAAACTTGCACGATGACATCCCACACATTAGTCAAGGAGCAGGGATGAGTCTGAGGCCCTCAAGGTCTCCATGACACCAAGGTGATGAGAGAGGAAGGATGTGTGGGAGATGCTGGCATGGGCTCACCCCAGTGAGGAAAGAAGGAAAGAAGGAAAAGATGATTGCCTCCCGGGACCTACACTGTGAGGCAAACACAACATGGGTAATGGCAGAGTTGTACAGAGCCCCCTGAAGGACGTGGCCACTGAAGGTACCCACATTTCATCAGAAGAGCCGGAGAAGCCCCCCGGGCATAAGCAAGAAGAGGACACTGAGGAACCACCTTTAGGAGAAGGGACTCTGGGAGGCTTATGGGGTCGTGGGTCTCCCTCCTTTGTCAGGCAGGTAAACTCCCAACACACGCATGGTCACATTAGAGCTCGGCGCTTTTGCATTTCCTGATAATTTACCCAAGTTTCCACATTTTAAGTTCACTTCTCTGATCCTCTACCAACTCTGCCACCTAAATAGCTCAACTGTGACTGCTCCCACCACCCCCTCTGCTACCACCAGGATCCACGCCACCCAGATTTCTCACAGTGGTGGCCTCCCAACCTCTCCCTGCCTCCACTCTCATCTCCCTTCCAATCTTTCTCTACATGCAGCCAAAAAGATCTTTCTAAATCACAAATTTTAGGTTGCTTTCCCAATTAAAACCCTACAACGGTCTCCCATCATGTTCAGTATAAAATTCAGCTACACTAATGTGTTTTAGAAGGCTTCATAGGCTGACTTCTGCCGAATCATTTCAGACAAATTCTCCCCTCCCAAAATAATCTCCTGCCACCCTTCACAGATGCCTGCTGTCCTAGGGCACCCTCTCTTCCCCACTCTCTTGGAAGCTGCCCCACCCCCTGCCCCTGCCATGTTCCTCAGTTCTCCACATGGGTTCCGCTTTCCCAGCTCCCAAAGTCCTGGGCTGATGCCCCTGTGTGTGCTCTCAGGCGTCAGCACCTACCCTCTCCTCTGTGTTTATTACATGAGACTGAGTTGCTTACTTCACCCATTGTCAGCTGGGTTGTTACATGCAGAAATTATGGCTCTGCTCCCTGTGCTCCAAGTTCTTTATCTGAAAAATAGAAAGGACTATAGCAATGACCTCATAGGATTCTTAGGAGAATCAAGACAGCAAATACGTATAAAGCATTTAGAACAGTTTCTGACAGAGTAAACACTATATGAGCACTTACTTATGCTTTATATTCTATGTATAGATATGTAATAAGATATATAAAATACAGAGTGATACCACATATTGTGATGGATATTGTTAATATTCTTGATATTATTATTATTGCTGTTATTATTATGCCTCTTTCCTGCTGTAATTTTAGAATACAACATAGTGCACGTTAAATAGGAACCTCTCGATTATGTGCTAAATGAGAGAATTAGTTGCATACATACCAAACAACCATCTAATTTTTTTTATTTGATTTATTATGTCACTTGAATACTTGAAAATTTTAACCTGGCCAGCAACAACAACAACAAAAATTCTCTACATTTTTCTATAACTGACAACCCTATTTTCCAAGATGTCACTCAATCGTCATTTTGGTTTTATATGTCAGTCTCTTATAAGTTTGATTGGGGTGAGACAGCTGTCCCAAGCCAGATCAACTGTAGGATACTGAATTTGAGGTGCTGAGGAGCTAACCACATATGCCAGGGAAACTATACCACTTTTTAAGGTTTTGCCTGGGTGGCCAAAGGAACCAAGTAGGGTTCTCTGCCCTCTAGAGTCACCCTTTCCTCAAATATCCTATTGGAAAAACTTACTCTGCAGTGCCCTCCACTGCCCTCTGGCTTTCCTGTAGAAAAAGGCTTTGAAAATGCAGAAAAACCTGGAACAGGTAAGAGCTTCACTTCTAAACTACTTATTCACCCAGATGGGTTGGAAGGCACAGGCTGAGGGTGTGGGTAGTGGTCGGTGCAGGTCATGTGGTAGGACTGGATGCAGACAGCCAGGGATGAAGGTGAGGGCATGGCCACTGGCCAAAACAAGGGTGAGTCTCAAGTCTGAAAGGAACGACTGTGGCCCTGGGCAGTGGTAATGGCCAACCTTTCACTGAACCTGTCTCATCATCTTGTGAAATGTTTAGACCACCAAGAGGGAGGGGTTCTACTATTAATAGAGGTAAATGATGCATCAGGAGATTAATTAATATTCCAGCAGGAATCATAGCAAACCCAGGCAGTTTGACTCCAAACTGACTCCAAACTGACTGTGCTCTTTATCCGTGGTCTCTTGGCTTTCCTCTCTCTAATCTGGGCCTAGGACCTCTGCAGAAAATGGATGTGACAAGTGCATGGTTAATGGTGGGTATGTAATAGGCTTTTGTCCTTGGAGACATTACAACCTGCAAGGGCCAGGCCTCTGCTATAGCCACCAATGTCTCCACTCATGGTCCTGCCTGCTGAAATAGAGTCACCTCGTGCTGTGTTGGATTGATGGTCCCCTTGCTTGCTAAGCCGCCTTTGAAGTAATGAAGAGCTCAGAGCGTCAAAGGAGGCATGAGGCAAGCATTACTACCAGATTGTGAAATGGACAGCCATCCCCATCCATATATGCTTAGTGACCCTCACTGCAAATTTAGAATTAGGCGGCTTGCTGCACAGGCAAGAGACCTCACCTCTGAGGTATCTTCTGGCAAATCTAATTAAGGAAGCCCAACAAGGATTAAAACCTCATAACCCCTGGCCCCAGCACATTCAAAACTCTCCTTATATCACTGGACCTGTGCAAACAGCACACGGGTTCTTGGGTGAGTTCTGTGGATAGATTTGAATCTGGGAAAGTCAACATGCCAGAGTGGAACACTCTCTGGATCCACTCAGAAATGCAGGATGGCCCTGCCTCAGGGAAGACCAGGGAGGTGGAGCTGGGGGCAAGTTGCCATCCCTCTGCAGTCTCCCCACCTCTCCCCACTCCCCTGCCCACCTAGGACGGCCCTTGAGTGGTTGCAACTCAGGCATGACTCACCTCCACCCACAGAAGGCTGCATTGCAGCTTCCAGAAGAACACATTCCCATGTTGTGGGCACACATCCCTTTTCAGGAAAGAAGAGGTCCCTCTCACTTTCGTGAGAATTTTGGGACATTTTCTGCGTCAGAGGTAAGGATCACTTCATTGTGACTTTCAGCAGTGGAACTGAATAATTTGGAGAATAAATGTCACAGCCACTGGCAAAAAGGATAAACAAATAAACAAAACACCCCAGAACCTAGACTGATAGCTGTCAATACTCAGATTTGCCCAAAATATCACCATTCTCCTTCCATATCATTTTCCTCACTGAATCAATCCTCAAGCAGGTAAACACAGAGTTGGTCAGATGACTGTTGCACACGCATTTCTTAATGAAGATGGTTAATATCTGTTGCCTATCTGCCACATGTTGGCCCATAAGTGAGAGATCTCATCTAGTCCTTATAATCATGCGGGAAGGGGGAAAAACCTGATCCCTCCTTTTTACACATGAGAAGATGGAGACTCAGAGAAGTGAGTTGACTTTTTCAAGGTGGTGCAGTTTGTCAGGGAAGATGCAGGCTTGGAACCCAGAGATTATGCCCTTTTCCTCACCCTAGTGAATGGACAAGAGTTTAGTGTTGCATCACCAAAGGCAGTAAAATCTACCTCAGGGGCAGGAGGGAAAGTAGGATACTGGTTCAAAGGCCTGTGGAAATTACACGTATATATATGGGTGTTGTAAGGATTAGGGAAATTAGCTTTGCTTCTCTTTTCCACATATTTCCCAAAGAGCTTCAATTTAGGCATGGTTTAGTGGCTCTTGGAAGGAAAACACTTAGGAAGGGCTCTAGGCGGGACATTAAAAGCTGGAACTGGGTGAATTCACTCTGATATGATGACTCCCATGATGCCAGGGTTTTCGGAGTTTGCTACATTGACAAGAAAAGAGACTTCTCTCTCCACAGAAGCAGAAATAAATTATTATATCCATTTTACCATTTGGAAGGTTCCACATAGCTTTATATAATGGCTTCTGTTGTCTTTATAGATTTTTTTTTTTCCTAGGGAACATTTTAATCCAGCTAGAGTAAATAATATCAATCACATTGCTCATATAATCATTATTGGCCTGGGTCTTTCCTTTGATTGATTTTTAAACACTGTGTTCTCTCCCAGGGGCGGCATGGGAGACTAGGAATGACACTGGCCTAGAAAACAGAAATACAGGGTTCTCAATCTGATTTCTTCAATGATGAGCTTACTGTCCCCACCTTTGGGTCATGGTTCTGCAGAGGAGGCTTGTCTCCCTAAGAAGGTCTGGGAGGCTTTGAAGCCTCCTTCCACCACTTTTTAGCTGTGTGATCTTGAGCCTGTCAGGAAAGTTCCTCTTGCTTCTCTGCTCTAAACTGGAAATTGATAATCTAATTAAACATACTCTCCTGGTATGTTGTAAGGACTCACTGTGCACATTCACTTAAAATTCTTTGAGGAATGCCTGTTTCACAGTCGTGCTCCAAAACGTTAACATATATTATAATCCTAACCCCACTTTAATCTCAAAATGTCCTCATCACATGCTCAGCAAACTCTTACTAATCCTTTACATTTCAGCATACATCTTCCCTTTTCTAAAGAGCCACCTGCAAGCATCCACTGTGTCACCCTAAACAGAATTCCTACTTCCCCCTCTCTGATCCTTCTGATGGGACTTTGTCTTTCCATTCAGTCAGGGAGTGTTTATAGAGCTGTGGGTATGCCAGGCTCTGCAAATGTAGCATTGTTTATGAAATGATTACTGCCCCCAAAGTGCCACATTCTCAGAGGCATGGCAAGCGTCATGGAAGCACTGAGAAGATTTTCTTGCTCAGAAGTTGGTCATGTCTCAAACTGTGTAAAATTCAGGAGCAGTCTCCAAAACTGTATTAGCTGTGCCTGGGTTTTCCTGTTTTTCTCCATTCTGTTTCATTCTTCAGCTTTCCACTTATTCTCTATGGCCTCCCTCCTTTCTTCTCTTAGCATTCTCTCCTGTCTCTTGGGTTTTGTTCTCTCCTTTTCCTTCTCCCTTTTCTCTTTGGATCTGTGCTGCATGTGGAAGTAGGAGAACACTCAGGCATGTCTTTCCAGAAGAGAGGTTCCCCAGCTGAGTTTTCAGGGCAGAGAGGGATACAGATAAAGCACTGAAGAATGAAAGGCTATAGGAGGAATAGAAAGAAACAGTCAGAAGGAACATCAAATGTCAGATCCCTGAGAAGGAAAAATTAAGAAAAGTATGTGTATGGATGCTATGTGCTGACAAATACATGGAGATGGGTCAGGCTTGGAACAACCTTAAGGTGAAGGCAGAGTGATGGGGTTGGGGGTGCAAACTGGCATTCTCCACTCCGGATGGAACACATTCTCTATGGGATGGGTTCTAAGTTGAGGTTTTGAGGAAGAAGGTGGCATGATTCAATTTGCATGTTAGAAAGATCGCTATTTTGGGTGTAGGATGAATTGGAAGAAACTAGCTGGATGAAGGGTGTTAAGTTATGCTACTGGAACAGTCTAAGAGAGGCTGATACTTCAAGGATGTTGGCAAGATGGATCATAAGCATGCAAGCCCTGTATATGCTCAGGTCCCTAATCCTGGTGCTGCCATTCACAGATGCCAAGAAAAATGGTGACTTCTGGTGTCCTATACTCCCTGCCAAACATCTGGTCACATGAAAAATGGACTTTTTGTCCTGGTGGTCAACTCTGTAACAACAAGAAAAAATAAAAAGAGATTTGCACAATAGTTTACCATCAGATTTCATAGGTAAGAAACACGAGGTCTATATTGGTTTATTCGTTTATTTTTTATTTTTATTTTGTTTTACTTTTTTCAGTGTATTCATTTATTGATTCAATATATGTGTACTGAAAGCCTACCATTTATCAGGCCTGGAGTAAGGGGTGCGTATCAGAGAGCAAGACCGACCAAGTTCCTGCCCTCTTAGAGTCACATTAGTGAGGGTAAAGCACATAAGAAACACGCGTATGTGAATTGTTATATCAAGTAGTGACACATTCCATGAAAGAAATAAAGTAGGTTAAGAAGATAAGTTTGATCAGAGTGGCAAATTTATGTAGAATGGGCAGGGAAGGTCCCTCCTATAAGGGGAAATTTGATCTTGTTGGGACTAAGAGAGCTAGCTAGGCAAATGTCAGGGCAAGAGGGTTCCAGGGAGAAGGAACAGCAGGTGCAAAGGGCCTGAGGCATGAGCATATATGGTCCCTTGAGGACCACCAAGGAGGCCAGCATGACTGGAGCAGAAAGTATGGGGGAGAATGTAGCAGGAGATAAGCCAATGAGATAGATGCCAGATCATGAAGAACCTTATAGACTAGTGGGTTGGATTTTTTTTTTTTAAGTGCGATGGGAAGCCATTGGAGAAAAAACATTCAAATGATTTGATATGACATATGTTAAGGGATTACTTTGGTTACTGTATGGTGAACAGGCTAGGAAAGCAGAATGAAAAGAGGAAACCCAAATGAGAGATGACTATAACAGTCATCAGAAAAATCGTGGTGGATTGGACTAGGGTTTTTTTTGTGAAAATAGTGAGAAGTCGTAAGATTCTGGATAGATGTAGAAGGTAGAACTGACAAATAACATTTTCTAATAGCACTGAGATAAAGTGGGAGAAAAGGAGAGAATTAAGGATCATTCCAGGACTGGTCCTGAGCAACTGTGTAAAAACAGTGGCACAATAAGTCTGAGTGAAAAATAAAAGAAGGAGCTCAGTTTTGGACAGGATAACTTTGAGATGCCTGGCAGATACCTCAGTGACTGTGTACGAGTAGGCAGATAGGCATGTGAACTGGGGGCTCTGTAGAAAGGTTGGAAATGCACCTGCAAATTTGGAAGTTATCAGATGGAGAAGTGTTAAGGACAAAATCCTGTACAATTGCAAAAGTTGAAAAAGAAGAAAATATAACAAAGGTGACCAAGAAGTGGTAGCCAGTAACAGAGGGGGCACACGGAGGAGAGGGAAGGAAGAGTTTCAAGAAGGAGGTAGGTTTGAAACTGTTAATGTGAAATCAGCCTCTTCCCTCTCCTCCCATAAATCACCTAAAACCACCAAGGAGAATGAAAAGAAAACTGTCAACCACATCATTAAAGGAAAGAGCACAGCTCTAACCACAAAACCATCAAATGGGACCACAATCAGTGGAGTTTTGCACAGGGCTGCGGGAAAGAGCAAAAAGGTCAAACCCATGGCCGGATCACCAGGAAAGAGCCATCAGCACACTACCGGGGCACTGGGGCAAGCTGATGTGCATAGCCAAGTTCCTGAGTACACCTCTAGCAATGGGAGCCTCCCTGGGTGTTTTTTCATCATGAAACACAGGGGGCAGGCAGCATTGGATGAACAATCACATGAGGAAGCAGGGAAGAAGAGGAACTGCCCATCCGAACAGTCCTACAGAAGTGTGCAGGACCCCCTGGCTAGTGTGTGGAAAGAGATAAAGACTAAAAGAATTCACAAACACGACACTGAACCATAAGAAAATTCCTGCTAACTCTGAGTATTTCTCTGTTCATTCAGCACAAACAAGTCCTCCAAACAACTGATCCAGGAAAAAGTCAACCGTTTAATGAAAAAGACAATAATAATGAAAAAGAACCAGAATCGGCACATCTGGATACTACAAGAAATGAACAAAAACAAAACACAAAAGAGTGAAAGAAACCGAGAAAACACATGATCTATGAAGAACATACATCAGACAACAATAGTCACAGAGAAAATGAAAATTTGACCAAACATTTCTTTATAATAATGTGATTGATACTCTTGGGTTGGCTAATTCAGTGTCCACTCCAGCTCCCTTCTAGCTTTTCTAGCTGGGTGGGAAACACAAAGGATCATTTCTCAGACTTCTCTGTAGCTGGAGTTCTACCTGTGATAAAGATCCACTAAGCAAAAATACCCACATATGATTTCTAGAAGGAAGCAAATCATAGGAGATATATATGGAGAATCTGATCTTGGGGCAAGTGTAGGGATGGAGGTCACTGGTTCCACACTCTGGAGCCAGGTTTCTAGTGTATGTTCCTCAGTGTCCTGAGCACAGAGCTTGGGAGACGGCAGTGATCGGTTCCACTAGAACATTGCCCATGTGTGGTTGGGCACTCTCCTGGATGCATAGTATCCAAGTTTATGTCTCTAGCCCTCCAGAAGAGTCATGAGTTCTCCTTTCATAAACCCATTTTGCTTTACCCCATCTACTATATAGTTCTGTTTTCCTGCAACAAAAGACACTGAAAAATATTCATAGATTTAAAAAGAGAGAAAACTTAATGAAACAATTACCCTATTTAACAAATGCACAGAGCCAAGTACTGAAAAATTAGGGAATAGCTGATGATATGACACGAAGAGATAAAACATGAGCTGCAAGATCCCAAACGTAAATGAAGGCAAAACTTGATATAAATTATATATATTGCATATCAAATTTTACTTACCCATTCATCTGTTTAATGGACACTGACTTTGTTTCCATGAATGTTGTGAATAATGCTGCAATGAACATGGAGATCCAGGTATCTCTTGGATCATATATAACCAGGAGTGGACCTCTGGATCATGTAGTAGTTCTATTTTTAATTTTTTGAGGAACCTCCATACTGTTTTCCAAAGTGGCTGCACCAGTTTGCATTCTTGCCAACAGTGCATGAAGGTTCCCTCTCCTCCACATCCTCACCGACACTTGTGGTCCCTTGTCTTTGTGATAATTGCCATTCTAACAAGTAGGAGGTGATACTTCATTGTGGTTTGAGTTGCATTTCCCTAATGACTACGTGATGCTGAATATGATTTCATGTACCTGTTGGCCATTTGTATGTCTTCCATGGAAAATGTCTGTTCAAATCCTTTTCCTACTTTTTAATCAGATTTTTTATTTATTTGCTTTTGCTATTGAGTTGTGGAAGTTCTCCATATATCTTGGTTATTAAGCCCTTATCAGACTGATGGTTTGCAAATATTTTCTCCCATTCCGAAAGTTCCTTTTTCATTTTGTTTATTGTTTCTTTTGCTGTGCAGAAACCTTTTCATTTGATTTAGTATCACTTGTTTATTTTTGTTTTTGTTGTACATACTTTGTGTATTATATCCATGCTTATGTCCTAGTTTTTTCTAGGAGTTCTACAATTTGAGGTCTTATATTTAAGTCTTTAATGCATTTCAAGTTAATTTTTATGAATGGTGTAAGGTAGGAGTCTAATTACATTTTTTTGCATGTGATTATCCAGTTTTCTCAACAGTCTTTGTTGAAAATACTATCCTTTTCCCATTGAGTCCCTTGGTTCCCTTGTCAAAGATTAGTTGACCATATACGCAAGGACTTATTTCCAGGTTCTCTATTCTCTTCCATTGGTCCATAGGTCTGTTTTTATGCCAGTACCACATTGTTTTGATTACTTTAGCTTGGTTAATACAGTTTAAATCAGGAAATGTGAAGTGTGATGCTTCAACCTTTGATCTTTTTTGATTCTACTTGCTCATGATTGTTTTGGCTATTTGTGATCTATTGTGGTTCCATACAAATTTTAGGATTGTTTTTCTTTTTCTGTGCAAAATGCCATTGGAATTCTGATAGGGATTGCATTGAACCTGTAGATGGCTTTGGGTAGTATGGACATTTTAACAATATTAAGTCTTCTGATCCATAAACACAGGATATATTTCCATTTATTTTGTCTTCTTCAATTCTTCATCAAAGTGTTATTGTTTTCCATATATAGATATTTCACATCCCTGGTTAAATTTATCCCTAAATATTTTATGGTTTTTGATGCCATTGTAAATGATAGTTTTTCTTCATTTCTTTTTTTAGATATTTTGTTATTAGTGTAAAGAAAATACAACTGATTTTGTATGTTCATTTTGTAACCTTTAACTTTATTGAATTCATTGATCAGTTTTGTGTGTGTGTGTGTGTGTGCACGTAGTTTTTAGGATATATAATATCACATGCAAACATAGACAATTTTACTTCTGTCTTTCTGATTTGGATATCCTTTTTTTTTACTTTTACATATTATTAGTTTAAATTTTTATTTATTTTTTAATTTCTTTTCAGTGTTTTTCTTTCCTGATTTCTCTGGCTAGTGCTGCTAGTCCAATGTTGAATAGGAGTGGTGAGAGTCGGCACCCTTGTCTTATTTCTGATGTTTGAGGACAAACTTTTAACTTTTTATCACTGAGTATAGTGTCAGTGGTGGGCTTGTCATATATGACCTGTATTATGTTGAAATATGTTCCTTCTAGACATAACTTGTTGAGCCCTTTTGTAGTAAAAGGATATTTTTATTTTGATAAATATATATTTTGAATTAGCCTAAATAATAGGAGAGTTTATTGACCCATATAACCAAGTGTCAGGTCAATGCTAGAACCCTCTTTCAGAATAATGGGATCTTGGGAGTTAAATGCTCTCCCCATACTGTGAAAATTTAGTACTTGTCTCTAGAATAGAAAGGAAAGTTCAGGCCCAGTGTCTCATGAAGAATCTGGTAGTAGTGGAAAATTTACACTTTCCTAAAGTGGTGCTTGTTCTTCTTGACTTCTAACTTGGTAGATCAGTAATTCAACACCTAACCTTTGATTTATAGACCAATAACACATTCTTGATTTAAGGACAATCATCACTGCAATTGTGAAAATAAACATTACCACTTATACCGCTTGGCAGAGTCTCCATTGTAAAACAGGCTCCAGTTTTGTTTACATTGAGTTTGGATTGATGGAGAATGTGGCATTCATCTACCAGGGGTCATTCCAGGCAACCATGGCAAGAGGCCACATAACTTTTCAAAAAACCCTGCAGTTGTTAAGTGGTATCTATTTGATACCCAGAAGGTGAATACCAGAGTGCAAGAAGTACTTTAAATAGACTCTTAAGATTTTGCAGGCACAATGACTGAGCAAAAGACATTAGCTATGGAATCATCAGACCTGGAACAAAATTTTAATTCACTCACTAATCACTATTTATCCTTGAACAAGTAACTTACATCTAAATCTCAATTTCCTCATCTGTAAAATTTGTATAATGATACCTCTCTCATAAGTTTGTTATGAGGTTGAAGTAAGTAATGTATAGAGTGTCTAGTACACAGAGGAAGCCAGATAAATGGTAGCTACTATTCAGACTCAACCAACCAATATTTGCATAATCTGTTTTAATATATCTTTATTAGACAGTGTACATTTCAATGTAGCCAGTACCTCAGAAGTGGTGTTCATATTGATGACTCTGAGATTAGCCCTCTAAGACCCTACAGGGATGCTTAATCCACAAGTAATTAATGGTGACCAAGAATTTTAGTGCTAAGGCATTTAATTAGTTTTTTTTAGTATAATGTTGATAAATACAGTGGAAGCTTTTCTATCTCATTTTACTTCTAGTCTCTGCAGCCTTTGACACTGTTCAAAGCTATCTTGCCTATTAGCTTTACTTGATTTCAGTTTTAACACCTTTCAAAGTCCTTTCAAAGTCCCTGACTGGACTTTCTAAGTCTTTTTCTGGACACCCCCTTTTCCCATCTCTCGAATGTTGGTTTTCCTTGACCGTCTTTCAGAATAGACCCCCTTCTCATTTTAACTCCCCTTTTTAGATACTATTTTTCACTCCCAAGACTTCACTTGTTATTTAATTCAGGACCCTAAGTAAGGTTGTGCAGGTTATTCACTGCCCTGATGTGCTAAGTTGAAGAAGAAAACGAAGGCAGAAATCCAGTCTGTGCACTGCTTGCCAGGTCAAATACCCCAGGGCCAGTGTTCGCCTAAAGGGAACACCTTTTTTTTAATTTACACAAGAGAATTCTATATGTCGGCAGTTGCCCTGATCTAAATGGTACTCACAAAGACACACGCGTACACACACACACACACACACACACACACACACACAGAGTCCAAATCTCAATGCAGATGTCAAACTTAACGAATTCTGTTGATAGTTGGAATCTCCAGCTGTATGAGTTCAACTCCACATGACTAACCTGAACTATTATTTTCTTCTTTAACCAGCTAAATGATTTCATCCATGTTCTCTGTCTCTCTGGAGAGAACTGATAGCCGCTAAAATCCCTCAGCTAGAAACTCTCGGGCCACATTTCACTGCTCATCTCCCTTACCCCCAACATCCCACTGCAGTGCACATGGTGCTGTGCTTTCAGACTGCCCTCCAGGACTAGCATATGTTTCCCCACCTGGCGGGAACTCTGATGACTGAGAGCTTCTTGCCCTCACCTCTCTCTGGGGTTCCCCTCAGCCCAAGAAATCCATCTCATCCAAAAGGACAACCTATGCCCAATGAGGGGTCCATGGCGGTGTTTAAAGGCCCAACTCAAGACAATTCCAAAGGACCATCCCAGTTTCAGAGCCCACCAATGAATGTTTCTTGTCTTCACTGCAGTCCACTCTCTCCATCTTCCTTGCTCAGCTGCTGTCCTTTTCTCTGCAGATACTGATCCCAAGAGCACTTTTAAATAATCTTCCTGCATACTAATCTCCATCTTACAGTTTACGACACAACTCTTCTCCATGCATCATTGACTACGTTTCCTAAATATCAGTGAAATACATTCACTTGTCTCCATTTCCACTAATTCCTCTTTATTCACTCCACCCTAATCTCTCACCTGGGTGACTGGTTTTAGAATCACAGTGATATCAGCTCTCCTTCTTCGCTGCAATAATTTTATAAGGCTAGCTAAGTATTTTGTGTTCTTTGAATATTTGGTATAATTCTCTTATCCAGACTTAGGCATTTTTGTATTTGGATATTATTTTTAATAATGGCTTCAACTTACTTAATAAACACATAGGCTTATTCGGGTTTTCAAATGACCCTTACATTAGTTTTAAGTTATAGTTTTCTAGAAATTTTCTCCTTTGCCTATGATTTGAAATCTATGGCACTAAGTTGTTAATAGCAATCTCTAGTTGCTTCAAAAATAAACCTTTGTCCTATCTAAGGTTAGATTCTCCTTTCTATTCCTCATGTTGTTCATTTGTGTATTCCTTTTCATGACCAATCCTGCCAAAGTGTTGCCTTGTTTATTTATTATTTGCCTGTTTGAGGCCTGGTTTCTGTTTTTGTTGTTATGTTTTATTTTGTTTTCTATAGTTTCTGTACTTACTATATCCTATCTTCTCCTTTTTAAAGTTTTTTCTATCCTATTATTTAAAATTTAAGTCGCATATTTAATTCATTAATTTTCAACCATTCTTCTTTTCTTATGTAAGCATTTAAGGCTTTAAGTTTCCATCTAAATATTGCTTTAGTTTCATCCTAAAAGTTTTGCTTTATAGTATTCTCATTTTCATTAAGATCTAAGTATTTTCTAATCACCATTATGATCTCTTTTTCAAACTAAAAATTATTTTAAAGTGTGTTTTGCTGTTTACATATGGGAAGTCTTCTTAATTCTAATAAGTATTTGTTGGATATTTGACAATCCATTTCATTTAGAGAATAGGGTGATACATCTTGGCTTTTTGAAATTTAGTGCATTTTTCCGGGAGAACTATAATCAGGTCAATTTTAGTTAATATACATGTGGACTTGAGAAGATGTATATTCTCAAATTGTTTTTTAACAATTTATTCTCAAATTGTTTCTTTTTTAAAACTTAATTCAATTAGTCAATATATAGTACATCATTAGTTTTTGATACAATGTTCAATGATTCATGAGTTGTGTATAACGCCCAATGCTAATCATGTCACTTGCCCCTCTTAATGCCCATCACTTATGCACACACAGTTGGATATAGGGTTTTTTTTTTTTTTTTTGGATGTAGGTTTTTAAAGATGCCAACTGAATGTAATTTGTTAGTTGTGTGTTTTAAATCTTGTTGATATCCTTGCTAATTGTTTTTTGTTTGCTTTTTCAGACAGAAATTAAAAAAAAAAAACACCATGATGGTAATGAATTCATCAAAGTGAGGGTGTTTGCAGTTAGAACTTATCTTTCTTATGAATTGTTCCTTTGAACATTTTCTTGGAATCATCTGTATCCTCCATAAAAATTTTTTCCTATAACATTTATTTTATGCTTTTAATAGTGACATTAATTTTTGGTTAGCATCTTCCTGGTTATATGTGCTTTTTCCCATCAGTTGACTTGCAATCATTCTGTGTCCTTGTGCTTTAAATACATCTCTACTAAACAACATGGAAGTGAGTTTTCTTTTTTTCTTCATTGGCAGTCATTATTTTTTAACTGACAGGTTTAGTCCATTTACCTTTAATCTGATGAATATGTATGTCATCCTATATTGTACTATTTATTCTGCATTTTCTATGTCCCATTTGAATTTTCTTGAAATTTTCAAAGTTTCTTTATTTTCCTCTTTCCCTCTGTGTGTTGGAAGGGTATAGATCTCATTTACATGCTTTAAAATTTCATTTTAATATGTTACCCTGCATTTTTTTACAAAACCTCTATTTATTAATGAATATCTGTATCCTCTCTCTTAAGCAAAAGGAAAATGAAAAAACTTTTGACTGTCTTCAAATTTTTTCTAATATTTGCTTAGTATTTCAGTTCCTCTTAATTAGGGGGAATGCACATATAAAACATTACTTTGAAAAAATAATAAACAGAAAAATGTGTTCACTGAACTATATACTTTTGTAAGCATCACCCCAATAAGGGAGAGATCTTTTCCAAAAAAATGGTAGAAAACTACTTTTTTTTCAGATAATCTAGGTTATAGTGTACTACAAATAAATCCTTTAATCTTATTGTCTTAGAATTTCCTCACACAAAGTTCACTATAGATCAATGAGCGCTCTCCACCATATGAGGTTCAGGACCCTGGCTTCTCCATCTTGTGACACATCATTTCAACACCTGGACATTGATGCTGGCACATGTAAAGACTGAGTTGGAATGGCATTAAAAGTATAGATTGCTCTAAGCAGTAGAGACATTTTAACAATGTTTATTCTTCCGATCCAAGAGCATGGAATGGTCTTCCATCTTTTTGTGTCTTCTTCAATTCCTTTCATGAGTGTTCTGTAGTTCCTCGAGTACAGATCCTTTACCTCTTTGGTTAGGTTTATTCCCAGGTATCTTATGGTTGTTGGTGCTATAGTAAATGGAATCAATTCTCTAATTTCCCTTTCTGTATTTTCATTGTTAGTGTATAAGAAAGCTATTGATTTCTGTACATTGACTTTGTATCCTGCCACATTAATGAATTGCTGTATGAGTTCTAGTAGTTTGGGTGTGGAGTCTTTTGGGTTTTCCATATAAAGAATCATGTCATCTGCGAAGAGAGAGAGTTTGACTTCTTCATTGCCAATTTGGGTACCTTTTATTTCTCTTTGTTGTCTGATTGCTGTCGCTAGGACTTCTAATACTATGTTGAACAAGAGTGGTGAGAGTGGGCATCCTTGTTGTGTTCCTGATCTCAACGGGAAGGCTACAAGCTTTTTCCCATTGAGGATGATATTTGCTGTGGGTTTTTCATAGATAGATTTGATGAAGTTCAGGAATGTTCCCTCTATCCCTATACTTTGAAGCATTTTAATCAGGAACAGATGCTGGATTTTGTCAAATGCTTTTTCTGCATCAATTGAGAGGACCATGTGGTTCTTCTCTCTTCTCTTATTAATTTGTTCTATCACATTGATGGATTTGCAAATGTTGAACCATCCTTGTAGTCCAGGAATGAATCCCACCTGGTCATGGTGGATAATCTTTTTAATGTGCTGTTGGATCCTGTTTGCTAGGATCTTGTTGAGAATCTTAGCATCCATATTCATCAGTGATATTGGTCTGAAATTCTCCTTTTTGGTAGGGTCTTTGCCTGGTTTGGGGATCAGGGTAATGCTGGCTTCATAGAAAGAGTCTGGAAATTTTCCTTCTGCTTCAATTTTTTGAAACAGCTTCAGGAGAATAGGTATTATTTCTTCTTTGAAAGTTTGGTAGAATTCCCCAGGGAATCCGTCAGGTCCTGGGCTCTGGTTTTTTGGGAGGTTTTTGATCACTGCTTCAATCTCGTTACTAGATATTGGTCTATTTAGGTTGTTGATTTCTTCCTGGTTCAATTTTGGGAGTTTACAGTTTTCCAGGAATGCATCCATTTCATCTAGGTTGCTTAGCTTATTGGCATATAACTGTTGATAATAACTTCTGATGATTGTTTCTACTTCCTTGGTGTTAGTTGTGATCTCTCCCTTTTCATTCATGATTTTATTAATTTGGGCTTTCTCTCTTTTCTTTTGGATTAGTGTGGCCAATGGTTTATCATTCTTATTGATTCTTTCAAAAAACCAGCTTCTAGTTTCATTGATATGTTCTACTGTATCTCTGGTTTCTACCTCATTGATCTCAGCTCTAATCTTGATTATTTACCTTCTTATGTGTGGATTTGGTTTGATTTGTTGTTGGTTCTCCAGTTCTTTAAGGTGTAGAGACAGCTGCTGTGTTCTGGATTTTTCAATTTTTTTGAGGGAGGCTTGGATGGCTATGTATTTCCCCTTTGGACCACCTTTGCCATATCCCATAGGTTTTGGACTGAAGTGTCTTCATTCTCATTGGTTTCCATGAATTGTTTCAGTTCTTCTTAGATCTCCTGGTTGATCCAAGCATTCTTAAGCAAGGTGGTCTTTAGCTTCCAGGTGTTTGAGTTCCTTCTGAACTTCTCCTTGTGATTGAGCTCCAGTTTCAAAGCATTGTGATCTGAGAGTATGCAGTGCACTACTGGGTATTTACCCCAAAGATACAGATGTAGTGAAAAGAAGGGCCATCTGTACCCAAATGTTTATAGCAGCAATGGCCACGGTTGCCAAACTGTGGAAAGAACCAAGATGCCCTTCAATGGACGAATGGATAAGGAAGATGTGGTCCATATACACTATGGAGTATTATGCCTCCATCAGAAAGGATGAATACCCAACTTTTGTAGCAACATGGATGGGACTGGAAGAGATTATGCTGAGTGAAATAAGTCAAGCAGAGAGAGTCAATTATCATATGGTTTCACTTATTTGTGGAGCATAACAAATAGCATGGAGGACATGGGGAGTTAGGAGAAGGCAGTTGGGGGAAATTGGAAGGGGAGGTGAACAATGAGAGACTATGGACTTTGAAAAACAATCTGAAGGGTTTGAAGAGGTGGGGGGTGGGGGATTGGGGGAACCAGGTGGTGGGTATTAGAGAGGGCACGGACTGCATGGAGCACTGGGTGTGGTACAAAAACAATGAATACTGTTATGCTGAAAATAAATTTTAAAAAATGATTAATAAAAAATGATAAATAAATAAATCCTAAAATCAAGTAGTATCAAAAAAAAAAGACTGAGTTGGAAGAAATGTATCATCTTTCAATTGCCTTGGCTTGGAAGTGACACACATTACCTCTGCTCTCAGTGCATTGGCCAGAACTAGTCATGAACAGCTAATCTAACTATAAGGGAAATAGATAATATAAGGAAACACATGGAATATTTAGAAACCCTAAGTTTCTATGTCATAAATCCAGCATGTGTGGCTGGGACCAAGAGGGAATGTTTGGTCATTATAACTGCCATATACCTTCAGCATTTGGCATAATGCCTCACACATGGCTCACAAAAATTTGTATGAATAAGCAAGTTATTGACAAAATCAATATATGAAGGAAGGGTGATATATGAGTAGGAACTTGGTCTCAGGATGTGGAGATCTGATTTTGATTTCCAGCCCTATCATTAGTTGGATCCCTGTGGACAGGTCATTTAACTGTATTTGCCTCCTTTACCTATCAAATGAGAATAGTTATGATTCTTTATTTTACTCAGAAGACTACTATAAAATTAATCTACTCATTGATTCTTTTTTTCACAATGAAGTTCCACAATTTAAGTTTTCCACAATTTAAGTTCCAATTGTACATTGGAAACAGATTCTATAATAATGTACACTGAGAATAATAATACATTATAGGTTTGTTGTAGAGGTTTAATGAGAAAATAAACACAAACCACTTAAACATACAACAAGATCTTAATAAGTGCTAAGTAAATGCTCAGTGCTACATTGTTCTGTATGCTTCCAGAAGTTACAGCCAATATGGTAGTACTAGGAGATGATGAGTAGACTATAGAATAAATTTATGCTTTCTTCACATATGAAAACCAGATGAATCTCAAGAAAAAAGATGAATAATTGTAGCCAATAAGCAACATGACTCATTTTATTATTATTATTATTATTATTAAAATAAATTAATGAGTTAATGAAAAAAAACAAATTCCCTCATAATTTTCTAAAGCCAATGACTATGACTTTTTAAAAATATTTTATTCATTTATTTGACAGAAGGATACACAGAAAGAGAGGGAACACAAGCAGGGGGAGACAGAGAGGGAGAAACAGGCTTTCCATGGAGCAGGGAGCCTGATGTGGGGCTTGATCCCAGGACCCTGGGATCATGACCTGAGCCTACGGCAGATGTTTAATGACGGAGCTACCCAGGCACTCCTATGAACTTTTTACTTGATCCTCAAAAAGAACACTTATATATTTTATATGAAATCTGAAAAAACTAAACCCTTCGGTATTGTGATGAGCTGAGACTCATGGAAGGTGCATTGTGTACATTAAAAGTACTGAGTCAAATTTTCCTTCAGAACAGCTTCCGAAGTTTCAATTATCAAACTCAAATTTAGAACAATTCTTTTTAATTGAAAAAAGTGGATATTCAGAAACTCTGTTTCAGTAATTGTAAGTATAATGAATTACCATTTTTTAAAAAAGGAAGTTTTCCTCTTCATTTTGAATGAAACTTATGGCTCCATCAATATGTCAGTAAAATTCTACATGAGGTTTAAACTTCAAAGTATCTACCAAGTTTCTTAGAGAACTTTATCATTACATTAAAGAAAGGAAATTTAGCTGCTGCTGTAGAATATTTTGTGATTTACCACTATAATACCGCTTTTCCAAAATCACAAAAAAAGATACATTCCCATGGCTTTTTCATTTCTTCATGAGTTATACAGAAGGCCTGAATTTTTATTTTATGTTTTAGACAATTTAATATGAGTCATACAAAAGTGGGTTTTCTTCTCCATATTATGAATGAGAGTTTTGCTGGTAAATATTTATATTGCTTCTAACTCTAATAAAATTTGCAAACACTTGGACTGTGTATTAAAGAGATCTCTCAGCATCTTTCTATTCTTCGTTTTAGAATGCAGAAAATGCCAATGGAAACTGCACAGTTTTTCTTTTAGAGGAAAATAAAGTTTTTAAATTACTATTACAACAACACTATGCTCTTGTAACAAAAAATATCAAACAGTAGAGAATGGTATGAAATAAACATAGTCTATCCTCCTTGTCCCCAGTCTCCGTCCTACCAGAGATAGCCACTTTCCAGACATTTCATATAAATACCAAAATATAAATATGTTTGCATACTTTTTATGATGAACACATTTTTACTTCATACATTCTTAGCTTTCTAAAAGTCAACATTTATAGGTTTACAATAACCTTTTAATAGTTGTGGATTATTTCATTGAATAGCAATACCATAATTTATTTAATCCATTCCTATTAATATCTATACACTTTCCATTTTGTTTTAGTAATACAATGTGGGCAGTGTCTTCCAATTTTCACAAATTATGGTTGATTCTGCTGAACAGTGGGCAAGGGAATGCAAAGCCTAATGTCTATACTTGGTTTTTTTGCTCATAATTAATTCTGACATCTTAAGTGATTACCAAAATGATCAAAAACATTTTTATTAACTTTATGTGACCATTTAGACATAATTATCTCTGTAAATTTTGTGAGGACTTGTCACATGTCTCATGGAATTTTCCATCTGTACTCTCTTCCAAAAAACCACAAAGTTAAATCAAGAAATTTAAAGTAAATTGCCACTTTTGAAATTGCACATTATTTCAATTATCAGAAAACAAGTGAAATGTATTATATTTCTTACATCACATTGCTTTGTAAAGGATGGAGGTCGACATGGCTGGTTTTTGCAATGTGTAACACTGATTTTAAGCTCTGTCATCAACTAGTTGTGAGGTTTTTTTTTTAAATCTACATAATATAGAAGATATCTCTTCGATATCAGCCACAGCAACTTCTTTCAAGATATGTCTCCAAAGGCAAAGGAAACAAAAGCCAAAATAAACTTTTGGGACTTCATCAAAATCAAAAGCTTCTGCACAGCAAAGGAAACAGTCAAGAAAACAAAGAGGCAACCCACGGAATGGGAGAAGATATTTGCAAATGACAGTACAGACAAAAGATTGATATCCAGGATCTATAAAGAACTCCTCAAACTCAACACACACAAAACAGATAATCATATCAAAAAATGGGCAGAAGATATGAACAGACACTTCTCCAATGAAGACATACAAATGGCTATCAGACACATGAAAAAATGTTCATCATCACTAGCCATCAGGGAGATTCAAATTAAAACCACATTGAGATATCACCTTACACCAGTTAGAATGGCCAAAATCAACAAGACAGGAAACAACATGTGTTGGAGGGGATGTGGAGAAAGGGGAACCCTCTTACACTGTTGGTGGGAATGCAAGTTGGTGCAGCCTCTTTGGAGAACAGTGTGGAGATTCCTCAAGAAATTAAAAATAGAACTTCCCTATGACCCTGCAATTGCACTACTGGGTATTTACCCCAAAGATACAGATGTAGTGAAAAGAAGGGCCATCTGTACCCCAATGTTTATAGCAGCAATGACCACAGTTGCCAAACTGTGGAAAGAACCAAGATGCCTTTCAACGAATGGATAAGGAAGGTGTAGTCCATATACACTATGGAGTATTATGCCTCCATCAGAAAGGATGAATACCCAACTTTTGTAGCAACATGGACGGGACTGGAAGAGATTATGCTGAGTGAAATAAGTCAAGCAGAGAGAGTCAATTATCATATGGTTTCACTTATTTGTGGAGCATAACAAATAGCATGGAGGACATGGGGAGTTAGGAGAAGGCAGTTGGGGGAAATTGGAAGGGGAGGTGAACAATGAGAGACTATGGACTTTGAAAAACAATCTGAAGGGTTTGAAGAGGTTGGGGGGTGGGAGGTTGGGGGAACCAGGTGGTGGGTATTAGAGAGGGCACGGACTACATGGAGCACTGGGTGTGGTACAAAAACAATGAATACTGATATGCTGAAAATAAATTAAAATAATGATTAAAAAAACCTACATAATATTTTTAAATTTCAGTATCTCCATTTGCAAAATATAAATAGTTATAAAATCTAGCATTATGCAGATATAGAGATGTTGATGGATCACAGAAGATATGCAAAGTAAATCTTCTAGTGTGGAGCTTTGCACATTGTACATGTTTACTAAACTTAGTCTATTATTAGTTTTTTTATATGACACCATTACCTGAATCACTTCACCATTGGCTCGCCACCATATGTAAGATAAAATGACCTCATTGTCTCTCAACATGATCCATCCCATCTTTAGCCACATGTGTCCACGGTCTACCTCTCTAGGCTCACTTTCTTTTCTATTTTTCCCCCCAGCGTTATTGAGGTATAATTAACCAAAAAAAATTGCATATATCTAAAGTGCATGTGAAATTTTGATATGCATAAACACTGTGAAATGATTATCACAATCAAGCTATGTAGCTTACACGTCACTGAGTTACCTTCAAAAAAAAGTTTGTGGTAAAAACACTTAAGATTTACTCTCAGCAATTTTTTTTCTTTCTTCCTTTCTTTTTTTTTTTAATTGTGTTATGTTAGTCACCATACAGTACATCACTGCTTTTACATTCTTAAATGTAGTCTTCCATGATTCATTGTTTGCATGTTAACATCCAGTGCTTCATTACTTCCAACAATTTTTTTTTAGTACATAATACAGTATTACCAGTTATGGTTACCATACTATACATTACAGCTCTAGAATGGTATCCATCCTGTAATCCTGAATCTTGGTGTTCTTTTACCAGCATCTTCCTACTTCCTCCACCACTCTGGCCCATGCAAACCACCATTCCACAGCCTGCTTCTACATACTTCACTTTTTTAGATTCCACATATAAGTAAGAACATGAAGTAATTGTCTTTCCATGTCTGGCTATTCTTGCTTTACCATATGCCTTCCAGAGTCATCTATTTTGCCACAAATGGCAGGATATCCTTCTTTTCTAAGGCTGAATAATATTCCACTGTGTATATATGCCACATTTTCTTTATCCATTCACCCACTGATAGACAATTAGGCTGAATACACATCATGGCTATTATGAAGCATGCTTCAATAACCATGAGAATGTAGACAGATGTTTGAAATCCTGATTCCATTCCTTTGGGGATATATTCAGAAGCAAAGTGAAGTGAAGAGATGTCTGGATCAAATGATAGTTCTATTTTTAATTTCTTGAGCAATGTTCATATTGTTTTCCACAATGGCTGTACCAACATGTTACATTTCCAACAAGAGTGTACCAAGGCTCTCTTTTCTTCACATCCTTCCAACACTTATCTCTTATCTTTTTGGTAATGGCCATCCTAATAGATGTGAGGTGATATCTCAGTGTAGCTTCAATTTCCATCTTTTCAAAAATTCCTTTTGTATCTTGTTCACCTTGTCTATTGTTCTTCTAGTCCTTGTTTCATTTACTTCTATTCCATTCTTTATTATTTTCTTCCTTCTCTTAACTTTGGGCTTAATGTGTTCTTTTTCTAGCTCCTTGAGGTGTTAAATCAGGTTATTTCAGATCTTTTCATTTTCTCAATGTAGGCATTTATCACTACAAACATCCTTTTTAGTACTGCTTTTGCTGCTTTCCATATGTTTTGGTATTTTGTGTTTTCATTTTTATTTGTCTCAAGATCTTTGTTTGATTTCCCTTTTTATTTCTTCTTGGGCCCATTATTTGTTCAGAAACATGTTGTTAATCTCCACACATTTGTGGATTTTCCAATTTCCTCCTGTTATTGATTTCAGGTTTCATACCACTGTGAGTGGGAAAATACTATTATTTCAGTCTCCTTAAATGTGCTATAAGACTTGTTTTGTGACCTAATATGATCTATCCTGGAGAATGTTCCATGTGCACTTGAGAATGTATATTCTGCAGCTGCTGGATGGAATGTGCTCCTTATATGTCTGTTAGGTCCATTTGGTCTATAGTGTTGCTCAAGTCTGCTCTTTCCTTATTGATTTTCTGTCCGGATGATATATCCATTGTTTAAAGTAGGGTAGTGAAGTCCCTTCTATTATTATAATGCTGTCTATTTTTCCTTTAAGTTCTATTAGTACTTGCTTTATATATTTAGATCCTCTGATGTTAAGTGCATATATATTTATGATTGTTATATCCTTTTAATTTATGTAAAGGGTGTCCTGTATATACTACATTTAAAGAACATGTAGCATAGTATCATAATTATTTATTTTCACGTCTGTCTTACCCTTAGACAAACAATTCTAAAACCTTAGGAGTGGATGGAGGAGTGAGTTAAGACTTCTTTTAGATGTAATATAAAATGTCAGCTTTCTCCTATTCTCTCTGCACATTAGAATCCATCCCCTAAAAGCTTTACAAAATTTATAGAAGACTCTGAGACATACTCTTGATCCTAAGTTAACCACATCCAAACTAGACTGTGAGCTTTAAAAGACAGAGTTTTTTTTTTCCTTCACTTTGTTAACTCCAAACATCTGGTATCATGTCCAACTTAGATTAACAGCTGAAGTATTATTCATCAAGTGCTTATTAACCCACAATCAAAAAAAAAAAGCCATGTAATTGCCAGCTTCCATTGACCAACACAATTTTTTTTCTTAAGTGTTTTTTGAACTTCTGGTACTAACCTAATGCTGTTCAAGCCCCCCTTGTGCTCTCTTTCATTTTCTTCAAAATAAACTAGAAAAAATAAAATTCAATTTAAGATAAGATCTCTTACTATAATCCCACTGAAAAGGAGAAGAAAGAGGAGGAGGAAGAGGAGAATTGGGTTTAGAATGTGCTCTCTAGGGTCTTAAATATGAGCTATATGATAAATGAATGAACAGAAGGTAGAGATTATAAAAATAGACAAATATTTCAAAGTTCTTAAATTTTCTGAAACTTAAAAGATTAAAAATATTACTGCTTAAATGCTATTGTGACAAATTATAAATGAGAGTTTCCAAACTAGAGCTAAGGTTTCTATCCTTAATTCTAATAATAATAATAAAAGATTGGTTTAGAATATACTCTCTAAGATCTTAAATGTGTCATATGACAACAAACTAATTCAATTCATCAAATAGATCAATGTAGCTGAAACTTTATTAATTTTGACAAGTAAAAAGCTTGGAACTCTGATTGTACTCCTCTCACTGAAGAGTTACTAAATTAGAAAAAGAACATTACTAACAAAAGAAAATTAAAAAGAATACCCAGGTGTATTTAAGACCTATTTGTTTATTACCACTGACACAAAATTCCATGTAGGCTAAGTTTGTCATTGATTTTTATGCAGTGAAACAGTAGTATTTATCCATTAATTACAGAATGAAAAATAAAATGCTTTGTAGCTACAAAAATCTGCTTCGAGGGAAATAACCAAAGCTTTGATTAACTAAACCCAATGACTCTGGGCTTTAAACCAAACAGAATTTTCATTCCACTGCACTCTACTTTCAAGAACAAACTGTTACAGATACAAAAACCAGCTGAGACATGAGACATATTTTCATCTTCACTTCGTAAACAAATTACAACTACTCAACAAACATTTATTTTGGACATTTGTCATGTATAATATAATTTACTACATATGGGGGAGGACTAGACAATAAAATACTATTCTCTATTTTCAGCAAGAACTTTTGCTTCTCACCAAGATGGAGGATTCACCCTCTTGCCTGAAACAGCCAAAAGACTAGAATAATATATGAAGCCATAGATTTTTGGACAGTGACCATAAAGCAATGAGAGTTTAAAACTTAAAAGTAGGAAATTCTGCTTTAGAGAAGATACTACTAAGAAGATTAAGAGGAGAAAATATTTGCAAAGCATATGTGCCTGGTATATGTAAAAGAACTTTCAAAATTTAATAATAATAAATCAAGTGGCCCAATTTAAGAAATAGACAAATGGTGCAGCCACTTGAGAAATCATGTGGACAATTCCTCAGGTGATTAAAGACAGAGTTATTGTATGAGCTGGCAATTCCACTCTTAAGTATATACTCAAGAGAATTAAAAGCATTTGTCCACACAAAATTTATACACAAGTGTTCATAGCATTCTTATTCATAATTGCCAAAAAGCAGAAACAAACCAAATGCTTGTCAACTGGATGAATAAATAAAATGTAGTGTACCTGTTTAAAAAAAAAAGCAGACAAAAGATTTGCATCTATATAAATGGCCAAGATTAAAAGTTCACCATATTGAGTGTTGATGAGAATAAATGGAGTTTACATACACTGATGGCAGGAATGTAAAAGATAACAATTGGTTGGAAAACAGTATTATAGTTTCTTAAAAACAAATATGCACCTACCATATGATCTAGACATTTCACTCCTCATAGTTTATTCAAAAGAAATGAAAGCACATGTCCATACAAAGACCCGTGAGTGAAAATTCATAGTAATTTTATTTGTAATAGCTCAAACACATCAACAGTCAAATGTATAAACAAACACTTGCATGTTCAGACAATGGATGCTCATAAATAAAAAGAATAAGCTATAGGTGCATACAACAACAGGGATGAAACTAAAAATAATCATCCTGGGGAGGGGAGTGGGAGCCAAAGATATAAAGAATATAGACTGTACTATTGCATTTTTTTTTACTTTTTTCTTTTTAAAAATTTTTTATTTAAATTCAATTAACATATAGTGTATTATTAGTTTCAGAGGTAGAGTTTAGTGATTCATCAGTTGCATGTAACACCCAGTGATCATTCCATCACATGCCCTCCTTCATGCCTATCACCCAGTTACCCCATCCTCCCGCCATCATTCCTGCCAACAATCCTGTTTGTTTCCTATAGTTCAAAGTCTCTTATGATTTGCCTCCTTCCTTGCTTTTGTCTTATTTTATTTCTCCCCATTCCCCTATGATCTTCTGTCTTGTTTCTTAAATTCCATATATGAGTGAAATTCATATAATTGTCTTTCTCTGATTGACTTACTTCACTTAGCATGATACCCTCTAGTTCCATCTATGTTGTTGCAATTAGTAAGATTTCTTTTTTGATGGCTGAGTAATATTCCATTTTATACACACACACACACACACACACACACACTTACTATTTCATTTTTATATACAATTGCATTTTTATTTAAATGGTATATATACTATTGCATTTTTATAAAATTCGGGAAAAATCAAATTAATCTATAGCGAGAAAAAGTCACCTGACTCAAGGATGGAAATGAATCTACCACTTAGAAACCTGGCCTGGTATAAAAATTGTAAGTGGGTTCTTTTCAGAAATTTACATTATAAATCATTGACAAATATTCAGCTAGTGGTGGACTCAGAGCAGAAAGGTTGCCAAGGGAAAACTTAAGATGAAAACAAGCCATTTCCTGGAAAAAGTTATAAGGGAACAAAAAATATGAGTAATCAGGGGACACTAGTCCCAAGAGAGAAGAGAACAGAATAGGTCCAGAGAGAAGCAGGGATGCAGTTAGAAAGACACAGCAAATGGCCCCTAAAGTTGCTGTGGTTTATTGCTGATGACTGCTGGTTTTGGTAATTCACTCTTATATTTTCATCATCTGTGGTGTTTGAAAGAGATCACTGTTCCTTACAACTCAACGTACCTTATTAGAACACTGGGCTACAAAATGGAACATTGGACATGGAAAAAACAAATTGCAGTGACATTAGTAAAGATTTCATCCCCACCCCCAATACCTATCTCAGTGAATAGTATTGACAACAGAGCCTGCTGTGGCCTAGGTATACAGAAATGAAGTAGGGGGTCTTAGCTCTGGAAGCATCCAGAAAAGAGAACCAGGCAAGCAATTTTTGAGTTGCAACAACTTTGCAAACACTGCCTTCAGTAGTTCTATGTGATGAGAATTAATGTTTATAAGATTCTACCAGATTCTAATTTGGGAAATGTACACCAAATTATCTATCAAGCCACAAATGAGCATTTGAAAAAAAGAAATTTCAATAAACAAGGTTGGTATCTCATCAGTAATTCAGAAACCCAAACACAATGAATGTTCATAGACACCATACCCCAAATTCTGCTTTTTAGTGGAGTTTCACTAGAGGCACATGAAGCTTGAAGCTATGCCAGAAGAATGAACTGAAATCATCCAGAGGGTGACATTGTAGAAGGGCTGGAGCAGATTGATTCCCAAAGGACTGCGAGTCTAAAAGACATCAATGCCTTGGGTTTTGAACCTCAGCTGAATCATTTATATGCCATGGCCCCAAATCTATGTTCTGTAAGGGGCAACTTTTCCATTAGAGCTCACCATGGCCTACCTCTACCTCCTTTCTATTTACGGATATTCACCCTAGGGAAGAGTCAGCTGGAAATGTCCTTGCTCCCCAGGCATATGTAAGGTAAAGAGGTGGGAGAGTGTTTGACAGCTGAGTGTCCTGCTCTCACACAGACTGTCTGGCTGAAAATGGATTGATTTTCTTGAGCCTGGACAAGTCACTAAACAAATTTGCACTATATTGGAAGAGTGCATTCTCCCATGAGAATCTAGAGCCTTTCTAGACTAGAGAATAACACTCTGTTACCATGGAATCAAAAATACTAGAGAAAGAAAGGAATAAATGCTTTCTGATAGATACAACACCTACATAGCAAATAAATGTTCCCAAATCCTTTGTGCAACTTGAGTATCAATTTACAATAAAGTGAGGAAAAATAATGGAAGGAAAAACATTCTCTTCTCATAGTTTTACTTTATTTCTCCATATGCATTTTTAAAAGAAAATAGTCTGTTTGCATGGTCTGGTTTTTTCCCTCTCTTTTTAATGCACACCTTCTTTAAGTAGTTCTAAGTGCTTAACTACATGGATTCTTAAATATAAAGAAAAAAAAATTGCATCACCACATTGTCTATTGGAGTTGAGATAGAGTTCAGTTAAAGTAAGTTACCACCACGCCCTTACTAAATACATCACTTGTTGGTGGCAAAGTTCTTTTTGTATGTATCTAGGTATCAAATACTCAGAGGTGAAACAACCCAGTAAATGCAGATTTCAGGGAACATCTCCTGGTCAGAAAGAGCTCCCTCTCATCTCATTTTGACTATGTGAGGGGTGCAGCTAAGACAGGGGAAGGGTAATCAGCCCTCTGCTTCATTCACTAGAAAACATCTTTCTCATCAGGAAACAATGTGGGAAATAGTTCAGTGATTCCAATTAAAAAGTAAAACAAAACAAAACAAAAAAACCTTCCTCTGGGAGGAGACAAGGACTCTTAATTCTTAAATTTGTTTAAAGCTGAGATTTCACCAGGGCTTAAAATACTCAAGAGTAGAAAAAAATAGGAGAACACCATTTCTGGAGATAATTCTTTATGATCACCCTCATTTTATGCCTCCCTAATTTCTGCTGTTCTATTGAGCTCTTTCAGGAGGATGACTTAGTGAAGGACACAAACCCTCAATATCTAGTCAGTACACTAATAATTGTAGTAATGGTAATATGATGACAGGAAGTTTTCTCACCCAATGGTAGACACTGAGCTAACTGTTTTGCCCTTCAGGCTTCTTCAGCCCTCAGAAAAATTCTACAATATGGGGAAGATTATACGTATACTACAGCTTTCAGTCTCATTATGACTGCACTAGAAGTATAGAGAATATATGAAATTTCTCACACTGTCCTTGATCTCAACATATATTAAGGAAAAGATTATATGTACATATAGGATACTTAAAAAGTACAACCCACAATAAAATTCTGAAGCTTAAAACATAAGTGGAGGACAATAAATATGAAGGTATGATAGATCTTCCATTCCTGAGTTACCAAAACCCCAGCTCAGACCAGTCAGGCAAGCATGGGTCTGTACTCTGTTCAGTAAGGCTGACAACGAACTTATGTTCCCATCTCATTAGAGATGGTTAATGAATCAGGGTACCCCACTTCAGCATCTTGGATCACTGCTTCCAGCAGCAAATGTTATCCATATTTTGTTATACATCCATCAAATAGTTGGTTTTGTGATTTTAATATAGTTGGTGACCTCACATTCACTCCTGAAAAGCTATCATGTTTTCCCTTGCCATGAAATAGATTAATCAGAGGAAGGAAAATTGGTTTTACCTGATATTATGAATGTCTCTTACTTGACTCAATGTTATTTAATTGATGCTTAACCAAAACTAGCTTATAAATTTCATTTCAGGGGCTTCCAAATTGGATATTCTAGCCCCAATTTTATTTTATATATTTGAAGTTGATGACTGCCTAGTAAAATCCTACATCATGAACCTAGATCTCTCAAATTACTGCTTTATCCCCAATATCCTCAATTAAACCAGTATTTACCCAGAACCTATTGTATGCTGGGTACTATGCTCAAGACTGAGAATACAGCAGAGACAAGACACGGTCTAATGAGAACTAGGGACACTTTGGATGGTATTTGAATATTATGTATCTATACACATTATACATGTTGAAACTACTGTATTATTGATGAGATGTTAATAGTCCTAAAATAAGGTCCGTTATTTAATGCATGCCTCAGTGGGTCAGATTCTGTGACATTATATTTCTTATCTTACTTCGTTCTCATAATAACCATGTGAGAGTGATATTGACCATTGTCCCCATTTGATATACAAAGAAATGAAGACTAGGCTCAAGTAACCTGTTCAAGATCAAACATCTAATGATTAGAATGGTTGCATATCTAATTCTAAAGTCTTAATTCTTTCCACTACATTGTGTTTCTGAGATCTCTTTTATAATGCTGTATATATTTCCAAAATTTCTATGGGTATCAATAAATAAAAATTATATAAACTAGATACATGGTCAAAATCAATGACTCCAACACTTCAATTTACAAAACATAACAAAGAGTAAAGATTGTATTTTTAGCTGTTCTGGTCTCTTAGCCAATTTTCAAAAGTGCAAGTCATTATAAAGTTGTGCTGGAGGAGTGACATCCAGAGAATCTCATTTTTTCCTTAAAGCAAATAACATCATTATATAATGTAAAGAACACGGACTCCGAAGTTATATAAAATTTAAAAATAAAATTGGTCTAAAATCTCGTTTCTTCTTTTCTCACTGTATAGTGTTGGCTGTACTTCTCTAAACCTTGGAGTGAACCTTATAGTGAAGATTTTATCATTTATAGAAATGTAGCCTATTCCCCTTATCCAAGAGGATTATGGTGGGGATTGAGTGAGATTGGGTATGGAACCTGCCTAATGAAATGGCAGGTGTAGTGGGAGTTGAATAAATACCCATTCCCTGAATGAGGTTGTTTTACAAAATAAGGGAACATGAAAATGGTTTGCACCAGTTGGAACGCTGCCGGGGAGGAGGGAGAAATATCTTCTGATTAACAATATCACTCCTTAGAAGAACAACGGACATAATAAGAACAAGGCCTGGTAGGGCTAAATTCCATCTTGGGGGAGCCATTTGCATCCTTCCAACTAGAAAAGGAATGGAAAGGCCTGTTCTCTCTTTTAAAGGTAACAGAAGAAGAGATAGTGTAGTTTTAAATATGACTGAGGACCTTTTTCAGCACACTTTATTTTTTTTAAGATTTGTGTATTTATTTGTGGGGGGGGGGAGTAAAGGAAGGGACAAGCAGACTCCATGCTGTGTGCAGAGCTTGACATGGAGATAAACTCCATGACCCTGAGATCATGACCTGAGCCAAAACCAAGAGTTAGACACTTAACTGATTGAACCATACAGGCATCCCTCTCAGCACACTTGAAATAATGATCTGTATATATGTCTCATCTCCACCTCATCCCCAAATACGAGGCCAGCCTGATGAGGATGTGGAAATAGCACAGTCCATGTCTGGTCTAGCCTAGAGCTGGAAGGAGACCACAGCCATACCCATTGCCCAGGATCACACATTGCACAGGCTCTTCTCTCTCAGGGAACCAAAGTTGAGTCCATGTTAGCAGAATGGAGTGTCTATCTCACTCACTATTCATAAGAAATCAGCATCCTCTGCTTTCAGAATCCCAATATATCTGTGCTGTAAGCCTTCAAGAGCTGTCATCTTGGTACAGAATGGACACTCAGACTTAAAAACAAGGTCAGGAGACATAGGAAGGGTAAACTGAGGTTCCCCTGGTTCTCCACAAGCATCTCTTACTTCAGGGTTCTCATTCTCATTGGAAACTGGAAACATTTTAAGAGTGGCCACTTACCAAGAACCTGCTATGAGAGAGATCTGCAGATCAACTCTAGAGTAGACACTACTTTATAGGAGGAAATTGAATCTTAAAGAGGTAAATTGCTCAAGTCTCAAAACTAAGAAGTGGGAGAGTTGGATTTGGAATCCCAGTCTTCATGAAGCCCATGGCAGGTCAGCCTAGACCTGAATGCTAAGTATCAGGACACTTTGACTCACCATCTACTCCATCAATAACAAGAATTCCTTATGCATAGTAACAAAGGACTCAACCTTTGATGGAACTCTAAAGCCAATCTAGAAGCTGGAAAATGCATTTTCAGATTGAAAAATGCATTCACTTTAGAAAAGCCTATTAATAAAAACATGCATTGTCTCAGAAGTCCCTATGAAAACACAGCCAATATGATTAAAGAAGTTTGGAGAACAAAGGCAACATCTTTAAATATTTAAATGATTAAAATGAAAATTAAAAATAGATTTCCTTTCAATGAAATGTTTTAAATTGAATCCATAAACCATGTTTGATTTCTAAAGCTAGCAGGAATGCATGTTAAGTATTAAAGATGTTTAACGTGAAAATGTGTATTCAATAAAAAATAGATGATTCATTTTTATATGTGGTTTTCAATTTATTTTGTTGGCCCCAACCTCCCATTGGAAATGCAAGCAAACGTCCTTAAGTTTGCAAGATCAATGAGTAATAGTAAGTTCTATCAAATTTAGAAGAGAAAGTAACTGGTTTTAATATATTATTTGTTCAATACAATCAGTTTTAAGAATCAACCAATAAGTAATTCTTAGTAGTTACCCTGAATTTGAGTCCATGCCAGATGTTGAAAGTACTGCAGAAGAAGATGGATGAGATGTTCCATTTCCTGCAGAAGCCTGTGCCTTGGGTGACTAGAGAAGACATACATTGTGAGCTGAGGCCTGTGCTATACACACATGATTTTAGGAGCTCAGGAAAGGACTTCAGTCTGAGATAATCTTGTCAGAGAAGAACCTGCCCACTTACAGAAATGCGCAATTGCCTGGCACATAGGTGTTCAATAAATGTTTACTGTAGAGTTTCACTGTCCCAAGATAGAAATCAAGGTTTGTCTTGAATTCCAATGCTTTTTTCTCCACCTTGTGGTGGGTCTAGCTCTTTCACCTCTACCAGGTTAGGAAGATCTCTAAGACAAATCCTTACATCTACTTGAAAGATGAACAACTTGACAGTTACAAGTCAGAAACCAGAGGAGTTTCCAAAATCTCAAATGATATAAATACCAAGATGTTTGTAGGTAAAGAGGGATATGCTCTATAAATATAAATGTGCAAAAGCCCAAATTCTCTTACCTCAAGCCAGAACTGCCATGTGCTGATTTCTACTCTGTGTGGAGGCCAGTCCTCAGCACAGATGCTGCTCACACCCAGAAGAGTGTGCAAGCTGTTGACACTGATGGATTGCTGACCAAGGAACTGTTAGCTGGAGTCAGTCACCAGGCAGAGCACTGGGGATACTCCTCCCCATGGAGGGGGTCTCCACTTGCAGGAACACAGGTCCCCACACAGAATGAGATCACTTACCAAGTTGGCAGATGGTTCAGCAGAAGCACCACAAAAAGCTTGCTCCAGGGCCCTAAATATAATAAAATTAATTAAAATACACTTTCAATGAGTTCTGAAACAATAAGTTTAAGACAATTCACTTAATTTTTAACTCACCTATATGGATGAACAGATGGTAATTTAAAAGAGCAATTCAATTCACTTTTAAAAACTCATGAAATCTAAAGATCAAAGATGCTTGTATGAACTTGTTCTTTCATTACTCTGTATTCCCGTTCTGAGTAAGTAGCAGTAAAATTTTGCAAAGTAAAAACAGTTGTATAGTGGGAGCAAATCAGTAGATTTCCCACTGGGCATTGATCCATTATGTTACATTAAACAAGTCTCATGCCTTTCTGGGCCTCCATTTCCTCATCTAGGAAATGGGAGACCTGGGTTCCATTAATTCTCACATCCACACAATTTAAGATTGTATGTATATATTTAAGGTGAGCTTTATGCCCTACAATCCAGCAATTGCACTACTAGGTATTTAGCCAAAGAATTAAAAAAAAAAATGGCGATTCAAAGAATACACATACCCTGATGTCTATAGCAGAATTATCTACAATAGCCAGATTATGGAAACAGCCCAAATGTGCATCACCTCATAATGGATAAAGAAGATCTGGTGTACAATAGAATATTACTCAGCCATCAGAAAGAATGAAATCTTGCTATTTGCAATAATAGGGATGGAGCTAGAGTGTATATTATGCTAAGTGAAATAAGTCAGTCAGAGAAAGACAAATAACATGATTTCATTCATATGTGGAATTTAAGAAACAAAACAATCATGTATATGGAAAAAGAAAAGAGAGAGAGAGGCAAATGAAGAAACAGACTCTTAGCTATAGAGAACAATCTGAGGGGTACCAGAGGGGAAATGGGTGGGGGGATGGGAGAAATGGGTAATGGGCATTTGTTGTAATGAGCACAAGGTGTTGTTTAGAAGTGTTGAATCACCAAATTGTACACCTGAAACTTAATATTATGCTGTATGTTAACTAATTGGAATTCAAATTTTAAAAATACAAAGAAAATGAACTTTATTATAATAGCTAACACTTACTGGGTGTGCCCCAGGTTCCAGAAACTTTTTTAAGTGTTTAAATGTGTTCTCTCAATTATTCCATATAACAACCCTTATCATCATCTTTCTGCAATGAGTAAACTGAAGCAAAGACAAAAGACATGACTTATCTATGTTTTCCCTGCTACTTGGCTACTGGGCAGGGTTTTGATCCCAAGCTGATGAACTGGAGAGTCTGTGCTCTTAGCCAACACCTTCTCCAACCTCCCCATTTGTTTCTGGTAACTCTAAAAACCAAAGTAAGCTGAGCATGTGGGCAGCTGTTACCCACCATTTGCATTGACCTCTTTGTTGGCAAAGTGAGAGCCACACGGTATCTCACATGACAGCTCGAGCTGCCCTGGGATGCTCTTTGTTCACCTTGTTCCTCCTCAGCTGGGATTCACACTGCAGAACAAGGCAAGTAGCTCACCTCCTTCACCCAACAATAATCCAGATGTCACTAAGAAAGTGATTTTTTTTTTCTTTTAATAAAAACATTTTAAGGTCTTACTTCTTTTTCCTTTGGGAAGTTACTGGCTTCTTAGGAGCATTACTAACTTATAGATCTTAACCAACTAGCCATAACTGAAGAAAAATCAAATTATTTGAATATTTGTGGGACACTCCGTAAACTATTTCAAGACACTGGAATGCAAATTCAACAGTAATCACTTCACTAGTGAGTGGCTTCGACCTTTTAGGGAAACATTATAAATGTGAGAAAATTAATATTTTTTTCATAAGTCAAAGAACATGTGTTTTCTTCATCTTTGTTGCCAAAAGGCAATTTCTGTGTTTTAAACAAATCAACCAAGAAAGTTCTGAATATCAACTGTGCTTGGCAATAAGGAAAGATATAAAAATGCCATACCCTCCATTGGGCTCACAGGGCAGTGGTCTCGTGTGACAGTTTGTAGATTAAGGCAGAAGCATGTTATGGTATTTTGGTGTAATTTGGTGTATTAGTATTGGGTTATATTATGTTATATTAGGACCTGATTAAGAATTCTAAGACTAGTGACTAGACTGTCTCTAGAGACTTTCATAAACACACAGACATTGTGCATTTGATTAGCAGTAACTTGTTAACTCTAGGAGCATGTTTGCAAAGTATCTCCCTGACCTTCCTGGCTTTTACGAATACCTTATGTCATGTTAGCCTCACCCCTCACTGAACTATCAAGATCATATGCCAAAAATGGCTTCCTGGAAGCCCAAACAGAAAACTTACTGGCCATTTGTATGTCTGTTTTTAGAGATGCATCTGTTCATGTCTTCTGCTCATTTTTTTACTGGGTTATTAGTTTTCGAGTGTTGAGTTCAAGAAGTTCTTTATAGATCTTGAATATCAGACTTTTATCTGTTTTATTTGCAAACATTTTCTCCCATTCCATGTGTTGCCTCTTAATTTTGTTGACTGTTTCCTTTGCTGTGAGGAAGATTTTTATCTTGATGAAGTCCTAAAAGTTCATTTTTGCTTTTGTTTCATTTGCCTTTGGAAATGTGTCTTGAAAGAACTTACTGTGCCCAATGTCAGAGAGGTAACTGCCTCTGTCCTCCTCTAGGATTTTGATGGATTCCTATCTCACATTCATTCATTTTGAGTTTATCTTTGTGTGCGGTGTAAGGGAATGGTCCAGTTTCAATCTTCAATATGTAGCAGACACTTCTATAGAAAAGACATGCAAATGGCCAACAGACATATGAAAAAAAAAATGTTCAACATCACTCAGCATCAGATAAATACAAATCAAAACCACAATGAGATACCACCTCACACCAGTTAAAATGGCAAAAATTTAAAAAAATAAAAATAGAAAACAAATATTGGTGAGGATGTGGAGAAAGGGGAACCCTCATCCACTGTTGGTGGGAATGCAAGCTGGCACAGCCACTCTGGAAAACAGTATGGAGTTTCCTCAAGAAGTTAAGAATAGAGCTACCCCATGACCCAGCAATTGCACTATTATGTATTTACCCCAAAGATACAGACATAGTGAAAAGAAGGGGCACATGCACTCCAATGTTTATAGCAGCAATGTCCACAATCGCCAAACTGTGGAAGGAGTCGAGATGCCCTTCAACAGACGAATGGGTAAAGAAGATGTGGTACATATACACACAGGAATATTAGTCAGCCATCAGAAAAGATGAATACCCACTATTTGCATCAACATGGATGGAACTAGAGGAGAGTATGTTAAATGAAGTAAGTCAAACAAACAAAGACAATTATCATATGGTTTCACTCATATTTGGACCATCAGCAATAGCACAGAGGACCACAGGGGAAGGGAGGGAAATCTAAAGGGGGGAGAAATCAGAGAGGGAGATGAGAACCTCATGGGCATGAGAAACAATCTGGGGGTTTCAGAGGAGAAGAAGGTAGGGAAGGGGGTAACAGGGTGGCGGGTATTGAAGAGGGCACATGTTGTGATGAGCACTGGGTGTTATACTTAACCAACAAATCAATGAACACTGCATCAAGGACTAATTATGTACTATATGGTGACTAACAATGTAATTGTAAACAAATAAAAATAAATAAATGAAACCTTAAAAAATAACAACTTCTTGTTTAACTAAAAGAGAAACCGCCAAAGCAACATTAACGACAGTAATTAAGTCTCCATTCCTAAAATGATATCATCCTTTGACCACCAGAATTTTATTCTACTGCTCTGGGATGTGAGATTTTGGAACTATACACACTTATGTTCATCTGAGATGTTCTGTGAAGCAGTAAAACATGATCACATGCACAGAGAACATGAAGAAGAATTATTCAAGCATCAGGGTCTCCCTGTGCTTAGTTATCAATGCCCACACCATTGTGTAATATGTGTGATTCTACAATAAGATGTGTGGGCATAAAATCTCTTTCAGGAGACATACAAATGGCCAACAAACACATGAAAAAATGCTCAACAACACTAGGCATTAGGGAAATACAAATCAAAACCACAATGAGATACCACCTCACACCAGTTAGAATGGCAAAAATTAACAAGTCAAGAAGTGACAGATGTTGGCAAGGATGCAGAAAAAGGGGAACTATCTTACACTGTTGGAGGGAACGCGAGCTGGTACAGCCACTCTGGAAAGGAGGTTCCTCGAAAAATTGGAAATAGAGTTACCTTACAACCCAGTAATTGCCCCAAAGATAAAAATGTAGTGATCCAAAGGGGCACCTGCTCCCCTATGTTTATAGCAGCAATGTCCACAATAGCCAAACTATGGAAAGATCCCAGATGTCTACCAACAGATGTATGGATAAAGAAGGTATAGCATATACATACAACGGAATACTAGTCAGCCATCAAAAAATGCAATCTTGTCATTTGCGATGACATGGATGGAATTAGAGGGTATTAGGTTAAGCAAAATAAGTCAATAAGAGAAAGAAAATCATCATATGATCTCACTAATATGTGGAATTTAAGAAACAAAACAGAGAGTTGTAGGTGAAGAGAAGAAAAAATAAAACAAAACCAAGAGGGAGACAAACTATAAGAGACTCTTAATCATAGGAAACAAATTGAAGGTTGCTGGAGGGGAAGGAGATGGGGGATGGGATCACTGGGTGATGGACATTAAGGAGGGCACATGATGTAATGAGCACTGGGTGCTTTATAAGGCTGATGAATCACTGACCTCTATCTCTGAGACCAGTAATGTATTATACGTTAATTAATTGAATTTAAATTAAAATAAATACTCTAAATAAATATATAAATCAAATCAAATCTCTTTCAGGGATTTATTGAGAAGGAGAGTCTACTTTGGCTCAGTCCTTGATGGAGCATCATGAGAAGCCATGGGAGTTTGTCTTTTTCATTTTTGAAAGTAGATAAAAATCTCTCTCTCTCTTACTCTCTCTCAAATAAATAAGTAAACTTGAAAAAAAAAAGAAGGCTATGAGCTTCCCAAGTCCAGGACTGTATCTAACTTATTTTTCTAACCCAGTTCTTAGCTTAGTGCCTGGCAAGAAAGAGCTCCCAAGTAATATTTATTGTATAAATGGAGTAAACCTTGTTTGCATATTTGCCTTCAAATCATTGAATACTTGAGAAGCCATCCATCTTTAGTTATCACCTGGTTGTGAGGAAGTCCTTAAAGGCGACTTTTCTAGGCCTACTGTCTGTCTATGCCAACCAGAGGGGCATCAGAAGAGCAACAGGCAATGATCTTGCCACTGAGGGAGGCAGAGGGGAAGAGTAGAAAAGAAAAAATAGCTTAGAGACTCACCCAGCTCTGAGGCTACTCAGGAGATGAGCTCGAAGCAATCGTTGGATGGACACTTGGTCTGGGAACAAATAAGCCCTTCTTTGAGAATCTCTTCTCTACTTCAGGAACAAGAGGAAGGGACACCTGGCCCTAAACAATCAATCCTAGACCTTTCCATGATGACGAAAATAACCCTAACAGAGAACAAAACATTCCTTACAAAGATGAAAAGCAAAGCTTAATATATAACATGAGAATGAATTCAATTGCTTTTTAATTCATAGTAATAACAACATTTTTCTGGAAGAATTGTTGTCTATAGACCAAACTATAGTATCACAAAACTATGCCAGGCAATTTACCAATCTCATCTTCTGAAATCACACCATATTCCTCAAGATAAGTGTCATGATCTCATTTTAACAAGTGAGGAAATGAGGATCAGAGAGATTCAGACCCCCGCCCAAGTTACACTGCAAGTCCAGGCTTGCTCACTTTCAAAGCCCATGCTCTTTCCACTGAGGCATGCTGCAAGATGTTCTGCAGAGACTTCTCCAGATGCATTGAGACAGGGAAGGAAAAGAGAACACAAAGACCCACAGAAAGCAGTGAGGGGAGAAGACTCAGACATAGGAGTTAGGATTTGAATCAAAATTACGAGTTCACAATTTTACTAGGATAGGACTCTGCATCCAGGCTCTCCCTGTTCCCAGAGCTTCCTTTATGAGTCTGTGCCAGAGAACCATCTCAAGCCAGGGCAGAGGGAAAATGTCCTGCTCCATCACAAAGTGCCCCAATTGACAGGAATGCTCAGCAAAAGCAAGGAAACTGCCCTGGAATGTCTTCTTTGGCCTCATGACCCCACTGGGCTGAATTTTCTTGCACTCCTGGTCCTGGAAGCATGTTCAAGGAGCCCAAGTCACCCAGTGAAACAGTCCTGACATACACACACTGTCCAGTTAGAACCATGTTGCACAGAGTAATGCTCCTGTATGGATTACTGGTCTACCAGGTGGACATGAAAGGCTATGGGAGAAACCAAGGGGTAAACAGGAGATGTCTGAGCAGCTCCTCAGCTATGTTGGGTTCCTGCATCCACCTCTTGACATGGGCTGGGAGCAGCAGGAGCCTCAGAGCACACCTCCACACCATGGGCTTTCAGATCAGACGTCAAGTCATATCAAGGTTTTCCATTTATTATGATCTGAGGAAAGTCACCTAAATTCTTTCTGTCTTAGCCACTCAATTGAAAAGGCTTATTTACAGGATTGTCTCAAAGCAAACAGACTGTAGGTATGCAAAATATTTCAGATGTTTTATATTATATAATATAAAATATATTATAATATTATATTATAATTTTACATATATATAATTATATATAGTATATAATTATATATATTAAAATATATATTATAATATTTTATAATATAAAATATAATATTTTATATTATTCTCCAGCCATTCCCCATGGAATGCTCAGTCACTCTTACATGATCAATCCCAGTAAGACAAGAGCAGACAAAATGAAGTATATGCCAATGTCTCAGTATTGGACCTACCAAATGTCATTATAATTAGTTACATATAAACCTGTCCCACCCATGAAATTGGGAATTCTTAAAAGAGGTGAGCATGCCCACCTTTGCCTTTCTGAAAGATATAGTGGGCTAGTACCAATTGGTTCATTAAACAAATATTTCTTCAGTGAAGCTCTTGTTTGTTCTCTCCTATTTTGCTCTGTTATTTACTTATTCATAGCCCATAAAAAGCTATTAGCTGGAAATGTTCAACTTTCCTCATGACATTCCCCAAAGGGGGAGGTGGTTTCCCCTCATGGACCTTTTTTTTTTTTTTTTTTTCTTTTTCAGTCAGTTGAAGTCTTTGCCCTCAAAAAATACTTATAGGAGCTTGTAACTGAGCTCAAAATCACCCAATAGCAGTAGAAAGTTCTCGTAGCCATCAAGTGCCTCAGAGAACAATCTGAGTTCATAGAACCTCTCTGGAAAACAGGGGATCTCAATGCTAAAGCCAGAAAGTTCCAGAAAGATGAAAAGCTGGACCAACCTCTTCCTCCCACAGAAAATGAGGAAAAGCATTGTTCTCCAGGGCCACCCTCCCAGAGTGTAAAGGTGGGCAGGTGCTGTCCTCCTCAGGAATGTCTAATGACCTCCCACCCCCTACAGCTAAAGCCCAAACTTCTTAACGTGGCATCTAGCATTCTTTTAAACCAGGCAATAACCCATTTTTTGTTTATGTCCTACCACTTTGTTCTACAGGCATTTTCTAGCATTTTCCTGCTACACACCATTGCATGTTCTGCTGCTGCCCCAGCTCATGGCGCCCTCTCAGTCTGCCAGGTCCAGGACAAACACCACCCCCTGTTTCACTTCATTTTTAATCTCCATGCAGCTTGCAAGTTGAGAAGCCGTGACTCAAACCAGGCTACTTAATTTCAAATCTCGTAATTTTTGCACTATTCTACAATGATTTCTGAACAGTGATATTGGTTGTAAAAGATGGATCTCAGTAAAGAAATTTGTTTTCTTCTAAAGATGTATTTTTTAAAGTCTTGATCAGATTAGCAAATGCCATATTTAGGATTGAATTCATGTGTGTGGAGGTAAGCACTTATAACTCTACAGCTAAAAAGATGTAATTAGCAAACTAAGGTAGAGGGATGGGCTGTTCTACTTGACCCGCTGGGAATCAGAGAACACCAGGGAGGAAGGAGGATTTGCCTTCAGATGGTGTGTGTTCAACTCAAGTCGGACTGTCTGCTTTCATCTGGGAAGCTGCCAGCCATCGATGCTCTGGAAGGGGAGACTTCATGGCTCAGACAGTTTCTTACTAAGCATGGGACCAACAAGTTCACTGCTTCCCCTAGGACTTAGAAATAGGGGAAAAGGAAGGACAAAGGAAGAGTAGACAAATGTGGCCGGCCCTGGGTAGAAGCTCCTACCACACCTTTTCCCACCACTTCTGCCAATAATCCCTGTGAGCAGTGAATCACAGTGTGTGCGGGTTTACTTGGGAAGTTTGGCCATTCCTTCTGTGGAGTCTAAGCACATTGTAGTATGTCCAATGGTGTTAAGGAAGAAAGGGAAGGGGGGATGAGGGAGAAAAAAGCTAGCACTTATGTACCGAAGAGGCCATTTAGGACACTTAAAACTTGTAAATCATACACGGAGCCTAACAGCCTTATGAATGTTTAGTATTCTTTCTAGAAACTTGCACATAGTTGTATTTACATCCAGCTTTAAATTAGTTTTTTATTACTCTAATTCTTGGTCTGAACATATGCCATGGATCATAAAATATTTACTCTGTGCACATATAGTACCCTCATGGAAGTGAATAAACATTCAGATTGGAATCCAGTTAATATAAGAAACCCTCACCAGAGTTTTGTTTGTCTGCCTTCATTTATTACCAGGGTTTAGCATCTCCAAACGAAGGTGCTACCCCAAGTATATAATCTAAGTGAGTCCTTTAGACATTTTGATGTCTAATTGGTGATTTTGGAAAGAAGTAGACATGGTCAAAATGTCTAGCTATGGACTGAGCTCACATGACTCAATATAAAAATCATCATTTCATAGGATGTCCCCTAATTGATGTACAGTCTACAAAATTCCATCAAATGGTCAAGAAAAGGTTCTTCCTGGGGAGTTTCAAGGTTGGTAAAAAAGTATACATCAGTCTGAACTCCTGAATTCATTAAATGTTTTTTCTTGGGGTGCCTGGGTGGCTCAGTGGGTTAAGCCTCTGCCTTCGGCTCAGGTCATGATCTCAGGGTCCTGGGATCGAGCCCCACATCAGGCTCTCTGCTCAGCGGGGAGCCTGCTTCCTCTTCTCTCTCTGCCTGCCTCTCTGCCTACTTGTGATCTCTCTCTCTCTCTGTGTCAAATAAAATCTTAAAAAAATAAATAAATAAAACCAAGAAAAAAAGATGTTTTTTTCTTTATAGTGCCTTCTTAGCGACAATAAGTTCTACTAGATTTTTATTGAAGAAAGGCAGTAATAACAACATCAATAGAATCATTGTTGTGTTATTATTATTATTATTACTATTATTAAGAACTGTACTGACCTTTACTAGTCATAGCTTCAAAAAACTATGATGAGTGGAGGGGGGCCCTGGGTGGCTCAGTCAGTTAAGCCTCCAACTCCTGATTTCAGCTCAGGTCATGATCTCAGGGTCGTTAAGATTGAGCACTGCTTTGGGCTCCATGTTGGGCTCCACACTGAGCCCATAGCCTGCTTAAGATTCTCTCTCCCTCAGCCCTTCTCCTCCTACTCATGTGCTCTCTTGCTCTCTCTAAAAAAATACATACATACATACATGCATACATTAGGTGAGTGGGACTTAATTTTCCTCTCTAGATGTAACTTGTGCCCAATGAAGAACAGAGATTAGGTCACCAAGGCTTTGGGGGGCGGGGATTAATAGCCAGAACACAGAGGATTTTTAGAGTGGTGAATATTCTGTGAGATGTTATAGTAATAGATAGATGTCCTTATATACTTTTCAAAATCCATAGAATGGGCAACACCAAGTATGTGCCCTGATGTAAACAATGGACTTTGAATGGTAATGGGTCAGTGTATGAAGTGTTGTCAACAAATGTATCACTCTGGTGGGGGATGTTGATAGTGGGGGTTTGGGGTGGGGGCGGGATATGGGAACTCACTGTACTTTCAGGTCAATATCTCTGCCTGAATCCCTGCCTGAATTCCAAACACAAGTCAATGGCAACATGCCCCAGACTAAAGGTATCATCTGAATCATCGCTGCTCACCAGTCTTGCTCCTTCTGCATTTTTGATTTTCATTAATGATCTAATAATTTATCTAAGATTCAATATTAATTTTCTACTCCTCCTCTTTTGTGCCTCAAATCTATCAGTCACAATATTCAGTTGAAATCAATCATGTATATGTCTTTCAAGTCCTCCCTCCTCTTTCCATTTCCCTGGCACTAGACCGAAAGGATTCTTTAGCCCTTCTATCCTCTATTCTGCCCTCCATCGTTCCTGGGGGAGGCCTTTCAAAAAACAGTCTCATTATTCTCTTCCTGGCATCATAGCCTCCAGGCACATTCTACTACTCCCAGAATAGGTCCCAGAATAGGACAAACACCTGTTCCAAACCATAGAGCTTCATATTGATTCTTGCAAACATCAGTCAGACACATTCTAACCTCGTGCTTCAGTACCTGCTGGTCTCTCAGTCCTGACTGAGTGTCTTTCCCCTACTCCTGCTGACACAGTCCTTTCTATCCTTCAAGCCAAAGCTTAGGTACCCCTTCCTCTTAGAATCTTTCCCTATTAATCTCCCATATCCTGCAGAGTGAGGTGATGGCTTCCTTAGCTGCACAAAGCATTTTACTAGGGCTTGCAAGAGCACTATATTTATATTATGTCCCGTTATATGCCTCTCCCATGAGATCATGAGCTCCTTCATAGCCAAACCCTGTCATTCCTCTTTGCATAGCCCAATACCTGTCATTTATTTAGGGCTAATGCCTCAAGATTTCCACCAAACTCCTCCATCATTGAGAAGCTGAATGCCTTTAAACAAATTAGCATCCTTATGTGTCTGTGTGGTGTGAGTGCGTGGGCAGCATAAGATATCCATATCAACGTTCATCTCTTTTTTGCAATTTACTCATGTCAGTGCTGGTATATATCATTCTTTCTTCACTTATTCTGATTCATTTAATTCATTAATCTATTCATTAACTCACATTTGTGTTAGACAAAAGATGGTTACCCTTGAATTAGGAATGCATTGGGACGCTTGCGTGGCTCAGTTAAAACCTCTGCCTTCGGCTCAGGTCATGATCCCAGGGTCCTAGAATTGAACCCCACATTGGGCTCTCTGCTCAGCAGGGAGCTTCCTTCCCCCTCTCTCTCTGCCTGCCTCTCTGCCTACTTGTGATCTCTCTCTGTGTCATATAAATAAAATCTTAAAAAAAAGGAATGCATTTTTTTTTTCAAAAACTGTAGGTAGAGCAAATTTGACTCTATCTTTAGGCTCCTCCTTGGATGCAGTTCCCAGATGAATGACCACAAATGCCTTACTTGTGAAAGCAGTGAGAGTATCAGAGGTTTGAACTGAAGCTGACTCTTGGTCAGTTTTGATAACTGTGTCTTAAAGTCCTTTTCCATAAAGAATGAATCAGTGTTTGTGGCAGATAACCATCCCAGCTGAGAGGATTCCGTATAATGCAAGTATTGCATAATCATGTTATTTGTATTCCTTGACAGCAGAATTTACAATGCCTCATTTAATGAGAAATTGAATGGAAGATGTGTTTGAAAAATTCATCCATTTTAATAATATATGGCACTGATATTGGCCATCTCTGGCAAAGCTTATACCTATAAACTAAGAGAGTATGAATACCAATTACAATAAAAAATAATGAGATATGTATTATTTCCCCAAGAAAATTACTTTTAAAAATATGCATTTTGACATCCTCAAGATTAATTACACAATTATGCAGTTCCAAAGTGTAATCAGTAAAATTCTAAGCAGCAGTGAGTGAGCCTTCATATTTACAAAAAATTCAAAACCTCACTTCTGATGAAACTTGCATTACAAAGTCATTGGAATTTAGAGGATATAGGCTTTCAATAAAAATATATATCAGTCTTCTATCCAGCAAAGTCTTGGGACTGGGAGTAATTTAAAGTAGCAACGAAATAATGATTAGAACTTTGCAAAATACACTGAGTCAAAACAAAGGCTGAATATCGAAAAACCAGAAGAAACAAGGTTGTTTACCAAAGGGAGTCTGGACAAATGGATTTAAGAAGGAAACTCATTCCCAGAAATGTTTTTACTTTACTTAGTAAAAGTGCTGCTTTCAAAAGGCAGGCATTAAGGGGAACAAACCAAGAGAGAAATCATACGTGAGAAATTAGCATTGAGGTTCAATAATTTCCAACTCAGGCCCTTGTACTTCTGAAAATCCAAGCCAAACACTGTGTAACTCACAACCCAAGTAGATTCAGGGTGTTCTGGGGCTTCCCTAGATGACCCCTAGATGGTCCCAATGAGTGAACGATCATCTGTCTTTCAGAGATGAAGCTCCCCACATCACACAGACCCAAATCCAAAGTCAGGCAGCTCTGATTATCAGAAAGTTCTTCCTTACATTAAGCAAAAACAAAATTCCCCCACTCTTCTTAATCACAGGCTCTGGTTTGAGTCCTTGGTATCCCTGACAACTGCCATCTTGCCCAAGACTGCTCTGCTGTTATTTGAAGACAGCCAACCACCATGCTCCCTTTCTCCTCCCTATTTCCAGGCTTCTGTTCTCTACCTTCAATAACACCAACTGCTTAGCTCAATGGATAGTTTCCCATACTTCCAGTGTTAAAATTCCTAGAGAACTAAATTCATGCCTATATATGCAGTTGTCACTATTCAGACTAAGCTGACTTGTGGCATATAGTAACTTTCAGTAAATGTTATTCAGATGAATTGCTGTTTATCCTCTCAGTAACTGGGTTCTTCTCCTTTGATCTCACCTTTCATAAAACAAGGTTCATTGACATTGTTCTGTCTATGTCTCATCTTCAGACTTGTATAAAGGGTCACTAAGGCATAAAGGGTCTAAACATAGGCTTCCCACAGGTAGGATAAAAGAAGCGTGGGATCTGGGGAAGGGAGTAGTGAATCTCACTCCTGAGAGAATAAAAGCAAACATTGATCTTTGCAAAGGAGCCAAGCCAGAGAAAGGGACCAACAGAACTTGGTAAGCCCTTGATAAGAACTTTTACTTCTCTGTGTTTATAATTCTTTACTCATGTTTTCCCATAAGAGTAACTCCTTGGAACAAAATTCCTAAAGCTTTATAAGTTTGGGCAGCAAGAAAAAGCCAAAGAAGGGGCTCAATTTCAGAGGGGTGAAAATCCTTTCCTCCTAAATAGAGAAGGGTGAGCAACCAATGAATATAAGGGAAAGGGGCTGCCCCAGGCCTAAGATGAATGAAGAAAATAAGAACCTAGAGCCTGACTCAGCCATGGAAGGTACTCTGGGGCTTAGCAAAATAAACACTGGGGTGGCTGTTCCTGATTCCTGAGGAATCATAGGGCATAGAAACTACATATTACATCACATTATCAGCAACATCTTTCATGGGCATGGAAATGGGATCCTAGGGCTTTTTTCAGAGCAATCATCATGGCCTTCCAGAGGTCCATGGAGCTTGGTAACCAAAAAAATCTGGGACAAATTGTTGGCCTTGCTCTTAGCTCACCCATCTCAGGAGTGAGGCTTCTCTCTCTCCCTCAACCTGCCCTCTTTGTTAATTGATGAGGAGGAGGCTTTGGTTCTGAGGCAGGAACCAAAGCTTGGAGGCCTAAAAGATGAAAGCCCCTCGCACAAAGCTCCTCCTGGTGTAAGCCCTGAAACTCCAGAGGGCATTGATCTCTTTGCCTAATCACCACATACAAGTGGTAAGTACCTCAAAACTGGGCACAACATCTTACTCTCTTTTTGAACATTCCATGCTCATTTCTAGAGCATGGAATGCCAGTCAGTCCAGCCTCGAACACATGCTTCTTTAAGCCCTTATAATTAATCAGATGGCAGAAATTGAAACACCCAACACAGTAAAAACATGAGGCATAATTACAACTGCATATTAAATAATTTATAAAGTTAAATACATTCTGAATGACTGATACCTGCTTATGAGGAACCTAAAATGCTTATTTACACATATATGGTATTATATATTTATTTATTAAAAAGATCATGAAACATCAAAATCCATTTTATGCATATAACCCAACTAAGAAATAAGAAGGAGTAAGAAAAATCATACCATGCCTCCATAAATTTTTCACACTAAAATCACAAAAGTAATGCAATATTAACTGTTACAGAGCAGATTATTTCATTTTATACACACTATGAGTTTTATGTTTCTGAATAGGTCTATTACAAATGCCTAGTCTTAAAATGCTAGCAAACCTGTGACATGCAAGATAGCATGTGCTATTTCTAAATCACACATCAACAAATGCCTACAATGAATACATGCAAATAAACTGTTTTGTATATTTCAAGATACATAATATCAATTTCATTTTAAAATCTTTAGTCATGCCATGGTCATATGCAAGAACTGGTAGTTAGCAGACAGTGAAAGTCTTGACAAATGCTAGATAAATGCTAAATCCACTCTAGATCAGGGTTGTGAACATCTGGAAAAAGCTATACTTGGCCTGAAAATGAGTCACAGAATGTAAAATATCCAAAATATTGACTTACTCACCATCTGTTATTTTGTGGAAAGGAACAAAGAAGGGATTTTATTGCTGATACTAGCATAATAATCTTAACACTTTATGGAAAGACAAAAAAAAAATGAGCTGTCAAATGGAAACTGCTTGATTGGAGTCTTTCCTAGGAAGATAATTTCAACACAGCTCTCTTAATACCCCAACCCACCTCATATAAAATAGGCCTACATTTCTTGAAGATCCAGAATACTAGACATTACAAATAAGAATGGCCTAGAGAATATAATCTTTGGAAGTCTTTAGAGTGGTAACCACATGGCTAGGACCCTGCTGAGAGATAATTTAGTCTCATGTTGAACAGCTGTTTTGGGGTTGGAAGAGTATATTCTTTTAATGGCTAATCATCTATCTTGTGTGGTTTTCTGGAAGTAAACAAGACATCAGACAGAAACTCAGAAGACTGAGAAAATGATTCAACAGGTTAATCACAGGTCAGTGACATGAAGTCAAACATGGACACCAGAGATGAGCTCTGATCTTGAGGATCAAGATGACATGAACCGAGTTTTCCAGTACCTCTCACATCCCAGGCACCATGGTAGGAAGAAATCATGATAGGGGCTAGGGATTGAGCCACCTGAATTTTTATCTTGATTCTGATACCAAGAAGCTCTTTGATGTTGGCATGGGTCTCAGTCTTCCAAAGTAGTAGAACATATCCTTGCTCGAATCATTTATTTTTTGTGAAGCTCAAGCAACAACATGAATGAAAATATTGAGCCCCTGTGTTGCATCATTGTACAACATACAATGATGATATGGCCCTGATTCAGAATAAGGGCATCAATTTTCCATATTTATAAATCAATTGTAGAAACCTATAGATGAAGGCAGAGAAATGGGTGAGAATCTCATTCTCTGATATCACTGCAGGGAAACTGCTGAAGCATGTAAAGCTTCAGCATTCAGATTCTGGAGTTGGTATTTGGGTTGTTATCATTCAAATTACAAGAGATTTATTTTCCTTCAGTTTCTTGGAGTCACAGGCGATGTAAGTCAGATCTGCTTCTCTTGGGATGAAACACTGGTATAAATCTCTCTATTTGCATAATGGTTTATGGGATGTTTTTTCCTAAAATACCTTTACAAGCAGTGATTTACCACAGGGCAGCAGAGTATGTAGTATGCAAAGAGAGTATTATAATTCATATTCCACACATGAGGAAAAATCAAATTCAGTTCATTTAAGTCAATTAAAATTAAATATCTTAGTACCTTCTAGTCTGGAGAGGAACACAATAATGCCCATGGCCACAGTCTAGTTGGAAAGACAAGTAGCTAAATGTGTTATGTAGTAACTAGCTTATAAGTATCTATTATGTGACTCAGAAAAGTTTCATGCTTAACTGAAAGTAACTCAGGGTGCTTGAAGAGTGAGAACAAGGATCTGTTTTTCCCAACTGCCAAGCTAGTGCTCTCTGTACTACTCCACACAGAACTAATGTTCAGTGTGTCTTTAACAGATGGCTTTGGAGCTTTTCTTTCTTTCCCCCTCCCCCGCCCCTTTTTTTTACACTGAAGAGATCTGTTACAGCTCGTAAAATTGGATAACTGAAAAGCTAAGTATTCATCAATAGTACTAGAAATGTGCAAAATTCAGACATCTTATTTTTCTGTTTATGTCAGTAATAACCATTGGCTTCCAACCACAAGCCAGGTCATGTCTAGGACCTTAAAGGATGAGTAGGATTTTCTATAGGAAAAGAAATTTTCAGGAACAACACATTGAAGAAGCGCAGAGTGCACCTGGGATTCGGATTTGCACTGCCATTAAATGAGGAAATGAATGCTTTGACTGTTGCTCATTTCTAAATATGTGCACATACCTACATATGGTGATATATAGGCTTCATGAAATATGTATAAGCTACTCCCAAATTTCCTAACAGGTATTATGTAACTGTTTCAAAGATATTGATCAGGCATTCCAGCATCATTCTTACAAAGCCTTTATTTGTTTCATGAGAACTTATGTGTAATTATTTTGATGGACTTAACCTAGAGTCAATTCTGTTTATATTTTCTTACTTATTGTATTCATTTCTCATTCATTCAAAAACACTGTCCTCATTTTTTTCCATGTGAATTCAGAGAGTTTAGTTTGGATAATTTTCATTTTCCTATGAAAAAGTTCAGTCTTGAGGACAAGAAATTCCTTGTGTAGTACCAAAGACATCATAACCTCACCATTCTAGAAATTACCCTCAAATCTGACTCTAGACAGAAGTAGAGAGACTTGCACTGGTCCTGACCCATAACTTCCTGGTCTCAGGAGGTGTCCTAAGCTGGGTCAGGGTTATTTAGGGAAAATAAAGCTTCTGTATATTCACAAATATACATATTATAAAGCAAAGTGTTTTTAAGCAACTAAATGGAGCTAGTAATAAGCTACGTTTCCAGTAATGTCTCTCTTCATTCTCTATGAAAAATGCATTTTTCTTCTTTTTGAATTTGGTTGAATTGCATGATTATTTTTGGCTATGCAGATGCAACCTTTCCATTTTTGGCATATTTCCTCTTCTATATGTAGAAAAGCAATGAGATTTAAAATCATAACTGGGACTGAATCTCTTACTAATAATGTGACCTTGAGAAAGGACTTGTTTCAGGTCAGTTTATTATAGTCAGTCATCATGGCTTTCCAAAAGGGTCGATGGAAGCTGGTGGACAAAAAATCCAGAACAAATGGTTAGTTTTCACCTCCTCATTCATAATCATATACTGAGAGATTATAAAAATATTTTATACTTATATACATCAAGGTGCATACGTGTACATATACATAAACATCATACATATCTATAAATAACAATATTTATCACACATATTTATTGTTAAATGAGATAGTATGGTATGTTGTTTAATAAGTGTTAAGTCTCTTTCCTTCTCAACACTGTAACTTATACTAATTGATTAACCTTATTGATGAATTGGACCTATTAAGTAATATATTTGTGGGTAATCTTTTGTTGTATTGTTGCCATTCAGTATCAAATCAACATCTAAGAGATCATGATGGAAGTCGCTGTCCTTGGTTCTGAATGCCCAACATTACTATCAAAGACATGGATCATAGGTTTGTCTCCAGAAAGAGAACAAAAGGTTAAGATAACTAAATATTTGGGGTACCTGGGTGGCTCAGTGGGTTAAAGTCTCTGCCTTCGGCTCAGGTCATGATCCCAGGGTTCTGGGATCGAGCTTTGCATTGGACTTTTTGCTCAGTGGGGAGCCTGCTTCCTCCTCTCTCTCTCTGCCTGCCACCTCTGCCTACTTGTCTGTCAAATAAATAAATAAAGTCTTTTTTTTTTCTTACAGGATAACTAAATATTTATAGGTTTTATTATAGACCCAACCCAAAACTCTGTAACTTTACCTCAAAAGTCAACATAATTCGATTCCACATCAAAAGAAGTATCACATTACTCAGATGGCTCTGATGTTGAAGAACTTACTACTCACCACAGCAGCTCATTGCATCATTAAACATTGTTGATTATTAGAAAATACTTGTTTTCACTGAGCCCTATAATCTTACCAAGAAGTCTTTATTATGTCTTTTGGAGGTATATTAGTTCAACTTATGCATCATTGAGTCATCTTGATATATTTTTTATAAAGATCCTTATTAAGATTATTGATAAGAACATGAGTAAGCCAAATACAAAAAAAAAATAGTAATGAGACATGAAGTTATTACCATGAAGAACAAAAATGGCTACCTAATTTTATCATGTATGTATGAGAGAGAAAGAAAAAAGAAAAGAGACGGAGAGAATAGGGAATTAATAGGAACTTGTAATGAATCAAAACCAATTTTACACATCAACTCTTCCGTACAGCATCTATCATTCTCTCCTCTGACTTCATTCAGAATTTTTACGTTTTTATTACTATATGCTTATTATCTGTCATTCTAATAACCATTTCTATTTTTCTCTCCTTCAGTAGACTGTGATGGTCTCTAGGACAGAGGCAATATCTTATTTTTCCTTTGTATATGTTTTAATACATAAACATGTGTTTCATATAGTGTATGCTAAATATTGGTTGAATGGATGAATTCAATATCAAGAGAAGGAACTGTCAGTATGGGCAAGGAAAAGCTTCTTTATCACTATATATATTCCAAATGCTGGAAATGCTGGAAAGAGATTCACATCTAAAGATGGCACCAAGATGCACGAGCTCTCTGGCTTTTTTAAATCTGATGCTCTCAAAACTAGAACACTAATAAAATCAGCACGTGTCTCTACCCAAATTCCTCACTAAATTTCTTGAATCTAAGCCATGCCACTAATAGAAACTGCTATAACAAAAGAAATATTATAAAAAATCACTTTCTGAAACATTCAGACAAAAAATTCTATTCCATGAAGACCAGGACCTACACAATAATATTTTTTATCCATGGATTTAGCTACATTTGGCCAAACAGCATGACTCTGTTTCTTTGAGATAGTCCAAAGTGTTCTCAAGTTTTCTCACGAGTCTCTCCTCTGTCTTCTAGGTTTGCAGCATCAGTGTTGAATGTATTTCTAGTAATCAACTGTTATCTGGACTGAATAATTTTTTTCTTCTTGTATATTTGTCACAAAATCACTGTGTTCCAAGAAGTCCCTGCTTGCTTTTCACTTTTGACACATTGTAGCACATTTACTTTTAACAAATTCAAATATATTTTATTTTAAACAAATATATATATGTATATATTTGTTATATATATGTATGTATATGTGTGTATAGATAAACCTCAAACACTAAATGCAATAAAAATAAAAATACCATAATATATTAATGTATTTCAAATATCTTAACATTTTATTGATGAAAAAGATAAATAGAACTGATAAAAGATTACAATGAGTCACTCCAGGAAAGAGTAGCAATAACAGAAACAAAGGGCAAATTATAATAATTCCATTTTTTCAATGGAAAAGGCTGCATTTAATCACTAAATTCTATTTTAGAAATACCAGAACCTTCATATTAATATTGTTTTGTTCTTTCTCTTCCCAGCATGACACTCTGCTTACATTTATGAGCTGATTAGTTCTAATTGCAATATGTCCATGCTGTGTGTCACATAGACACCTATCCTTACAATCACACTGCAAGAAGAAATTTCCAGTAAAATAATTTTAGAAGACTGTGTGTACTCCAGAGACAGCAGTTCTGAGGAGGCAGATAAGAAATCAAAATGAAATCACATGCATTCCTAATTTTTTATTTCATAGACAAATAACTAACTTCTTCACTTACATACAGAAATTCTGTCCCTGGGTACTTGGGTGGCTCAGTCAGTTAAGCACTCCCTGATCTGTGGTGAGTCTGCTTCTCCCTCTCCCTCCACTCCTCCCTGTCCCACTTATGGTTTCTCTCTCTCAAATAAATAAATACAATCATTAGAGAAAAAAAAAGAAAGAAAGAAATTCCATCCCTAAATTCCATCCCTATATGTCATTCCTATTCTCAACACAATGGTTTGTAGAAATAGAATTTGAGGGTAAGTTAGACTTAAAATTTATATAGGAGACAAAACATTTTGGAGCAAATATAGTATTTGATACATATGAGGATCCAAAAATATTTTGTGTAAATCAAATTCTATTTTCTATAGACTTATAATGCCAATCCAAATGTTCATGAGTCTCACAGAAACACATGTTTTTAAAATATTTTATTTATTTATTTGGCAGAGAGCACAAGCAGGCAGAGTGGCAGGCAGAGGGAGAGGGAGAAGCAGGCTCTCCGTGGAGCAGGGAGCATGATGCAGGGTTCAATCCCAGGTCCCTGGGGTCATGACCTGAGATAAGGCAGACGCTTAACCGACTGAGCCAGCCAGACACCCGAGAAGCAAACCTTTCAAAGACAGCACCAATTAGCCTTCAACTACAATGAGTGGATATGAGGAGGCAAGATCAGCTTAAAACTGGTAAATGGACGTCTTTATCATGGGCACAAGAAGTCCATGAAGTAGTCCTCTAGGAGTTGACAAGGTTTGTGTGTTGGGAGAGGTGTTATTTCAGGGCCCTCGGTTCATAAACAATGGTAAATGGGACTGGAGTCAACTTAATGCTCATCCTGAAGTAAGTAAACAGTTGTTACTATGCTCGAGGATTCCATTAAAACAACAGACACGACCTTAGAATATGGGAAAAACAAGTTGTTGAAGGTCTGGTTACCTTTGTGTCTGGTGGACGCAAGTCACTTCCTCTCTTTGGGCCTCTTTCTCCCAACCCTTAAAAGCAGTTTCCTTAGGGGCGCCAGGATGGCTCAGTCGGTTAAGCCTCCAACTCTTGATTTCAGTTCAGGCCATGATCTTAGGGTCCTAGGATTGAGCCCCATGTTGGGCTCCGTCCTTGGCAGGGAGTCTGCTTCTCTCCTTCTTCCTCTCCCTCTGACCCCAGCTCCTCCCACCTCCTCACATGTTCTCTCTTTCAAATAAATAAATCTTAAGCAAAGGAAATTGAAAAAGAAAAAACGCAGTTTGCCTAGACGGTGGCCCAGTCGCCCCCCAAGTCTAACAATATATGATTAAGGAATGACACACAATAGACACTGTGAAGATGGGAAGTGTGTCTCTACATGCAGTCCACCTCACATCGCCGCCTGTGGCAATGAATTGCTAAGAACGGAGTCTAAACAAACAACTTTATGCACATTAATTACTTGTCCTAGAAATGTGAGTTTCTCCTTTGAATATGTAACAAGATCAATTTCTTGAATATAAGAACATAAGTGGAGGCAGGCGCCAAAGAGAGGTATCTGCACAACATTGGCTCAAAACCATTCATTTGAGGAATAATACTCAAGTAAAAGGTAGGAAAACTATCATTTCTCAGAGCTGCCAATAGCCATTCTCCCAGAAAAAGACACCTTTCTTCACTTTTAGGATGAGTATCTCCTGTTGGTGAGTATCTCCCAGGACCTCAGATTTTGAGATATTTTATATTTTATTTTATTTTATTTTATTTTATTTTATTTCTTTTCTTTCCGTGTTCCAGAATTCACTGTTTTTGCACCACACCCAGTGCTCCATGCAATATGTGGTATTTTAAAAGCAGTGTTCTGTTATTAGAATTTCGTCAAATGCTTGACACATCAACAGGATTGCTGTCTGGCCAGGTAAGGACTCTAACTCTGCTGTGACCCGATGCAGTGGCTAGTGGAAAGGCATTGTACTGAGCCTTCCTCAACTTACCTGCATATTTGTTAACTGCATAGTGACAGTTTCTTGCAGATATTTGGTGAGAAACAGAAATAATGTGTTGAAGCTCCAGGCACAATCTTAGCACTTTGGAGGCAACGATGGAGGAGCTATTATTATTTGCGGCCAGCAACCAGCTTCAGAGTTAGGAAATATATGCCTCAAACAAATCTTATACGTTGCTATTGTTATTCTTTAAGTGACACGGTAAAAAAAAAAAAATCCATTAATGAAGTTCCTATTGCTAAAAGAGTGGTTTTTTTACATTAATGGTGATTTGATTATTGCCTTACCATTTGACCAAAAATGATCTAGCTAAACTTTAAATAATCCCACTTCTACTTGGGTAGCAAGTACATTCCCTCACATGAAAAACCAAGAAAACAGAGCAAGTGTTGATACCTCTAGGTTATAGACAAATAAATGAAGGTTCAGAGAGGTCACGGGTAGCAGAAGGCTGGGGGGGGGGTGTTGGTGGAGCGGGGGAGGCACTAAAACCTAGGTCTTTAGATTCCAACATAGTGATTTTTTATTTGGACTTTGATGCCTAATTTGCTGGTCTCATGTCCACATTTCTTACTCTTGCCCGTATGTTAAAAAAAAAAAATTAAGTGTAATAATCATAATCCCCAATGTAGGAAAAAAAAGAAGGCCTTGGACTAACAGTTTAATTCACATCAATAAATCATGACCCACACACATGTGCGTGCACACAAACACACACACACACACATCCTACCTTAATATAGTAAGATAATAAAAAAATTAGTTATTTTAATTTAGTTTCACTTGATGATTTTTGTTAAAAGATAAAGGTGATTTCTTATGTGATATCTTATTCTAACACCAAATTACGGGGAGTTTATTAGTGACATTTTATAAGACATGCACTCATTTGCATCAGAAGCTGGTGCAGCCCAAGCAAAATTGCAATTAGAATCCATCTTCCATAAAAAGAAAGGTCACAATTGGCTTTTCACCAGATGGATTTAAAATTTTTAATACCACAGTACAGCCAAGGTGATAGTGGAATGTTACAGGTGTGAGAAAAAAAAACAAAACTCACTTTACCATGCAGCATTTAGAAAAAAAATGAGGAAATAGCTCTGTGGCAAATTCAGGCGAGGGACTTATCATTCCTCCTCACCAAATAAAATAAACTTACTATTCATGGTGAATTATACAGTTCTCAAAATCTAACACACAGAACCGTTGCTGATAACCAAACTAGCAAGGGGGCTGAAGAGACCTGGATACTATGGTATAAATCATTTAGGAGCACAAATTCTCTATTTTTTTTAAGTTATTGGTTATGGTTCAAGGCATTATGGTAAGTTGACAGGGTTTATTTCTTTGATGTTCTTTCCAAATAATATTTTAGTCTGAGAATAAAACTTTTTTTTTTTGAGACAATCATCCTGGAAATAATTTTTTTTTAGTCAGTGTTCATGTGTTTTGTTTTTGTGTTCTATCCTGTATTTCAAACACATGGTCAAAAGCATTATGCAGAGATTGATAGCAAAGATGTTTATATGCTAACAAGACAAAATCAGCAGGTGCATGAGCTTTTCTGTTGAGTCACTAAGCAGATCTAAGCATCCATACTTGGACTCTATTCATAGACCATCCCATAATGACTATTCTGCTACCAAAATGAGGAAGGCAAAGCCATAGAAATGAATCCAACACACAAAGAATTTGCTTAAAAATGACTGATGATTGGGTTAGAGATTGTCGACTATCTTAGAAGTTCAAAGCCGTCATCCTCTAAGTTTGGGGCTTGTAATTAATGTCTGCAAAGAGATTATTTTGCTTCTTATCTAGAGAAAACACACAGAAAGTAAAGAAAATGTGAATTCATAAATACAAACATACACACATAGTCGTAAATACATCCCATGAGACAAGAAGAGTAAATTTTTAGTAACTATGATTTATAGCTATATTTTGTCTATGAGCTTATGGTAACAGATGGTGAGAGGAAATAGAAAATCAGTGTGCACATTCATGTTTTTAAAAAGAGAAATGACATTAAATCAAGAAATTCAGAATGAGTGACCCATTTAAAATGCACTCATCTAAGTTTCTATGGAGGCATATTAATTATCATAATTTATCTTTCCTAAGGGGAAAAAAATGGCATGACTTAAGTGAGATCTCATGGTGAGATTATTTATATTTAACTGGAAGATATATGAACTCCATGAGCCAGCTTGAAAAATCTTCCTGCATCTCTCCAGCCTTTCCTGAGTGCTGTTAGTCCCCTTTAGGAGCATGGACTCTTGAATAAGTGCTCACACATCCAAGACAAGTAGCTTTTCTATAACCTGGTGATCACTGGCCTTCCCCTATTGGCCAGAATGATGTACTGCTTTACAGTGGTCAGATCTAAAGTCCCTGACAACAGTCTTTAGGAAAATACTACACATTCTTTAGAATTGTGAAGTAAAAAGTATGCATTGCAAATCCCATCAAGAATATGTTTTACTAAATATTAACTATTTTTATCAATGTGTTCATAAACTAATAGTTGTTCTTAAATATCTACTGGTTTCAAGTAAAAAAAAATCCAAAAAAATATGAAATGTGAGTTATTTCTTCTCTCCCATGACACTTGTGATTTCTTATAAGCCATACAAATGGCTTGAGGAGCCAAAGAACATAATTTATAAAAAGAGAAAATGTTGACTGTATATTCAACAATTACTGACAAGAGCTATTCAATATATGACTATCTGCAGAATTAGATATAACTTAAGGTCAGTTGGTTGAAAGGGAATCAGAGTGAGCTGCAGCTATGTAACTGAGAGGAAATGGGCCTGCTGGAGTGTGGTCACAGTGAGGAAGGATCCCAGGACCACAGCCTAACAAGTCAAGCAATCAAGATGGAAAGATTCAATATATGCAACAGGTGGATCCATCTCTTTTTCTGCCTCAATGATGAAAATGTATAAATAACACTTTTTTCCTTCACCAGATCCAAGACAAACCAGGATAAAGTAGAGATAAAACCACTAAACCAAAGAGCATGTAATGTGATGGAAGAAATAGGAAGTAGTAAGGAGAAAGTCTTCCTTACTGGCCCAAGAGGAAGTTAAATTTCCTGTACGTGACCTACACAAAGGCTTCCTTGATTATTAGCAGCCCTGCCTTCTGATATCTCAAGGCTGAACTCAACTACCCTTGTAGAGAAGATGAAATCTTCATTTGGGGGGTCAGTAAAGAGAAACGTGGGTCCCAACATATGTAATTCTGTAAATGACAGGAATATAATAAACCACAACTCTTTGGGGTCTGACCCCGTCCAGGCGAGCCCCCCCCCCCCCCCCCCCCCCCCCGTGCACCCGTATTTACACTGAGTTTCTGAATACAGGAGGAAGGGACACGCAGCCCTTCAGTGAGTAAACTTGACAAAGTGCTTCAAACTGAACCTGATGTGTTGGGACAAGGCCAGCCCATAGAGAGGGAAATCTGTAACTCCCTATTCAAACACCACAGCCTGATAATCCCAAACAACCTTTCTCTCCTTTAACTCTCGGAATTTCTGATTGCAGTAGTTTTGGCATGTCACTGACAGAGCCCCTTCCTTGACCAAACGTCAGTCAGGTTCTTCTGAATCCTCTCTCCAATGAGGCATCAAATTTTGGAATTTCATGTTCGTCTTTGCGTCACTCAGTTTTAGCAAGAATCCTGTCAAGTTACTTTAGCCAGGATCCCCCACCCTCAGTATTCGGTCACCCTGGCCTGCCTTCAGCCAGAATCCTATTAGATCTGTTCGACCAAGAATCCCCCATCTCACCCCTGAGATTTCCTCTTAGTCATTTTCCACTCACTGACTCATTTTCCACTCATTTTCACTCACCTCATCGTGCTCCTTGGCTATACATTCCCATTTTTCTCTGTTGGATTCAGGGTTCAGCCTAATCTCTCTCCCCTACTGCAAAGCTGCAGCACAGTGATCCCTACTCCCATTGCACTGGTCATGAGTAAAATCTGCCTGACCACTGTAGTAAGTGTCATGAATCATTTTTTCTTTGACATCTTTTCATTAAAGCTTTGGATCTTCCATCCTCCATGAGAGAAGGCAACAAGAGCTTTGCTACCCTAACAGCAATCTCTTTAGGGCTTTATGACCCAGGTCTTAACAAGTACAGTCCTATCACTGAGCCCAGCAACCCAAGGGTCAAGACTTTGCAAGACAAGGCATCTGACTCTCCCCAAATGTAGTTAGAATATTTGGCACTATTTGTATGTTAGATTAGAAAACCTCCAATAGATCCTTTATCCCAGCACAGATCACACCTTTTCAAAGAGACCTAAAAAGAATATCAGACTATTGAAATACGAAAGGCAACATGACTGTATGTAAATTATGTAAATCTCTGTGCTCAGTGGAATATGGTGGAAATTAATGTAGTGGTCTTTCTGAGCATTAACCTTTCCCAAAGAGGTATTTCCAATAATTGTTAACTAAATCCAGAGATTATCATGTCCCAAAATAAGCCTTTGCTTCCTATGCAGATCTGTCATGCTCTTGCAAAGAAATCCTTTGTTCAACAAAATGTTTATCTATGAAAACAGGTCTTATTTTAGGCAAAGCTCCCTCAAAAACCACAATATAAATACTCCCTGTGATAGTCATTTTAGAGAGATTTTGAGAACAAGATTCACAGTGATGGGAGTTAGTGAAATTAAAGCTTTAGCACAGAAAGTTTTTCAAAATTAGTCTAGTATATTGAATTTTAAACCTTAATTTTCTTCATCAATTACAATTATAAAAGTTTTGGAAAAGCATTAGTCATGTACATAGTTCTTGATCAGTATATTGGGAAAGAAAAAATAAAGGAGTGGTGTGAATTTAGATGTGTGTACAGATAAACTACATGTCTATATTAATACATAAGTACATAATAATCTTGGGATTTGAGGATTTTTTGATGTTATTTAATAAACTATTCCATGTTAAATAATCACATGACAAGATTAGGCAGCACTGTTTAAAATACAAAGGTAAAAAATCATGGAAGTCATGGAGAGTCCCTTTAGACTCATTCAAAACAGCTTCATTAATCTGAAAAGTAGATACTGTTATTCCTAGTTTACATAAAAAGGGAAGGTTAGCCCTTTACATAAAGTGACAGCTAGACCAGGCCACGGAGCCTTGTGTGGGTTCAACACTTGATATTAGTGACTTAAAGTGCTCTACTCAGGACATAGGACCTGACCCAGTCTCTCTACTTGAAACTAGGGAGGGCACTGATGTGATGCACTTTCAGTAAAGGCATTCCTTTACTGAAAGGAATGAGAAAAACTTCTGCCAAACACAGATGGGACTAAACAAGCTACTTGGAGACCAGGAATGACCCAGACCTCCTACTCAGTCTGTGATCTCCTCCATGTCACCAACACGGCATCAAAAGACACAAGTATGGCCTGAGGCCCAGGAATTCAGTAAAAACAAACATAAAATTGCTAGACGGTAAACAGTAAACATTGAGGAAGAGAGAGAGAAAAAAAAAATTAATCCTACACAAATTAGTTTGTAAATCAAAATTTAAAAAATTAAAGTTTTGTTGGGAGAGATACCCAATAAAATCAACAATTACAACATTATTTTACTCCAGAGATAGTAGATTTTATGGAATAATCTAATTAATACTATAAAACAAGTAGTTTATTTCCTCAAATGGAACAAAAGTATGAAAGAAAAACAGACAGAAATAAAACAAGAACATGATATAAATAACCCACTCTATAACCTGGAAATGAAAAATATGTACATAAATAGAAGAGTAGGTAAATGGGATAATCTGTAGACTGAACACAAAGAGAAAATGAGTGAATCTGAAGACAGCACTAATGAATCCATCCAGAGTTGGCATGGAGACCGACGGAGAGAAGATTAAAGTGCAGAATCTCTAGTCCACCTAGGAATGTTCGTGTTGCTGTTTTCACGTCACGCTCCTGCCTCACCTGCACAGCTCTCACCCATGTCCCTGCTAAACTCACACCTAATTCTTGAAGACTGAAAAGCTTCAAGGAGAGAAAAAACATCCTTTGCTTTTCACAGATGCTCCCTCAGCTAGAAGGTTCTAGAAGGAAGTGCGGGTCAATGTGAATGCACAAGCTAAGTAAAGGACAGAGAACAGACCCTGGTGCCATTGTTAAGGTAGTCATGCTAGAGGAGAGACCTGGGCTCCTTAGAAGTGGGTAGGAGTGGCAGGGTTAGGGGACATTGTGTCTGGCATCTAGCACCTTCATCTTCTCATCCAGTGGGTTCAAGTTTAAGTAATCAAAGGTGATGCTGTCCTGTAAGAGCTAAGTAGTAAGATTGCACCTGGAGAGGAAAGAGTTTACTTCTTTTCTTAAATGCTTTTACTTGCTATGTCCTTTCTTTAACATGTTTTTACAAATGTTCTGTTTCTTATCCTGTAGCTAACCTAATCATGTCTTACTCTAGAAGGCAGCAGTAGGCATCTCACTGACTGGGGCCAGAAAGGAAAAAAGAAGCCTGAATGACACTGAGTGACAAGGCTCTCTCATCCCAGAAGGGTATTAGTAGCTCCTCAGACCTTCTCTCCTCTCCTTGGTCTAGGTCACAGGGAGCCTTGGTAACACATCAGGACAGCTGCAGTTCGGTGATGTATAGCTGGCCACACTTCCACAGGCCTGTTTCCATTCCATTCCGTGAGGCAGCCTGGTTTCACAGAAAGGACGGTGGCCTGCAAGTCCTGAGATCTGTTTCCATCTCCAGTACACATCCAGTGAGACCTCAGCAGAAATCACACCCTGCCTTCAGACTCATTCTCCTGCTCTGTGAAATGAACAATGTGCTACATCATTCCTAATGATCTCTCTCTCTCTACCAGCTCCCTCATATTTCTCCAGTAAAAAAATAATGTTCATTGATGAGACACCTTTGCTGTTATATGATTCAATTAATTTTAGTTTGCTCAACTTAAATGGTGATGCTATCTTTCTCATGGAACTAGGGGAGAACTAAGTCATGTTATCAATGAAGTCACCTGCCTAGGACATAACAGATGTTCACTAAAATGATAGGTTTTACTATTTACACCTATTTGCTAATGATTAAAAAAAATTAAAACTTCATTAAAAAAAAAATGTGGCAGAGGTTTTTCCAGCCATATTGAAAGAAGAGATTCTTCAGATAACCAGGAACTCTGAAATTAAAGACAGAAGACCCTGATTACAAAGGACAAACGCAAAGGCAATGCCAGCCCAGTTGCAGGGGCAGGGGGAGCATGAATGTGGCAAGAAGTTCCAAGTGGTTCAGATTCAAGAAACATGTGAAAGATCCCTGATCTGAGTCTTAGAGACACTGTAAGTTGGCGGAGAGGGAGTTGAGTTGCCCCTCCAGGGTCAAGTTTTTAGGCTTCCCAGAGAGAATGTTTTTGTGTTGTCTGTCTATCCATTGTATCCGTATTTCTCTCAGAATGCATGTGTATAAACACACACATATCATATACTATTTGCACTGGGTGTTATACACAACTCATGAACCATTGAACATTATCTCAAAAGCTAATGATATGCTGTATGATGGCTAATTGAATTTAAATTAAAAAAAGGAAAAGCATATACTATTTGTATATAAATATATATATAATACTATATAAAATATTCATTTATATATATATATAAAATCCCCCTTCCTCTATCTTCAAAATTCCAGTGTTTCTATCTGTCCCCAACCTTTCTAAATCCAGTCTCTTCCAGCTCTGAGCTGGCTGATTTCTTTGGCTGCAATCTTTGGATATGAATGAAATAAATTAGCACAGCTATGTTTGGAAGAAAATAATTTTACAACTATAGAGCAACACTTTTCCCCTCAAAGCTGTCTCTACTACCCAGTCTCCTGCCAAAGCAGAAACAATATACCAGCACACCCAAAACCTCACGCTTCATTTTGGTAAAAATAGAAATAGGCTGCACAATGATTATACATAGTAAATTTTCTCGGGTTTGTGGTTTATTCATTGTGTTAGAAATGTTCTTTTAATAGTCAAAATTCTTCCTTATTGACCCCACCAAAAAACAAGACTAATTAAATCTGGATTATACAGCAGAAGCTGTGAGCCCTCTCATTTTATTTGCAAGCTGAAAATAAGAAGTAAAGCCCCTATAAGATGTCCACACATCTCGGACTGGGAAGCTTTGATCCTTGTACATTGGATTTTACATATTCATACTAGAAATAAGGTATCTTATAAATAAATGTCAAGCAATACCACTCTCCTTGAATGTTTAGGTGTGCTGCTCACTGCTGTTTGCTTTCTTAATTTGCAAAAAGAAGGAAAGTGGATATTTCTTTAGCATCCATCATGATATTTTCTCAAACCTGGAGCAGTCTTTCTTTTCACATTTTCATGTTTCTAAAATCAGAAAGCATCTTTAAAAAATTATTTACTTATTTTGAAGAAAGAGAATCTGCACAGAGAGGAGAAACAGAAGAGAGAGAGAAAATCTCAAGCAGACACCCCTCTGAGCTCAGAGTTTGTCCCGAGGCTTGACCCCATGACCCTCAGGGGGTTAAAGCCTCTGCCTTCAGCTCGGGTCGTGATCCCAGGGTCCTGGGATGGAGCCCTGCATCGGGCTCTCTTCTCAGCAGGGAGTCTGCCTCCACCTCTCTCTCTGCCTGCCTCTCTGCCTACTTGTGGTCTCTGTCTGTCAAATAAATAAATAAAATCTTTAAAAAGAAAAAAAAAATCATGACCTGAAGTGAAACCAAGAGTCAGATGCCCAACCAAATAAGCCACCCAGGTGTCCCTAAAATCAGAAAGTATCCTTACAACCAATCTACACATTTAAAACCCCCTTTCACCTCCTTGCAAATTAATAAATCTTGTGATTATCATAATCTATGATACTTTAGAATTAAAAATGCACATTACAACAAAAATTATCACATAGATTATTTTATTCAACCCTCTGAAACAAGTGTATGTATCCTTATTTTGTAGAAAGGGGAACTGAGATACATTATGGTTCATTAACTTACCCAAAGTAAAACTTACCCAAGGTCACACAATCAATGTGAGGACCTATTTCACTGGAACCCACTTCTATCTGATTACTATTGCACATCTACTACATTATAATGTGGAGAGAGGCACAGAAGAGATGTCTTCCAGAAATACTGCAGTTGAAAAGTCAGCCCTCTAAAAATAAGAAGTCCTATTCCCCACCATTTTTCTTCACTTTCTCCGTGCATAAGTCACACAATAATGGAGGCTAAAAAGTTCCATGTTCTGCCTTCTGCAAGCTGGAGAACCAGGAAAGCCAGTGGTATAATTCATCCAAGTTCAAAAGCCTGAGAACCAGGAGTGCCAGTTTCTAAGGGCAGGAGAAGACAGATGTCCCAGTTCAAGCAAAGGGAGCAAATTCACCTTTCTTCTGGCTTTATGTTCTAGTCAAGCCCTCAAAGGAGTGGATGATGGCCTCCAACACTGGTAAGGATGACCTTTATCCAGTCTACTAATTCAAACCCATTCCAGAAACACTTTCAGACACCCAGAAACAATGTTTATCATCTATCTGGGTATCCGTTGTTTCAGCCAACTTGACATGTAAAATTAACCATCACACCCCATTTCTCAAATTAGTGGGAATAAGTATAAAACGTATTCAAAGGTAATGCAACTTATTCTCTATGTCAATTTACTATTACCTCCAAGTCAAAATATTTGCATAGTTTTTGGTTATTTTATTATTGATTTTTTCAGTTGATTAGCGAGACATCTGAGAGACTGATGGCTACAAAAATTCTGGAGAATAAACTCTGTCCTGCTGCTGGGAAATGCTGTAAAGCCCCAACAGTTTCCTTTGACTAGTTTAGACTTTCCTGGTAAGGAAGTAGATGATAATATCGTACCATATTCCAGGCACCGAGAAGAACGAACAACATCTGTTCAGTCTTATGGTTATTCCTATTTGGGTGCAAGCTCTTTCCCAGAAGCAGCTGCCCTTATCACTCAAGTCTTTTTCCTGAAATCAACAAAACTCATAAACATTCCCCCCAAAGACTCATTTAATTCCTGCTGATGCTATTACAAAACCACAGTGTGCCTTAATCGGTTTCATTAATTGAGTAATCATAGGAATGGAAAGTCAATAACTCACACACAGGTTTTGTGGCATCAAATTGTTTAATGCTAGAGATCTCAGTTTTTCCTTACTCATTGCAGAAGGATGTGAAGCACATTTGCAGTCTGTGAGTGCAGTTTTGCAAGCTGTCCCAGAAGAACCCAAATTTGAGGAAGTACCTTCTCCTTACAAGCATTAGGCTTTATAAAAAAAAAAAAAAAATGGATTGGGGGCCACTTAGCATGATAAATAATTAGCTAATAGATGCAAATTTATTCACCCTGTGTGTATACCAACAAAATGTCACTTAAATACTTTAAAAGATCTTGTCCAATTTCAATATTTATAGGGTAATCTAAGGATGAGAAGAACACTCAACTAAGCTCTCCAATTGAATGTTTAAAGGTCTGGGGCATGTGTCATCCAAAACATGGAGATGGAGGTAGGAGCATCAATTGAAAGCATTTCATCTTCCAGGTCCCTAAGGAAAGGGTCTGTTCATTCCCAGAGACAGTCAAGGTTCAAGGTTGAAAATCCTCCCTCTTAGGAAAGATTATTGTATTGATTCACAGGAAGGAAAAAAAAAAAAAAAAACTTTTCCTGAGACTCTAGTGTAGAAAAGGACAGAACACTAAGAACTTGGGATAGGTTAAGAGAAGAGAAGAAAGGTATAAAGAGGAAAAAATGGTAAAGGGGATCATTTAGAACTGCAATGATGACGCCTGGAAGGTAGGACGACAGCCCTGTTACTTGCTGTTCCTTGGGCAGAGACATAGGGACTATGACTTCCCTCTTCTCCATGGAGTCAGGCTCTGTACCAGTCCATTGGCAGGGGCAGAATCGAGGTCCAGAGAGTGGGATGAATGAAGAAGTGTCATTCTCTACTCAGAAAATTGGACTATCAACACAGCTGGTCTGACTAATGAGCATAATCAGTTATTTTTAAGTCAATGAACTAGATGCTGAGTTAGTACTGAATATTTCCTGTTCAGTTTCTTAAAACCAGATGCTAAGTCCTATGGAGATTAATCAACATTATTGTCATCAGACCTGCTTGTCACAGTCATTCATTGTGGCTTTAGCAATGGTTTAATAAAAGACATCATAGATCCATGTTTACAAGAGAGATTGGGAATTTATTGTTTAAATAACAGCCTTAAAGCTACAAGAAAAGCAAAATTAATCTAGTCAGAGATTAATAAAGAGCTGCATTATCTTTTTTACATAAACATATATCATTTTGGTATTTAATTTAAATATATTTAATTTTATATGTATTTAAATATATTTAATATTTAAATATATTATATAGTACTTATTAATACATATATTAATTTTAATAGGTTAAATGACTCTTCTTCCAGTTGGAAAAAGGAAGATAAATCTTTATTCCAAGAGTTAGCAAATAAACACTGAATTATTACTACATAAATACAAATAAGTTAGAGTCCCATCGTGATCTGATACAGAATGGAAATGGTGAGCTAGAGAAGCAGCTAAGAAGCAAAAAAAGAAGGTTAAAATGAGAAGGTAAGCAGGAATAGAGTACAGAACTAAGAATCCAAACACATATGAGCAAAAAAGACCTTAGGAGACAAAGAGGAGTAAGGAAGAAGATTAGGAACTTAGAGAGAAAAATAACAAGGCAGTTGAGATGAAGACCGGCAGAGTGAGAGAGATGTAGCCAAAGGAGGAGGAAGAAATGTAGAGAGAGCAATAAAGAGAGAAATTAGATTGTTAATGCAGTGGATCACCGAGCCAGTTGCTCACGTGTACCACAAATCTTTAAGAGTTTTGTCTCTTTCACCACACTGGGAAAGAAATATTGTTGGGTTTGGAATCATTAGTTATTTATATATGCAACAAATGACGTTAAAGTCTCATGGTTATGGCATTGTTCTAGGCACTAGGAACAAGATAACCCTGAAGCCTCATTCTGTTTATTTCCTAAGGTCCCTAAAGTTGGAGGAAGGGATTTGCTGATTAAAACAACAAAGTCGGGGCGCTTGGGTGGCTCAGTGGGTTAAAGCCTCTACCTTCGGCTCAGGTCATGATCTCAGGATCCTGGGATCGAGCCCCACATCGGGCTCTCTGCTCAGCAGGGAGCTTGCTTCCTCCTCTCTCTCTCTGCCTGCCTCTCTGCCTGCCTCTCTGCCTACTTGTGATCTCTGTCTGTCAAATAAATAAATAAAATCTTTAAAAAAAATTAAAAAATTAAAAAATTAAAAAAATAAAACAACAAAATCCATTTTAGAATGGCATCATATTTCATCTTATATGAATGAATGAGTAAATGAATGAATAAGAAACAGGTTCATTTTACCCAGATAATTTAGCTACTATGTGGCTTAAACAGAATTTTAATGCAGATTTGTCTAATCTAGTCAATAACGAAAAATCCAATTTCATACCGTCAGAGTTCCACATTTGAAGGGATAGTGGCTGAAAACTTTCCAAATTTGGAGAAAGACATAAATCTAAGATTTTTAAAAGCTAAGACAACTCCATGTAGGATACACTCAAAGAAATCCAGGTCAAGACACATCATAATTCAACGTCTAAGCACTAAAACAAAGAGGTATCTTGAAAGCACCCAGATAGAAACAAGGCTTTATCTATAGAGAAATAGAGATTTGAATGATGGATTTCTCATCTGAAACAATGGAGGACAAAGAGAAGTGGCACAGTATTTTAAAGGCACTGAAATAAAAGAATTGTTAGTTGCAAATTTTGTAGCCTAAAAGCTATTCTTCAGGAATGAAAGAAGAATAAAAATATTCTCACATGAAGAAAAACTATAAGCATGTTCCACTTAACAGAACTACCCTTTTTTTTAAAAGATTTTATTCATTTGGCAGAGAGAGATCACAAGTGGGCAGAGAAGCAAGCAGAGAGAGAGAGAGAGAGGAGGAAGCAGGCTCCCTGCAGAGCAGAGCCCAATGTGGGACTCGATCCCAGGACACTGAGATCATGACCTAAGCTGAAGGCAGAGGCTTAACCCACTGAGCCACCCAAGTGCCCCCCTAACAGAACTACTCTTAAAGAATGGCTGAAGAAAATTCTTCAAACAGAAAATAAATGCTAAATGTAGGAAACTTAGAGTACCAAGGAGGAAAAATACAACAATGTAAAGAACCAAAATGGTTAACAGTCATTACCCAAGAATAATCTACAATAGATCATTCTTCTCCTGATGAGTTTTCTAAATCTTATCTGAGGGTTGAAATAAAAATTATAATACCATCTATATTGACCAGTTTGGACTGCTATAATAAAATATCATAGACTGGGTTTAAACAACAGAAATTTATTTTCTCACATTCTTGGAGGCAGAAAAGTCCAAGACCAAGTTTCCAGTGAGGATTCTCTTCCTGACTTACAGATGGCTGGTCTTTCATTATGTTCTCACCTTATCTGTCTTCTTTCTTTCTTTCTTTCTTTCTTTCTTTCTTTCTTTCGATTTTATTTGAGAGAGAGAGAGAGCATGAGCCGGGAGAGGGATAGAGGGAGCAAAAGAGACAAGAAGACTCCCTACTGAACATGGAGCCCAACATGGGGCTTGATCCCAAGACTTTGAAATCATGACCAGAGCCAAAGTCAGACACTTTACTGACTGAGCCACTCAGACACCCTCCCACATGGCCTTTCTTTAGCACATGCCGCAGGCAGAGGGCAGGTGTGTAGAGAAAGCTCTCCCATGTCTCTTCTTGTGAGAACATTAATCCTATTCCATCAGGGCTTCCAGTCTTATGACCTCACGTAATCTTAATCACCACCTTACAGGTTCTATCTCTCCAAATGCAGCTATACTGGGGGTTAAGACTTCACCTATGAACTTTGGGAGGACACAAATATTCAGTCTATATCACCATCTGAAAGTTAAGACAATGGCTTTTCAATAGTGGAGATGCTTAAATGGAAGTGAGGTTTCTATGTTCCACTCAAGTGATATCATGTCGATATCAGTAGACTGTCATAAGTCACATGTATATTGTAATCCCAAGAGAAACCACTAAAAATCTATACAAAGAAATGCACTCAAAAACACTTCAAGCAAGTCACAGTAGAAGCCTAAAAAATGCTCAAGAAATCTACAGCAAGATAAAAGAAACAGAGGAGCAAGAAACAGAAGAAACAAAAGAAAACAAATAATAAAAATTAGAAATACACCAATTAAAAAGCAGAGTTGGCAGAGTGGATAAAAAAATTAAAGCACAAAATATGATATTGCACTTTAAAAAGGTGGAGATGGAGTCCTCCCTGGGGAAATAATAAAAGACTTAAAAAAAAAAAAACCTCGGATCTAATTCAATTTAAGCTATAAACTCTACCTTGCATGACCACTCTGAAATCAATCTAACTATGCTTCTGATATTGATGACTGATACAGCAAATAAGGACCTAAAGTACAAATTGAACAACTTGTCCTCTGCTGCCTCAACTGGTAGAGCTGATCTAATAAATATAGATTAAATACCACGGCTGCTCATAGATGACTTTAAAGCACCCCACTGAAAAGCAAAACTTGAGGCAGCTGCTTGGTTAACATGTTCAAACACAAGTGATATCATAGCATTTCTCCTTCAATTGTCCTAGAAATATGACCATTTCAGAGTCTGGCAAGACCATTTCCAAGATTTTTATCCCTCTCTTTCCTTAGATAACATGGTGCAAATCGAAGGACAGACACTAGCACACTCAGCATATCTGCAAAGAGGCAAAATGAAAAAGCCATAGCAGCTAATCTCAGTGGAATGAAGACACCTGACCTACCGACCCATGTACAGGTGAATTTTTTAATATTTTGAAATAAAGAAAGTTATTATTACCCCAAGCAGGTGAAGAAAAGAAAAACAGCCCTAATTGGGATTATGTCATGACTACAGAGCATATTGTAGATTTCCAAAGAAAAATGGAAAATACACAGATGTGGAGCATTCCAAGAGAAATATGATGATTTTTCATGCCATGTCTGTATGATTTTCCAGACAACACTGTAACTTCTTACACTCTTAAGAAGTGAGCTAGTGACCTAGAAGTTGTAAAAAGGGCTTCTGGACCTACAGGTCATGTAAAGAAGTAATGAAGTGCACTGGGGAGAAAATTAAAAATGAAAGTAATCTCCGAAGAGACTCAGGAATCACTCTTAATTCTTTCTCTAACTCACTGTGAAACCCCGGACAGGTCATTTGTTCTCTCCAGACCATGAAGAAATAACAGTGAGGACACTCTGAAAAAAAAAAAATCAATGGATGCAATTGACTTTTGATATCTCAGGAGAAAATGCCTATCAGAGCATTTCTATTTTTACAGGAAAAGCAAAGCAAAAATAGGTGGCTTTTCTGCAAAGATCCCTGGAGACCAGAAAAAAAAAAATTCCTCCTTATTCATAATGGCAAGGCAGATTGGAATGTTCAATGTCAGATTTCCAGATGGGCAGTTTGGCAGTGAGCAGATAAATGGCCCTGAAATAGAGCCCTAGACACTCCCAACAGGAATACTCCAGCCACAGTGTGTGTGTCAAGGGAGGCATATTTCTCAAAATTTGCATTGTTTGACAAAAGAAAAGGTGGTTCTCTCAATCTAAAATGAGTTGATGCAACAAGATGAAAATAAGTAAGTCCTGTACTTCTCCCTTCATCTTATCTAACATCAGGGTTTCTCTCTAAGAGACTCTTTATGGTTTTCTGAAGATGAAAGAGAAAAATAGAGTCTATAGTCAGATTAAAAAAGCAAGAATATGATTTGACTTCTTGGGCATCATTCCAGTGTTGGGCCAGTTAGGTTATGTTCAGAAGTGAAACATTCAAAACGAATAATGATGTTTTATGTCAATTATGCCTCAATTTTTAAAAAATTAAACATCAACCACACTGAAGAGATGATTATTTTAATCTGGAAATATAAGAAGTGAAGGATTTGGAAGTATGATGGGATTAGAGGTGAAGATCGAAGTCTGGGCCCAGAATGGTAGAATGCAGGACATGAGCACTGTGTGGGCACCAAGAGACCTGTGAGGATTTAAATACTCATGGTAGGCAAATGGTAAAAAAATAAGTATTTCCAATTGATAAGTAGGCCATGGTGATGAGGGAGGATCCTGTCTTTCTTCCACCCAATACCTGAGCCTTCCCCTCACCTCTAGATCTGCACCCCATGACTCCTATCCCCAGGAACCAGGTCTAAAGATACCTAAAGATACCCCCCCATTATGTGGAAAGCTCAGTTAGACTGTGGGCTACAGAAATTTGTATGCATTACCTTGAAACTTAACCATAATCTACGTCCTTTCTATGGGGATGTACTTTATAAATTCCAAGTGATTAAAAAAAAAAAAAAACAAAAACAAAAAATGGAAATAAATCTCTTTCAAAACTATTTCCGCAAAAGCACACAACTCCAGAAATCCAAGCATGGCTTGTGACAACATGAAACATACATGTATGATGGTACATTGACTTGGACATATCATTCAGCTCATAAGAGCAAGACAAGAGGACATGTTGTATGGCCTCAGGGTATTTAGTCTTAATCAGGATTTCTATATTTTTACTCAAATTTAAACGGCCTGCAAATTTCTATTAAAAAGTTTATATCCAAAGAAACCACTGCAGCAAGAGAAAATATTGGCCAAAAACCAAAGAAAAAATAACCTTATATTGAAATCAGCAATCTTCATTCTTTAAAAAATTCCAAATGATGGCATATAGGTTTTTTAGCAGAACAGCTTTAAGCAACTGAATTGCCAACATAAGGCAAGAACTATCTTTGTTTTTTCTCCTTTAATTTTATTACTAAAACTAATTACCCTGTCTGAGCCTAAAGAGGAAAGAAATCTCTCTCCATGGTATTAATCCAAATTTAAGTTTCCATAAAAAGTATGTTGGAGGTTGGAACCAATTTGATGTTATGTTTTTTATTTCCATAACATGGCATAAAATACAAAAGCTGTAAGATCAAGTTTATTTAAAAAAAAAACAAAAACAATACTGTTAATGTTTGAAATTTAACATGTCATTAAAACAAAATCATTGTCAATCTCTATGACACATAAAAGATGAAGTTTTCTGGACTTTTCCCCCCCTTCTGTTCCAACTCGAGTACACATTCCAAGTTGGTGTTCCTATTGTTTTAAGGAGATAATTAAATACAAAACTTCTGGATTGAAATAGCCTAGCACTTTACAAACTCTGCTATAGTGCCTCTCCTGATTTCTCATTAAAATACCCATTGCAGACAAAGTTACAGCTTTGAATATTGAAAATAGCAGACAACCAATCCCCACAACCACTTATTTAGGTATTCACATATATTCGTGAATGTCTGCCAGGTGTCAAGGTCGATGGTGGTGATGGGAATACATTCATCAGACAGACACAATTAACTGTCCTTAGAAAGTTCACAGTCCAGGGAAAGGAGACAGACCCTAACATCTTGGGAGTAGTTAAGTTAAATATAGTCATAAGATAATGGACTATGGAAAACCCATATTCGTGTGTGTGTATGTGTATTTTTAATTTTTTTATTTAAATGTGATTTAGTTAACATAGAGCATATTATTAGTTTCAGGGGTAGAATTTAATGATTCATCAGTTGCTTGTAACACAAAGTGTTCATTATATCAAACGCCCTCCATCACCCAGTTACCCCATTTCCCCACCCACCTCCTCTCCAGCAACCCTCAGTTTTCTCCCTATAGTTGAGTCTCTTATGGTTTGCCTCCATCTGTGTTTTTATCTTCTTTTCTTTCCCTTCCCCATGTTCATCTGTTTTATTTCTTCAAGCCCACAAATTAGTGAAATAACATGGTATTTGTCTTTCTCTGACTTATTTCATTTAGCATAATACACTCTAGTTCAATCCACATCATTGCAAAGGGCAATATTTCATTCTTTTTCATGGCTGAGTAATATTCCATTGTCTGTAAGAAAAACCCATGCTCTGAAACAGTTCCGTTTGGTCAGTTAGGGTGTAGATATGAAGATAATTCAACCCCCCCATTGTCCTCACTTATTTAAAACTGAAAGTCAAATAACTGATCTGTTATAGCATAGATGCTTTTTCTTTTCAAGAGCATTTATTCCTTCTCCCCACATCCCTGCAGTCCATTAGCACCTATATACATTTGCAGATTGCAAGTCTGCTGTGCCACGGGGTCTGTGGTAGAAGAAATAATATCTTGTGGTCATGGCCAGTAGTGCTATAGGTGAACTCCTGATGTAAGCCCAAGAGTCATAGGTTAAAGCAGAGCTATAAATTGTTGCAGATACACTTAGCTATTCTAATGTATGAGGTGATGCACCAGCTGCACTGGGAAGCCTTTAAGAAGTACGAGTTCCAGATTTCACCTCCAGAGATTAAAATCCAGAAGAGGAGACAGAATCCAAGAAGCTATATGCTTTTAAAGTTTTTCAAAAGATTCTAATGCGCAGTCAAATTTGGAAAGCCTGACCCCGGAGATAAACATTATTTTCCAGAGTAAGAAAATTAGGCCATGTAGGCAGTTTATCAGAAGTGCAGAAAATGATTAATGATCAGAAACTAAAATTTGGCTAGTGGCTTTGCATATTAATTCAAAATAGGACTTAGAGCTATCCTAAGATGTGTAGCATCCAAGTACACAGATAAGGAAAAACAAAAACAAAAACAAAAAAACAAAACAAACAAACAAACCCAGCTATGCTTCCTTCAAATAGGTAAACTCTGTGTCTGGAGACCTGTCCTCATTGACAGATGAGAAAGCAAAGAGATATTGCCAATCTAGAGTCTATAAAATCACTCTGTAACCCTAAAAAAGGAGAGAAATACCCTGAAAGTTGAGAGGAAAAGCAAACCTCAGGAGGAAAAAAAAACTATAATAAACAAAATAATAAACAGAACATGTCATAGAATATATTTGTCATCTCAGTAAAATAAAAGGAAACATGGTTCTTATGAAACATGAATAGAAAGTCATAGGGGTTGAGTCCCGGGAAAGTTGAGATTAAAAAAGAAACTAAATAGGGGCACCTGGGTGGCTCAGTGGGTTAAGCCTCTGCCTTTGGCTAAGGTCATGATCCCAGGGTCCTGGGATCAAGCCCTGCATCAGGCTCTCTGCTCAGTGGGGAGCCTGCTTCTCCCCTGCCTCTGCCTGCCTCTCTGCCTACTTGTGATCTCTGTCTGTCAAATAAATGAATAAAATCTTTAAAAAATTAAATTAAAAAGAAACTAAATAAACAAATGGGACTACATCAAACCAAAAAGCTTTTGAACAACAAAGAAAACCATCACCAAAATGAAAAAGTAATCTATGAAATGGCAGAAGAGATTTTCAAATGATATAACTGATATGGGGTTAATATCCGAAGTATATAAAGAATTCACACAACTCAATATCACAAAAACAAACAATCCAATTTAAAAATGGACAGAGAACCTGGATAGGCATTTCTCCAAAGAAAACATACAAACAGCCAATAGACACATAGGAAAGTGCTCAACAACACAAATGTTCCACCATTTTGAAAGAACATGAAGTCATCCTTTCGATTTATTTCTAAGTCCTGAATAATTTTTCTTAATCTTAGTAATAGTAAATAGTTTCTAAAATACATAAGTGAATAAGCAAATAATCTCTTGATCACAAAGAGGCTGACCACAAATTCCTGGAAGGAATAAAGTAAAATCTTATTCCTTAGTGGTGGGTTTGTCATGTCTGAACGAATTAGATTTTTGCCTAAACATAATCCCCTAGGCACAGCCTTGATGGTAAAATAAGATTCTCATTGGATATTTGAATATAATTATTTTGCCACTGAAAGAAAAGAGACTCAGTAAAAATATATTTTTTTCATAAATTCTTAATGGATATGAAGAAGACAAGATCATTTGAAAGTGTTTTTATTTCTGTTATTAAATCTTAACCTAATAATTAGAGGATTCATGGTAAATCAAAAAGAAATCTAAAAGGTTTCCTCATGTTCCCAAAAACTAAAAAAAAAAAAAAAAAAAAAAAAGCATTAGAGGTAATACTGACAAAATTCCAGGACAACCACAATTAGTTTGCCGTCATCAATTCATTTGATTCTGCTGGATCTTTAATCAGTCTGCTTTCATAAAGTTCTCTGCTTCTAGACTATAAGTAGGCCTGAAAATAGGATTTGTCCCCTGGTACTATGTGACAACTGTTTAAGTAATGTAAGTTTAAAACCCACACCCAAGACTATCCTTTGAAGTATAAATAGTTAAGAGTACCTGACATAGTTTTTCCACAAGATTCTAAAACTGCCCATTGTCACTGAAGATTCTATTTCTATTCTGTAGCTTATAACAGCCTGCAGAAGGGCATGAGAGGAACTCGTTGATGGTAACAGTGAAAGCCACAGTAACCAACAATAATGAAATGAAGGAAAGTAAAACCTTCTAGCAGGGTAGACAATGCATAACTGTTCGTATGGACTTCAGTAATGTTTTCTTGTTGGAAAGGAAATACTATGATTATTATTGGCAAAAAAAACAAAAACAAAAAAACAAAGCATGCACAGCTTCAGGACCAGACTCAGACTTTGATTAATACACTAAGGGCTCCAAAGGATCAAGTAGACTGAATGGTACAACAGATGGGCCAAGTAAGCAGAGTGATGGAAATTCTAAGAAAGGGCCAAATAGTAAGTCTGGAGATCAAAAGTACTGTAACATAAATGAAGAATGCTTTTGACAGACTTAATGAGTAGGTGAGACATGGATAAGGAAAGAATCTCTGAGCTTGAAGATCTCTTAAAAGTAACCTCCAAAACTGAAAACAAAGAGAAACAAAACAGAAAGAGAAAATGTCAAAACCAAATATCCAATGTTCAAGAACTATGGTGTTCAAAAAAGGTGTAGCATATGCTTAATGGGGATACTAGGAGAAGAGGGAGAAAGAGAAGGAGGAGGGGAAGGAAAAGACAAGAAAGACAGGAAAAATTAATATCAGATACCAAACCACAGATCCAGGAAGTTCACAGAACACCAAGCAGGGTAAAAGCAAATTAAGTAAATAAAAATAAAAATAAAAACTACACCTAAGTATACCATTTTCAAACTATAGAAAGTCAAAGATGAAGAAAAACTCCTGAAAGAAGTCAGAGAAAAACATAGAGACTTTCTGACTTATAAAACTATATAAAAACATAGAGACTTTCTGACTTATAAAACTTATGGATTTGTCCATAGAACCGCCTTTCAAGGAATGTTAAAAGAAGTTCTTTAGAGAGAAGGAAAATGATACAGGTTAACAAATGAGATCTACATTAGAAAAAGGAGAGCATTGAAGAAGGAATAAGTGAAAGTAAATTTAAAATGTTTATTTTTCTTATTCTTAATTTATCTAACAGATAATAGTTTGTCCAAAATAATAGCAATAATATATTCAACTATGTGTGCTTATGCACGAATAAATTAATTAAATATGTATAAGTATATAAGTGTGATATATATTTTTTCATTTACATATAAGTGACATGAAATGATTAACAGCAATGATATAAGGGACAGGAGGGAAAAATTAATATTATTTTATTATAAGGTACTATTACTACCAGGAAGGAATATAGTGATATTTTAAAGTGACATGGATTAGTTGTAAATATATATCACAAATTCTAGGGCAAGAATTTAAAAAAGTAAAAAAAAACCATAAATGTAACTGATGTTAAGAAGAGAAAATAGAATCATAAAATATGGAAAACCATAAAAGGCAAGAAATGAGTGTAAAACAAATAAACAAAAAGAACAAACAACAAAAGGAGCAAAAAGCAGATGACAGCAAATAAGGGAGCTATATATCAATAACCATTTTTAATATCAATAGTCTAAAAGCAACAATTAAAAGACAATGATGGTCAGAGTGCATCCAAACAAGATTCAACCATATCTTGCCTATAGGAAACCCACTCTGAATATGAGGACACATGGAGATTAAAAGTAAATACAGAAAGATATACCATGCCAATGCTAATCAAATAAAGCAAGGATAGCCATATAATTTCAGACAGAGAAGACTTCAAGGCAAAGAAATTTATTAGGATTAAAGGGGTTGATTGTCCAAGAAGACAAAATGATCATTAATGAATATGCACCTGACAACAGAGCATCAAAGTATGGGAGGCAAAAACTGGCAGAACGGAAAAGAAAAATAGAGGAAATCTACTATTATAGTTGGAGACTTCAACACATTCCTATCAAAAATAATCCCAGAAGACAGAAAATCAGTAAGGGCATAGTTGTTGTCTCTAATAACAAATGCTAGTGAGGATGTGGAGAAATCAGAATTCTCAATCATTACTGGTAGGAATGTAAAACCATGTAGGCAGTTTGGAAAACAGTTTGGCAGATCCTCAAAATGTTAAAAATGGAGACACCACATGACACAGTGATTTCATTCCTATGTATACACCCAGCAGAATTGAAAACATGTCCACACAAAAATAGCTACACTAATTCCATAGAAGCATTATTCTTAATTTCCAAAAAGTAGAAACAACCCAAAGGTCCATCAACTACTGAATGGATAAACAGAAGGGGAGAATATCCTTGCAGTGGTGACCATTTCATAATGTACTTAAATGTTACATCATTATGATGTAAACATGAATCTAATACTGTATGTCAACTATAATTCAACTGAAAAAATAAATGTCAGTTTATAATGGCCCTTAAAAAAAAAGAAAGAAATATTATTTGGCCATGAGAAGAAATGAAATATTGATACACTCTAGAACATGGACGGACCTTGAAAACATGATGCCATGTGAAAGAAGCCAGTTGCAAGCTGCATGATTCCATTATGAGAAATGTCCAGTGTAAACAATTCAGTACATAGAGAAAGTCGATTAGTTGCTGCTGGAGATTGAAAGGAGAGAGGAATGAGGAGTAACTGCTGATGGGAATGGGGTTTCTTTTGCAGTCAGGAAATGTTCTGAAATGAAATAGTGATGATTGCACAACTCTCTAACTATACTAAAAACCAGTGAATTGGACATTTTAAAAGGGTATGTGGGTTATCTCTCAGGAAAGCTGTTATTTTTTAAACTATCATATAATAGGGGCACCTGGGTGGCTCAGTGGGTTAAGCCGCTGCCTTCGGCTCAGGTCATGATCTCAGGGTCCTGGGATCCAGTTCCACGTCAGGTTCTCTGCTCAGCAGGGAGCCTGCTTCCCTCTCTCTCTCTCTCTCTCTGCCTGCCTCTCTGTCTACTTGTGATCTCTGTCAAATAAATAAATAAAATCTTAAAAAAACTATCATATAATAAATAAATATTAATTTTGTTATTTGTAAATTTCCCTGCATGTTTATAACCAAGAGTAAGATTTATGCTTTGTCAAAAATAATAGAGGTCATGGAAGAATTATAATCTCCCCCATTGATTATTAAGGTAGTTTTACAGAGTTTCAGCTTGCATAGACATTTTTATATTTATTGTCCCACACTACCAGGCAAAGAGCAGACTGCCTATGTAAATGTGTGTGCATGTATTATATATTCATGTATTTTTATTATATGTGTGTTTATTTATTTCATGAACAATACCCTGGATCCAAAATTATAAAATCCTGAAATCAAAGAAGAGGGAATTAGAATGGAAATTAAAGTATTATCCATTTCTCTGGTTACAAATTTTCTCCTTTTCTGTACTTATTTATATTCCTCTTCTTTCAAAGAAAGAATTTATACAACTATTTTTAGAAACTTGGGTATCTCAATTTTTTTTGATTTTCACATATTATTCTACCTTTCAAATTATTAAGATAGCTAAAAACAAACAAAATAAAATTATCAAGAGAAACAAGCATTGAAAAGAAAACCTGAATATCAGAAAGCAAAGGAAAAAGGATTAAAACAAGACCAAACATGTCAGTAATTACAACAGTTTAAGCAGTTTAATTCTATTCTAAAAACCAAGTATGTCACATTTAATTAAAAATCATGTTGCTTACTCAAGACATTTGAATTTTATGAGAGAAAATTAAGATACAAATACAAATAAATAAATAAATAAATAAAATACATATATACAAAATAATACAAAATATATAAAATAAAAATATACAAAATAAAAAAAATAAAATACAAATACAGATATACAGTAGGAAATATAGGGAAAACAGTGGTGGTGAACAAGTTGAAATAGAATTTAAGATAAAAAATGATGGAGCAGAAAGATTAAATTAATGTTAATTACTAGCTCCATTTACAACAAAGATACGAATCATAAGCTTCTATGTGAGAAATAGCATAGTTTTGAAATTCATAAAGTGGCTTTCTAGAATTTTAAGAAAAAATGAACTAAGACATACATACCGAAGAAATTTTTTACATGCAACTTATAGTGCATGACACGGTTATCAATAATTTGAAATATATAATAAGATTTAATCAAAAGGTACCTATTAAATGCTGTACTTTATTAAAAATAGACATCCTTTTCAAGGATGAACTATTTACAAAAATTGATAGGATGAGGAGCCTGGGTAGCTCAGTAGGTTAAGACCTTTGCCTTTGGTTGGGGTCATGATCTCGGGGTCCTCTTGTCAGGCTCTGTGTCAGGCTCTCTGCTCAGTGGGAGACTGCTTCAACTCTTCTCTCTCTGCCTGCCTCTCTGCCTACTCGTGATCTCTGTCTGACAAATGAATAAATAAAAATCTTAAAAAAAATTTATTGGATAGGGGAGCCTAGGTGGCTTAGTCAGTTGGGTTGCTGACTCTTGCTTTGGCTCAGGTCATGGTCTCAGAGTCGTGATATCGAGCCCCACGTTGGACTTTATGCTCAGTGCAGAGTATTCTTGGGATTCTCTCCCTCCCTCTCCTTCTGTCCCTCCCCCTGCTCACACTCTCTGTAAATAAATAAATAAATTTATTTAAATTTATTTATTTATTTAAAAAATCTTTTAAAAAATTGATTGGATACTAACTGGAAAACAGACCTCGATAAATTCCTAAAGATGGGCATGGTAGAGACCATATTCTAGCACTGCCACCAAACAAATTTTAAATAAAAATTCTAAGTGCTGAGAAATATTAAGCTATCCCTGTCAATTGTTATTAGGCCAAGAGGACATTAAATATACAGTAATAAATAATACAGAAAAATAAAGAGAAGAATATTTTTATCCATATTTTTATTTAAATTCCAGTTAGTCAACATACAGTGTAATATTAGTTTCAGGTATAGAATTTGGTGACTCGTCCCTTACATACAATACCCAGTGCTCAGTCACAAGTGCCCTCCTTAATCCCCAACACCTATTTAACGCATTCTCCACACATCTCCCCTCTGGTAACCCTAGTTTTTTTCTCTATACTTAAAAGTCTGTTTCTTGGTTTGCCTCTCTTTTTGCCTCCATGTTATTTGTTTTGTTTCTTAAATTGATTCCAAAGGATGCATGCACCCCAGTGTTTATAGCAGCATTATTGACAAAAGCCAAGGTGTGGAGAAAGTCCAAATGTCCATCAACAGATGAATGGATAAAGAAGATGTGGTATACACACACACACACACACACACACACACATACATACACATACACATACATACACACAATGTTATTTGTATTGTATTTTAAATATATATATATTTATGTATATATAAATATATGTAATGTATTTTAAATATATATATAGTATATATATACATAGTATATAGTATATTATACATAGTATATAGTATGTTATATACTATAGTATATAGTATATTATAGTATACATAGTATTAGTACATAGTATATACATAGTATATAATATATTATATACTATAATATAATATATATATATATTAGCCATCAAAAAGAATGAAATCTCGCCATTTGCAATGACTTGCATAGAACCAGAGGGTATTATTCTAAGCAAAAATAAGTCAGAGAAAGATATACACCATATGATCTCATTCGTATGTGGAATTTAAGAATATTACTCTTCTGAATTTATATAATAGAACTTAAACTATCCTCACAGGTAAACAAAGTATTAGAAAGGGTGAAAAAGAAAAAGAATAGGGCAGGAGAAAGAGAAGAATGGAAAAAAAAAAAACAAGATAGAAGGAAGGAGGCTACATGTTGAATTGAAGAGGCCATAATCATTACAACTACCATGGGTAAGTTAAATAAACAAGGAAATAAGTAAGTGAAGTCTTAAGAGACACAAATTTTTTCTAAAATTTTAAATTTAAGGTAAAGTTAATAAATTAAAATAATTAAGTTTATTTTTAAAACCCAAGAACTGTTCTTTGAAAAATAACAAAAAATGGGGGCACCTGGCTTGCTCAGTTGGTGCAGCATGTGACTCTTGCTTGATCTTGTGGTTGTGAGTTCAAACCCCACACTAGGTATAGAGATTACTTAAAAGAAGATATGGTCCATATATACTATGGAGTATTATGCCTCCATCAGAAAGGATGAATACCCAAATTTTGTATCAACATGGAGTGAACTAGAGGAGATTATGCTGAGTGAAATAAGTCAAACAGAGAGAGTCAATTATCAGATGGTTTCACTTACTTGTGGAGCCTAAGGAATAACACAGAGGACATGGGGAGATGAAGAGGAGAAGGGAGTTGGGGGAAATTGGAGGGGGAGACAAACCATGAAAGACTGTGGACTCTGAGAAACAAACTGAGGGTTTTGGAGGGGAGGGTGGTGGGTCGTTAGGTGAGCCTGGTGGGGGGTATTAAGGAGGGCACGTATTGCATGGAGCACTGGGTGTATGCATAAACAATGAATTTTGGAATTTTTGAAAAAAAATAAATTTTACAAAGATTAGAAGTAAAATTAAAAGAAAGAAAAGAAAAACAACAAAATGTAGATGTATACCTCTGCCAAATCTAGTGTAGGGGGAGAAACTTCATCAAAATAAAATTTGACAAAGAGTCACAGAGCAAATGTGGAGGCAGACGTAGAAGCCATCATATAAACTATCATGCCCAACTAGATTATAGATTTCTTTAGCAGGAGTCATTTCTAACATATCTTTTCACTTTCCACATAAGATTAAACAGCTTTAAAAATAAAATTAACAAAAACAAAAACCTATGTGGCAGAAGACCTCCCTTTTTTAGAACACAAAATGAAATTTTTATGAAAATCTGTTTTTGCTAACAATAAAGATAATTCCTGGCTTTTATTAATAATATACTTACAAATAGAGAAATCTGGCTTTCTAGGGAGTTATCAATACTGTAGATGCCTTAAGAGTATCTTCTGCTAAATGTCTTATTTACCCTGCTCAGCCTCTGCCTTAGTTTAATCCCAGAGAAGATGAGTCATAATCAATAATGTGTCATTTGGGAAAACATACTGTTCATAGTTACTGAAGAAGAGCTTTTCACAAAACAATACAACCGGAGGCGAATTATACCCCAAGTGTGGAAAAGAAGTATCTTTATTCCCAATGATGTGTATTGGAATCTGGCTGGAAAAACTAGGCCAGGTGGAAAAAGCAAAAGGTGGGTCCTTCTGTTCATACTTTTATTCAGGTGTATCAGGTCAAAATTATAATCCAGTCTAACATTTACAAAGAAAGTAGCAAGATTGCAAAATGGTGACCTCAAACCTTAGAAGATAGCAGGGAGAGGAGGAGGCGTTTCCAGACCAGGCCAATCTTGATTGTCTGCATATAATCATAAGGACCTCTTCTAACACCACAGGTTGTTGCTTGAATAGTCCCCAAACACAGGTCCTGACTCAACTTACATCCGCCAATAAATCAATAAGTGTGAAAAAGCAAGGGTTTTCCATCTTAAAACAAAACAGAACATCAGAATTTAGCCAAGCTTGGGAGGGGATTAGGACTCTTCAAATAACAAATCTTTTTTTTTATGTATTTTTATTTTTATTTATATTTTTATTTTTTGCATTTTTATTTTATTTTTTTATTATTTTTTATTACTTTTTTAAATTTTTTTTAATTTTATTTTTTATAAACATATATTTTTTTTCCCCAGGGGTACAGGTCTGTGAATTGCCAGGTTTACACACTTCACCACACTCACCATAGCACATACCCTCCCCAATGTCCATAATAACCCCAACCCCCTTTCACAAACCCCCTCCCCCCAGCAACCCTCAGTTTGTTTTGTGAGATTAAGAGTCACTTATGGTTTATCTCCCTCCCAATCCCATCTTGCTTCATTTACTCTTCTCCTACCCCCTTAACCCCCATGTTGCATCTCCTCTCCCTCATATCAGGGAGATCATATGATAGTTGTCTTTCTCTGATTGACTTATTTCGCTAAGCATGATACCCTCTAGTTCCATCCATGTTGTCGCAAATGGCAAGATTTCATTTCTTTTGATGGCTGCATAGTATTCCATTGTGTATATATACCACATCTTCTTTATCCATTCATCTGTTGATGGACATCTAGGTTCTTTCCATAGTTTGGCTATTGTAGACATTGCTGCTATAAACATTCGGGTGCATGTGCCCCTTCGGATCACTACGTTTGTATCTTTAGGGTAAATACCCAGCAGTGCAATTGCTGGGTCATAGGGTAGTTCTATTTTCAACATTTTGAGAAACCTCCATGCTGTTTTCCAGAGTGGTTGCACCAGCTTGCATTCCCACCAACAGTGTAGGAGGGTTCCCCTTTCTCCGCATCCTCGCCAGCATCTGTCATTTCCGGACTTGTTAATTTTAGCCATTCTGACTGGTGTGAGGTGGTATCTCATTGTGGTTTTGATTTGTATTTCCCTGATGCCGAGTGATATGGAGCACTTTTTCATGTGTCTGTTGGCCATCTGGATGTCTTCTTTGCAGAAATGTCTGTTCATGTCTTCTGCCCATTTCTTGATGGGATTATTTGTTCTTTGGGTGTTGAGTTTGCTAAGTTCTTTATAGATTCTGGACACTAGCCCTTTATCTGATATGTCGTTTGCAAATATCTTCTCCCATTCTGTCAGTTGTCTTTTGGTTTTGTTTACTGTTTCCTTTGCTGTGCAAAAGCTTTTGATCTTGATAAAATCCCAATAGTTCATTTTTGCCCTTGCTTCCCTTGCCTTTGGCGATGTTCCTAGGAAGATGTTGCTGTGGCTGAGGTCGAAGAGGTTGCTGCCTGTGTTCTCCTCAAGGATTTTGATGGATTCCTTTCTCACATTGAGGTCCTTCATCCATTTTGAGTCTATTTTCGTGTGTGGTGTAAGGAAATGATCCAATTTCATTTTTCTGCATGTGGCTGTCCAATTTTCCCAACACCATTTATTGAAGAGGCTGTCTTTTTTCCATTGGACATTCTTTCCTGCTTTGTCGAAGATTAGTTGACCATAGAGTTGAGGGTGTATTTCTGGGCTCTCTATTCTGTTCCATTGATCTATGTGTCTGTTTTTGTGCCAGTACCATGCTGTCTTAATGATGACAGCTTTGTAATAGAGCTTGAAGTCCGGAATTGTGATGCCACCAACTCTGGCTTTCTTTTTCAATATTCCTTTGGCTATTCGCGGTCTTTTCTGGTTCCATATAAATTTTAGGATTATTTGTTCCATTTCTTTGAAAAAAAATGGATGGTACTTTGATAGGAATTGCATTAAATGTGTAGATTGCTTTAGGTAGCATAGACATTTTCACAATATTTATTCTTCCAATCCAGGAGCATGGAACATTTTTCCATTTCTTTGTGTCTTCCTCAATTTCTTTCATGAGTACTTTATAGTTTTCTGTCAAATAACAAATCTTGAATACTTCTTTTAATGAATAATCATTTCAATGACTAAATTATTGAGTCACTGAAAACCAAACAGGTAATAAATTATTCAGTTGCTAAAATGGATTGACATCTGAGAGTTGAGAACAGAAATAAGTACACAAATGTACACCTATATCATCAGATACCATCCAAAGGAACTCAATTACTGTTTTCTAAAGTGTTTTTTTGTTGGTTTGGTTTTTTGTTTGGTTTGGTTTGCTTATTTGTTTTACCCAAGAATTACCTTTGGGTGTAGCAGAAGTCAGAAATTAGAACATTCAACCCAAATGAGTTCTGAATTTGACAGCTCATGTTGCCTTTAATTCCTAGTGAAAAGGGTGAATATGATTTATAAAAATAATGTATTCCTGGGTGCAGCTTTCATAAAAGGAAACTCATTAATAAGTTAATGTAGGATTCTCCAAAGAACTCAGAAGTCACCCAATCATTTCCTGAGTTGTTTAATGTGGTAGCCACAAGCCATACATACTTGTATAAACTTAAATTTTAATTAATCAAAATTAAAGTCAAAATTCAGTTCTTTAACACATTATCAGGGCTCAGTAGCCACATGGTTACCATGTTTGATAGCACAGATATAAAATATTTCATTTGCCATTCCACTGGAAATCTGCTTTGGTTTCAGAATTGAAGCCAGACTTGGGTTTTAAAAACAAAAACAAAAACAAAACAAAACAAAAAAAAAAAACTGGTGACACCTGGATGATTCAGTAGATTAAGTGTCAGACTCTCTATTTTAGCTCTGGAGATCGAACCCCATGACAGGCTCTGCGATGGACATGGAGCCTGCTTGAGATTCTCTCTCTCTCTGTCCCTCCCCGACCCTCTCTCTCCCTCTCAGGAAAAAAAAAAAAAAAAAAAACTGAACAAAATTTTATGCAAGGTGTTTCCCAATTTTTTCAAAGATGGGTAGTCACTGATCAGAGAATTGGCACTGTTACACACCCACCCCTTTTCATACCATTCTTCTTCATACTCCCCCGGATTAGAATGCCCTTCCCAATCTACCCATCTTTCAAAGGCCATTTTAAGACCTGTTTCTTTCCAAAGCCTTTCTCCTTTCCAGAACACTATGACATTCACACCTATAGAATGTCGTGTAGTATGTCTTTTCCAAAAGTGGTAGGACTCACAAAGAGGATGTTGTATCCTGTCTCTTCACTCCCACTCTCTCTCTCTCTCTCTTTTTTTTTTCTCTCTCTTTTTATATTGACATGTGAATGTGCTGTTCCACATCAAGATGGAAACATTGATTTTTCTGGGCAGACTGTCGATATTACTTTTGGGGAAAATTTGCCAATACCCTCCCATAAAGGTCACATTGACTTACGTCTTAGCAGTTGGTCACCTGGCTTTGCTCAGAGTCACTGAGGCTTTCTGTGGGGTGGGCCTTCCTCCCAGACAGCCCACAAGACGCCCCTGGCAGATCTTAGTTCTGATTCCAGCTCTATTCCCCTGCACTGACCTCAGGACAGAGGTTTCACAAACATCCTTTGCTGGATATAAAGCCTTTAAAAAAAAGTCTTTAAAAAAATTCATCTTTTTGATGGGTCTTATTCTCCCTACAGATGGTTGCCGATGACCTTCCTTACCTATTATCAAACTGAAAATGGCCAATTTCTTATTTGTGAGTGCCCAAATTTTGCAAAGTAACATGAAAGTACCATGTCCGTTAACTAAAATTTATTTATTATTCTCTCCATCTCTGCCCCTGACCACACACACAGACACACACACACACACACACACACACACACGATCTGTGTTAGACTTAAGTAAATGATAAGTGAATAAAATGTCTCTGGAATATTTGCAGGGCATCTCTGAGACTCTGACCACGTTATACCTACTATTACTACTACCACTGCAACAAAGCCAAAGTCTCATCAGGCAAAAACCAACAGGCACAAATCTGCCCTCCGCCGGATCAGATTCATTAATTCAGCACTCTGAGGGAGGGCAATCCAGAGGAACCATGCAATGCCCCTTGAAAAGAGGAAGGAGGCAGCATTTTTTGAAACATCAGGTTCCTGAGGCAGGATTAGAGGAAAATCTAAAGGAAGAGGGGACTGGTTCTGGCTTGGTTGCTTTTCTCCACTGTTAGGAAAAACAGAGATTAACTAGGAATTAGGCAAAGGTGATTTTACAATTGGATCTCCCCAGTAATATACCAGAGTAACAAAGTAGTCTGGGGAATTCATAGCTAAGAAAGCAGTAACCACTCAAAAAGGGGGTCATATGGGATTTTATAGTGCTGTCTGACTTAGCGAGAAGCAGTTTCTAGTTACTTTGGCATTTTCTGGGTCTATCCTCCCAGCCCCGTTAACAGCATGTGAGCTAATCCTCACTCTTTGTAGCTTGGATGGCTTTTTACTCTTTCAAGGGTTAATCTTTCCTGAGAGTTAACTGTGGATTAGACACTATTAAAGGAGTCTTGTATTTCATCTTCACCACATTCTGTGACGTAGGTACTATTATAGCCCACCCCCAATTTAAATAAGAGAAAGCTGAGGCTCAGAGTAGTTGAACAACTTGCCCATCATTATACAGCTAAGAAAGAGCAGACTGGAATTCGAACAGGCTATGTTTTCTCAGAGTCCGCAGCGTCAACCACAGTGCCATCTATACTGATATAAACAACGGCAGCATTGCTACTCAGGGGGTAAGGGTGAAATGACAGAAAGTATGAAAGAAACCCTGAGCAATTTTTCTCCATAGCCAAATTGTCCACCAGGTTATTCTAAACTCATTAACTTGAAGGTATTGTTAGAGAGTATGCTAAGACCTTCTAGATGAGTTCATAGATCTGGTAGACCTTTTGTCCCAGGGTTTTTAGTTTCTGAATGATAAAGTCAGGCTGCCTCAGGGAAGCCAAGAAGGGTCAGGTTTCATAGCACTATTTAGAGATTTATGGAAAAAAGATATGTTCTCTAGTGTTTCAATCTCCCAATTCCAGAGTGAAGCTATTTTATATTTCTACTCTGCTGCCCAAGAGATTAGATGAATCTGAAATAAGAGGTTTAGTACATGCTAATACTGCTTGGTTTTGTCATGACCAAGATCATTTTAGCTCTGCACATTGTGGGAATAAGGATTACTCTAATTGTGCTGGATTTGGCAATGTTTCAATTTCTATTAGTCTCTGTCCAGTGTATTTATCTGTTTTCCAGCTAGTTGATGTGGTGGAGACCACATTTAGGTCTTCAGAGCCCAGTGAGTCTTATCCAAGATGACCCCAGCTCCTGAGCCCCTTCCCCATGGAGGTCATCTCTAGGATGACCATTAAGAACCCACCACACTCAGGTGGATGTATTTGAACTCAGATCTCCTAAACACTTGGTAGCAGCACCGGATCCCACATGATGGCTTGCCTCTGTCCATCCTTTCCAGATCACTTGGAGGTGCCACTTTCTTAGAATGCAGATAACAGTCCTCAGCAAGCCTTCGGACCCTAAATTCACATGCAAATTGAATTCCAATTTTGCAGTGCTATCCCAGGCTGCATGAATATTGTATTTTCGAATAAAAACAAATTTTGGGAAATACCAGCTTCACTTTATCCCCAATTTAAATGTAAAAGAAAAAAGCTCAAAAACCTAGTGACTTTTTTTTAAAAGGTTTTTATTTATTTGACAGAGAGAGACACAGTGAGAAAGGGAACATAAGCAAGGGGAGCAGGAGAGGGAGAAGCAGGCTTCCTGCTGCGCAGGGTGCCGGATGTGGCGCTCGATCCCAGGACCCTGGGTTCATGACCTAAGCTGGAGACAGACGCTTAATGCCTGAGCCACTCAGGCACCCCAAAAACATAGCAACTTTTAAGGTCACTCTGCATGTTAGAAGCATAGAGGCTAGAATTCTATTTTCTAGACTTCTCACCAACAGAGCCATTGAGAAATGGTTAGAAAAAAATAGTGTTGTCACTTCCTCCATAGAGGATGAGTTATTTTGTATTATGTATTTTAAATACATGTATATATATATATATATATATATATATGCTCTCTACATATTTGTACTTTATATATTATCCTATACTATATATTTTTGCCAACAACTAAAGCCTCATGGTGTTTCTGTTCTGGTTTTCTGCACTATTTGCCTCTGCCAATTTGTCAATTTGTTCCAACTGCTTTTTTATGCTGATAGAAAAGCTGACAAAGCAACTCTGCAAAATAAATCACTTCTTTCTTCTATGATGATGTTGCCTGCTGAGAAACCTCTTAATTAATGGTCTGGGTTCCTCCTGAAATGTTCTGCCCTGGTGAACTCCGCAGACACCTGTTCACACAGCAAGTGGATTAACGGCTGGATCAGCCTTGTAATGTCGGCTCCGTGCGCTGAAGGCTCTCTGCAGCGTGTCACCCGCTTGAGGAGGTGAAGAGCTCTGGGGAGTGTGAGGGTGACCTTGCCTTCATGGAAAACAGGTTGGAGGAAATAATGGTTCTCCTCATCTAAAAGGTGCCTCCAGACTTAAGGCTTGGCCTAAGGTGTGTTGTGAGATGAATCATTTCACCAGCTGGAATTAAAAATATATATATATATATATATCTCAATGCCTGAGCTCAACCCGAAACCAATTAGGTATGAATACCTAGGAGTGAGGCCTACAGATCAGCATATTTAGTCACATGGTCGCAATGAACAGCCAATACTGAGAACTATTGCTCAGGGAGTTACAGTTGAGGTTCAGAGGGTCCCAACAGGCCATATGAATGTCAAGGCTCACATACCTCCATCAGGAGCAAAGGAGGCTGTGTTATTGTAACCAGAACCAATGAGAAAACATCCTTTTCAAGAGGGACCTCTCTATCCCCTTGTCTAGTCTCCTCACACACCAAACAGGGCTGACCTGTGTAACCAACGCCAAAGGCAGAAATTAAGTGTGAAATGATTGTCATTCTCTGTTACTAAAATCCAATGCTGCAATGACCATTATTACTACACAAATATCTTTGCCAACTTGTACAAATAATTTAGTAAGAAAAATTTCCTAGAAGTGGATTAGCTGAATCAAAAACATAGGAATTTTTAATTCTCATATATACTGCCAAATTGTCCCCTGGAAGGATAAAACACTTATATTCATACTAGAGTGTGGACAATGCCTGTTTTCCCATGTTCTGACTGAAATTTGGTATCACCAATCTTTTTTTTCAATTTAATTTTTTTTTATTTTTTTAAAGATAGGAATTTTCAGCAGGTTTTTTTATTTTTTCATTTAAATTCAGTTAGCCAACATATAATACATCATTCATTTTTGATGTAATGTTCAATGATTCATTAGTTGCCTATAATATCCAGTGCTCATCACATCACATCCTTTCCAAAGGGCTGGTACCCAAGATTTATAAAGAACTTATCAATCTCAACACCCCCCAAAATAATAATAATGATAATCCAGTCAAGACATGGACAGAAGACAGAAAGAGACATTTCTCCAAAGAAGACAAGCAAATGGCCAACAAACCCAGGAAAAAATGCTCCACATCACTTGCAATCAAGGAAATACAAATCAAAACCATGATGAGATACTACCTCACCAAACTTTTAAATCATTGCTAATGTGATATGCAAAAATTTAAATGTCTTTTAATGTACATTGCTCATTATTGATATTGTTGAGCTTTTATTTTTACTAATATAAAATATATGTTGTATCCTTTGTGCATTTTCTATTTGAGTATACATTTTTCCTTAATTGATCTATAGATGGATTTATATATTATGGAGATTATTTTTATTCTATTATATATTTTTAGAAAATTTTTCTCTCCTTGAAATTAAGCTTTCACTTTATTATGTAATCCTCTGTCATATACATTCATGCAGTATAATTAAGTGGGTTTTTAATTAGTTTTGGACTTTTTCATGTTGGTGAAGATGCTCCCTATGTCCAATATAATACATGGTCCCTGGTATTATCCTCCAGTTCTTTCATGTTTTCTTGTTCCTGTATTTTAATATTTGATCTATCATGAATTTGCTTTTGTATGTGATACGAGTGGAGCATCTAACTTTTCTCCCCAAAAATAGTGAACTAGGAAGAAATTAAATTGTTTAGCACCACAAACAATAAATATGCACAGCTATTACTAGGCTTATATCATGTAACAACTCATGGCATATCACTCACATCTTTTTTTTTTTTTAATAAACATATAATGTATTTTTATCCCCAGGGGTACAGGTCTGTGAATCGTCAGGTTTACACACTTCACAGCACTCACCATAGCACATACCCTCCTCAATGTCCATAACCCCAACCCCCTCTCCCGACACCCCTCCCCCCAGCAACCCTCAGCTTGTTTTGTGAGATTAAGAGTCACTTATGGTTTGTCTCCCTCCCAATCCCATCTTGCTTCATTTATTCTTCTCCTACCCCCCCAACCCCCCACGTTGCATCTTCACTTCCTCATATCAGGGAGATCATATGATAGTTGTCTTTCTCTGATTGACTTATTTCGCAAGCATGATACCCTCTAGTTCCATCCACATCGTCGCAAATGGCAAGATTTCATTTCTTTTGTTGGCTGCATGGTATTCCATTGTATATATATACCACCTCTTCTTTATCCATTCATCTGTTGATGGACATCTAGGTTCTTTCCATATTTTGGCTATTGTATACATTGCTGCTATAAACATTCGGGTGCATGTGCCCCTTTGGATCACTATGTTTGTATCTTTAGGGTAAATACCCAGTAGTGCGATTGCTGGGTCATAGGGTAGTTCTATTTTCAACTTTTTGAGGAACCTCCATGCCGTTTTCCAGAGCAGTTGCACCAGCTTGCATTCCCACCAACAGTGTAGGAGGGTCCCCTTTCTCCGCATCCTTGCCAGCATCTGTCATTTCCTGACTTGTTAATTTTAGCCATTCTGACTGGTGTGAGGTGATATCTCATTGTGGTTTTGATTTGTATTTCCCTGATGCCGTCACTCAGATCATTTTAAAGGTGATCTAAGATGACTTTAATATTATAATACTGTGAGGTTATAATAATAGCTCATATTTACTGTGTGGTTTCTATGGACAAGCCATTTTTCTGATGGTGCCACCTCACATGGGCATTTCTTCTCATCCTTAAAAATCCCTTTAATAAAGTCTTATTTTCTCATTTTACAGGTGAAGAAAATGTAAAAACTGCACATAATAATTCACAGGGCTGGTGTTACTAACACTATTTAACAGATTTTTTTAAATTGAGGTTCAGAGCCATTGGGGCAACTCAAGGGTAGAAGTTAAGAGTCAGACTGTTACTCCCCATCAACCTAGACAGTTTAACTTCTAAATCTTCACTAATTCTACCTATAAAATGTTTATTCTTTAGAAAGTAAGTCTTCTAAAATTTGAGGAAAGCATGTGTTTTTAAAAACTATAGAGATGAATATCTCTCTATCTATTACCTATCCATAGAAAGAAGCTTGTAGGCATCACATAAGAGAATCCACAGAAAGAAAAATAATATACCATTTGAGGCAGTCCCAAAGGATGACCTTTGTCCTAGTCAGAGGGTCTTGTATATTTATAGCAATAGTAGTAAATTTCTTTGTGAACCATAGTTTCTTAGATAGCATAAGCACTTTCAACCTCTGGGTATCTTTCTTGTTCCATCCTGCCTAAGATACCGAACAAGTTTCCAAAAGCAGTATTTAATCCCGGCATTTTCTTGCTCTCTGAAGACTGAGCAGCAACTTGACTTGATCTCTATTTTTGCTTACAAGTGCCTAGAAGGTGATCATTCAGACCACATACTGTATTTCCTGTAGAATACTGGTGCATGCTGGTCGGAGATCTGGGTACCAGAATACTATGGGTCATATTGCATCCCATTAAGAGGGTGTCAGCTTTTTGTGTCTTTCTGTTGCTGCTCTCTGGGGGCAAGATGCTTGACACAGGTGGGCAGCACACCCTGACCAAAGTGAGGGCGCAAGAGATGGCAGGAGATAACAGCTAAAATCTTTCCTTGGAGTAACATGTACATGACATTAACCTCCTCTTTCCAAGTGGAAACTGTTGGACTTGTGACATAATCAATCCACAAAGGGAAAAGTACAGCCTTTAAGGAAAAGGAATCCAGGCTTTTTGACAGAAAATCCCCACAGAGGTGGAGCGTTCAAGAAGAGAAAACACCAACCCTGTATTCCAATATTTCTGAGTGTCTCCCAGAACAGAATTGAGCTAGAGAGGGCTTTTACCAAAACTGACCCTTGGGCTGGCCTGTCTCTCCCTTCTTCCTTCCTCCCAGGTAAGTATGGTCTTGCCACTCTTGTTCACCATCCTTCTCATCCTCCTGGATGGCTTTTTCCCATCCTCCAGCAGCCAGTTTGTAGAGGGATCTCTGCTTAAGTGATAGAGCAGATGAAGACCCAGCTGTTTCCACTGAAGAATTCCTGGTCGATGCTGAGCCTGGAAACTATGAGGTAGCACATATGTTGAACTCATTCTAGGAAATGGTACCAAAAATGCTTGAATGGTAATATCTACAAACCAACCCCTAGCTGTCAACCACAGGATATGCACACAACCCTTCAAGTGGGCTCCCATGGGGCTGTAACAGAATAGACCTTGTATGATTTTTTGAAACATGAGCACCGTTACTATTTCTGTAAGCATGGAATTTTCTGTAGAACAAGAACCCCAATAAGTCCTAAATGTTTTAAAGAAAAATGGAATATGACACGGTGTTATATCCTAGTGTATTTAAACATTAGTAATGGTACCCATTCATGAATAACCCTGTAACTCTGAAAAAGAAGCCAAAAAATGTGGGAACTGAAAAAGACCTCCTTAAAGCTGGTTCTCTTAGCAACTGACATAATTTTGCGCCAATGAATGAGATAACTGACTTTTTAAAAAAGGATCCAAGTGATCCAGTGCTAGTTCAGAAGGTAAAAATCAATGATCCTCACAAAGAGACTGCAAACCCAATTATGTACCAGCACAACATGAATGACAAATGAGCTCAACACTGTTGTAATCAACTTAAAAGGGGCTCCTGTAAGTCTTAAGCATATAAAGAAATAATTCAGTAATGTTACTGCTGCATAATGATATTACTGCAGACTTGGCAGTTAAAACAACACACATTTGTGATCTCACGGTTTCTGTGGGATAATTCTGAGTCTGGAATCCATGCAGGCTTATCTGGGACCTCTGCTTCAAAGATTCTCTGCAATGAAGTTCTGGATCAGGGCTGGGATCTCAACCACAAGTTTGACCCAGAAAGGACCTGCTTCCAACCTCATTCCTGTTGTTGGCAGAAACTGTTTCTTAAAATTTGCCAGATTGGGACCTCAGTTCCTCCCCAGCTGTGAATCAGAAGCTGTCCCTTAGTCCCCTGTCATATGGCCCTCTCCAACATGGCAGCTGACTTCATCTAAACAATAGAGAGGGATGCCTGGGTGCCTCAGTCATTATGCATCTGCCTTCTACTCAGGTCATGATCTCAGGACCCTGGGATGGAGCCCCGCGACAGGATCCCTGCTCAGTGGCGAGCCTGCTTCTCCCTCTGCCTCTGCATCTCCCCCTGCTTGTGCTCTCTGGCACTCTCTCTCTCTCTGTGTCAAACAAAAAAATAAAATCTTAAAAAAAAAAAAAGTAGTAGAGAGAGACTGCTAGTGCTAGTGAGACAGAAGTCGCAAATTCTTAAAACCTAATCATGAGGTGATATCTCATCACGTTTACCAATTTCTATTGATGAGAAGCAAGTTGCTAGGACAGCCCACATTCCAGAAGAGAGTATTACAGCAAACTCTTAAATACCCTTAATATAGGGTCTTGAGGTTAGGAACATTAAGGGACTGGGAAAGAAGCTGCTTGCATCTCTCTCCTTTAGTAGTTCATAGTCCATAACCCTGCTTTATTTTCATCACTGTTCTTATCACTGCAACATTACATTATTGATTTGTCCATTTATGTATTATCTGTCTTCCACCATTAGACTGTTTGAACCTCAAAGATGTGTGTCTGGTCCTTGAGGTTACTGCTGTATCTTTTGTGCCCAGAATAATATTGGCCACTTGGTTGTCATTCAACAAATATTTGTAGAATGCATGCACGAAAGAAGTGAATACCACTAATGAATGCATAAGTTCTTTCAGTAATTCCTTGTTATAGTATACTGAAGGGAAGGCCTATACTGTGTGTCAGTGCCTCAGGACTCATTCTGCTAGAGTGCTAAGCTTCCATGCATCTTGTTATTTCTTTCATTTGGGGGTTAAGGGGACCTATCTATAATGCATTCTTGGTATTCTCTCCCTTTTTTGATTTCATATATTTATATGGCTGGGGTTTTATGAAGTACAAAAGAAGTAAAACTTAGTTTCACTAGCTCATAAGGATATTGTAAAAGTGAGCATGAGGTAAAATTTCACTTTGATGGTTGCCTCCATTACCAAAACTCAAAGGAGAACTGGAGATCCATCAGCAATGTAGGAGGCAGAACGAAAAATGGGCTAGGCATTGGAGTCCTGTCTTACCAACTATGGACAAGCCAACTTTGAACTATTATAGCAGAGACTCAGAAATCAGAAAAAGTGGGAGAAAAGGGTAAGAAAAAATAGGAATCCAGACTTGGTTTTTGAGTCCTCTGCATAAAATTAAAAGAGAGACAAAACTAGAATTGAGGGTCAAATACTTCCTCTACCATTGACGGGCTGATAAATCATGGGGAAAACCAGTCAGTCTCTGAGTTTCCTTGTCCTTATCTGTAAAACAAGTATGGTCATATCAGAATGGTTGTGAGGTTAGAGAAAATATACCAGAGACACAGGACTTTACTACTGGTATCTGTTTGGTTCTTTTGGGAAATTTTGAGTGACAAGGAAGAGAATGAACATCACTGTACACTAAGTTGGGAAAAGTTTCTTAATAGTAAGCATCAAGAAATAGCATGGTATTAGAGGAAGGAAAGAAGGGCCATTTCTCCCATTGACATGGGCCTGAGTACAAAATTAGAGCTCGGCATCCCAAAATGAGATCAGTGAGTTCAAACGTGAGAAGCTAAGAACAAGAAATGGTGGGGGGTAGACAGTCTTTGATTTTAGAACTGTTACCTATCGAGGACAAGGTCTATACTGGATTAATTTTTCAATTCTTTTCAGTGACTCACACATAAAAGACCCTGGTAAATGTTATGCATATTTGTTCAACAGAGTCATTCTTCCTAAAACATCCTCTAGTCCAAAGGACTACCATATATAATGCATTCTGTTCCCATCATGGCTGATCTATTTATAAACAATCTCATTGAGTTCACATGTCCAAAGCCAATTTTGAGGGCTGGATGTGTAGACAATATAAAAACAGCTCTGTGGCAAAAGCCCTCATTTCAAGGCAGCAGGAGTGATGGACAGATATTCTGGCCATTTTTTTCCTCTGTCCTCTTCTAAACATTAATTTCCATGATGGCAGGGACCATGCCTGTCTTGCTCATTAGCATTTGTCCAACACAAGGACAAGCACATGGTCAATGCTCCACAAATATTTCTTAAATGAATGAGTGGATTAATGAATAAATGAACAGCCTGTGCTAAAAATGCATTTGACACTTATCATTACTTAAAACATCTAGGGATTTAGCAAAATGGCTTTATAAATTGGTCCATCTTATGTTAAAGCTGCCATGGAAAGCACATTAGATAACAAGACCATGACTGTTATCAGAGAAGAATTCTTTCTATGTTGCACTTTCCTTCTGGAACGCACTTCCCACTTTCCCTGCCTGCTAACTCCTAGTTGCTCTTTCAGCATACATTTTGAAGAATAAAACAAAGGCAACAGAGGATTTTTACTTCACAGATATCCAGATGGCTTTAGTAATCAAGTTCCATTTTAGAAAGGACAAAATTTTACCAGCTTTGCAGTTTTTCTTTCCTTTTGTATTTAAGTGAAAAGCCTAATTGCACTTTATATCTGAAAGAATTCAGGGAATTCTGCATTATGACTTTAAGTAATGTACTAAGTAATGTCATATTAATTTTTCATGTAAATATTAGGTACTTAATCTAATTCTAAAGCTAATTTTAAAAATATTTTATTCCTTACATTTTTATATAAAATATATCATGTATATATAAGACTATTATAAAATATATATGATATTTTAAATGATAATAATGAAAGGAATATCTGTACACCCAGCACCACTCAGTTTAAGTTCTAAAGTGTTATCAATGTTTTTGACACTGGAGTGTCAAATTCTAATCCTATACCCCATCTTCCTTCTACAGATAATTCTTATTCTGAATTATGTTTCCATCCTTCCCATGTTTTTCTTTATAGTTTTATCAGATGTTTACACAATGCAACCAAATTATTTAATTCTGCCTGTCTTTAACTCCATAAAAATAAAATTATATATATATACACATACACACACACACATACATGTATGTATGTGTATATATATAAATTCTAGACTTGCTATTTCATTCAATATTTTGTTTTTGAAATTCAATTATCTTGATGTGTATAACTTCGGTTCCTTCATTTTCACTTCTGTTTCTTATCTCATTTTATGAATTTATCATGATTGGTTTATCCATTCTATCTCTCATGGGCATTTGCATCATTTCTAGGGTTTTCCTTTAACAGTTAACCAGTTTATGTGTATACTCTTCTATGTGTCTCCTGGGGTTTGTATCCAAGATTTTCTTCAAGATGTATACCTAGGTATAGAATACCTTGATTGGTAAATAAAATTAGCATATTCTTATTACTAAGAAATGCTAAATGATTTTACTTTGACTTTACACCCCCATCACCAGTGTATATGAATTCTCATATTTCCACATTTTTACCATCATTTTGTTGTTTCTATTTAATTTTTGAGAAACTGGTGGGTAGAATATTTTATCCTTAAATATTTCTTCACTACTCACTTCTTAAAGAGGCAAGGTACAAAAAAGAAAGTAACAGGGTATCTGAATATGCTTGTAAAATTATCCAGTCTATAATCATCAGAATTATTTAGAGAAATTCAGTAAAATCTTTTGATTTTTTCCCATACATAGCTGTACCATCTGTGTGGTGTGACCATCAAGCGTTTGTTTCAATGGCATAGTTTCTGAACTGTGGCTACCATGGGAATTTCTTTTCCCAAAAAATTGCCAATGAAGGGCCAAAAATTCTGCAAATCTCCTTCTCTTCATGAAAACAAAACGAAACACTGCTCAGGTTATCACCACCAGTTCTGTTAGGAATCTGACGTCTGTGTTCTGTGTATTTCTCCCTCCTCTCTCTTGAGAAACTGTGCAGCCAAGCAGTTAAAAAGTCATAGACTCTGGGCTACACAGGCTGGATTTGAATCCTGGCATCCCCACCCACCAGCTGTGAGCCTACTGGCAAATTCTTCAGTGTCCACATCTATAAAATGGGGAAGACAAGAAGACCTACATCGTAAGTTTGTTGTGAATGTTAATTAGTTAATAAATATAAAACACTGTAGGAAACCTACACATAGTAAGTACTCAGTAAGTTTTATCTCTATACAAGCTAGCTCATATTATTAACAAGCATTTGCTATTTTAGGTAAAATTATCTCCTTTATTTTTGTCTCTCCCACTATGTTATAAATTTCAGATCTGCCTTTTTTGCTTATTCACAGCCCCTTGTTCAGGCTCTGATGCAAGAGAGACGGTCATTATTTGATTACATAAGTATCAGAAACACAATTAAATAGCTATAATTCATCTGGTCCCAAAGCCCAAAATAGATTATACCAGACACATTTGTTTCATCTCATAGCTTCCTCAGGTAACCCTTATAAAATTTGGGAAAGTGTGGCATTTTTAAGACATCCTCAAGAATTGAAATTCAGCTCCCCAAAGGACAACCAGCAGCACGACTATCCTACTATAAGTCAAACCAAAGTCAGAGGACTGTATTCTACAGAGTGTAAGCCCACCATTCCTCTGAAGACCACACTATCAGAATGGAAAGAAAGAAAAAGATGATTTAAAACTACGACACAAAGAGAGGATCATCAGCAATGGAGATATTTTGTTTAAAAAAAAAATCTAGGGAGAAATGTGGCATGTATAATAGTGCTCAAGAGTTTAAATACACTACACACACACACACACACACACACACACACACAATAAATGACTAAAGAAAACAGATATCATTTAGAAAACAGAATTAAAACAACAACAGCAGCTTCAAATTAGTATTCTCACATAATGCCTTAGGCCAGGCTCCATGGGAAATGGAACATTTGAGCAAGATTTACATACTCCTCAATGAAAGGAGTGAGAAAGTGTGGACAGCAGACTTGGACAAAAGGAGAGGTTGACATGTGATTCAATTGCAACAGGTGTCTCAGACAGCCCCATGGGTGCTCAGAGCTGGGATGGCCCTTCAGACACTTCCAGGATTGAAGCAAGGACCAACTTCTATGGGTTCCAATCCTACCCTATCACCCCCATGGATCAATTACTGGATTCAGGCCACTCTGCAGAGTTGCAAGTATAATTCCCAGGGAGGGACTCAGCAAGCCACACTCTGAGGGAGTGAGGGAATGAATGCTTTCAGATTGAAGAGGGATCTGGCTAGCACAATACAGCACCACTACACATAAATTTCAGAAGTCATTGTATCCAAAAAATTAGAAGGAAAATGCAAATTGCTATAATAAAAAAATAATGAGAGGAATAGAAACATTTTAAATTAAAAAAAAATAGTCACATGCAAAGTATTCCATAAAAATATGTAGGTATAAAGCCAAGAAATTTCAAATGACGATGAAAGAAACCACATTATTAGCAAAAACTATTAAAGACAAAGAAGTTTAAATCAAGACCACCAGCATTTGAGAAATAAGGAACAGACAAAATGGCTGAAAGAAAATTAACAACTATTAATAGAATAGAATTTGCAGAAATGAAAGAAACCCATTGAAGAGGCCCACTGAGTACTAAGCAAGATTTTTTTTTAACTAAGCAAGATTTTAAATACAAAATTCATACCAGATATCCTTACAAAATTTCAGAACACCGGGAATAAAGATTAGATTCTAAACCTTGGTACATGTTTGGGGGTAGGGCTTGTGCATAGGGGGAAAAAAAAAAAAAAAAGCTTGTGTAAGAAAAACCATCATCATGAAGGCCTCTGATTTACCATCAGCAATTCCTTTCACATCCTTAAGGAGAAATGACTTTGAATCTAGAATTTTATCCTAGACAAGGTATGAATCAATAGTGAGCTCAGAATAAAGACATTTTTAATGAAACAAGATGGGACCAGGGAGGGAGACAAACCATAAGAGATTCTTAATCTCAGGAAACAAACTGAGAGTTGCTGGGGGTTGGGAGAGAGGGATAAGGTGACTGGGTGATGGACACTGGGGAGGGTATGTGCTATGGTGAGTGCTGTGAATTGTGTAAGACTGATGATGCACAGACCTGTACCCCTGAAACAAATAATACATTATATGTTAATTAAAAGAAAATAAAAGAATAAAGACATTTTTAGACAGGAAGGGTCCAGAAGATTTTTCTGTCACCAGTTCTTCCTTAGGAAATTACCTAAATAAATAGTCCTATAAAATGAGGGGATAAACCAAGAAAGAAAAAGAATGAGATTCAGTATCCTCCCCAGGAGAGCAGAAGAGAAGGCAGGCTAAAAAGTCAGTGCCATCTAGGGTAGAATTCCATCAGAAGCAAGATCCCCAAAGAATGGAGTTCCTAGCTTAGAGAGGATTATTGAGATGTTGGAAAAATGTAAAATCGTCACAAAGACAAACAATGCTAGACTTTTTTTTTTTTTAAGCAATTTTGGAAACAACAGGGGGAAGAAAACAAATTGCTACATTAAAATAAAAACTTAATAAAACAAACTGTTACACTAGAAACAAATTAAGTCATGGTACTCAGGCTCTGCTGTGAACATTTTTACTTAGTCAATAAAATAAATGCACTTTATTGATTTAAACTTTTAGAATGTCCCTCTGGACAAAACAGAGAAGACTTAATAAAGGTTACAAATAAGAACATAAACGTTGAAAATTTAAAAATAAAAGTGATGATAAGTGGGGAGAAGAGACATCTTCATTTCACCAAGGGACCAGTCAAGAGATTTTACCAACAAATGATGAATCATGAAACAGAACTTTAAAAATATTAAAATGCAGAGTTGACTATTAGAAAAACTAAAAATACTGATGTGAGAGAGGGTTTGTCTGGAACTGCTTGTTAAGACAGTTATAAATACCACCCATCAGGGAGAACCATAAATGCCAAGGACACTCAAACAGATTGATGAGGCTATCAGTGTTAATCTATTAGGAATTCTAAAAATAAGTCTATTAACACTGCCAGAGTCTATTTTTTCACGCTTATTGCAACAAAATCAGAAATGATAAAGAATTCCACAAATGAGATGAGCATTTCAAAATTACACCATTTAATTACTTTATAAAATTATGCAATACTACAGATTAATAATCACAAAGCACCTTAGGATATTATTTTTAATTGCTTGGAAAATGCTGTCCATATTTTTCCAGTTAAGATCACAAGTACTCTTGGGAGAGTGATTTCAACTTCTAGGTTCAGAAAAAACCTGTGATTTTAGGTACATAATATATTTGAATAAACATGTTATGGGATAAGCATTTTTTCTCTCAAAGGATGCAAATAGATTTGTTAAGGATAAATGGTATGAAAAATATAAATTTTTGAGTACACACAACCCCTTGCCCTGGCTGAATAGTTAGTAAGCTTCTTAAAATTTCATGCTTTGTGTTCTTTGTCTGGAAGAGGGGTATACTAATATCCACTTAACAATTAACTGAATTAAATGAAAAGTTTTTATATAAAATACATATGACAGTGTCCAGACATTGTACATAGACATTGATGTATTAATTTTTAACCAAAGTGGTCTTCTAAGGTAAAACAATTTCACACACTCTGGTCTGAGACAATGTTGGTATAATCACTCACAGAACTCACAGAGAGATTAAAGGTTCTTTTTAATTAACACAAAATACATGACGTGTTTTCGATAGAAACAAACAAACAAAAATTAGACATCATTCCTTCCTGTATCAAACATGGAATGACCAGGAAAAAAAGTAAATTTGAGGACAGAGGGTGATGGTGATAGTGGCCATTTTGTGAGACATAAAGGAGGAGATAAAGTGCAGAAAAAGAACTTACCTGGAAATTACTATCAGGATACATGTCTATATATTGTTGAGAGGGAGGCCTTGTTTTATTTTTTTTTTATTTTTTATTTTTTCAGTGTAACAGTATTCATTATTTTTGCACCACACCCAGTGCTCCATGCAATCCGTGCCCTCTCCAATACCCACCACCTGGATCCCCCAACCTCCCACCTCCCGCCCCTTTTTTAAAGAACAAGTACCCAGAATTATTTATTAAATATTAATGAAATTAATATCTCCAACAAAGACATTAAGTTTCACTTTTATATAACAATTTAATCTGAATGCATTTATAAAATGGGTAAATAGGTTACTTTTTATATTTTGATGTTCTTCCTAAATAATTTTCTATCCCAAAAGCAAAAATATGATATAAATTAAAATACATAAAAATTAAGAGCCTTTGAAATTCAGAACATACTATCAAGAAAGTAAAAATGCAGGGGTGCCTCGATGGCTCAGTGGGTTAAGACTCTGACTCTTGGTTTCAGCTCAGCTCATGATCTCAGAGTCATGGGATTGAGCCCTGTGATAGGCTCTGTGCTCGGCATGGAGTCTGCTTAAGATTCTCTCTCTTCCTTTCTCTCTCTCCCCCTCTCCCTCTATATGCGCAAACTTTCTAGCTCTCTCTCTCTCTCTTAAATAAATAAATCTAAAAAAAGAAGAGAGGAGAAGACAAGACAAGACAAGACAAGAGTGAAAGTGCAAACCAGAGACTGGGAGAAAATATTTGCAAACGTTATATATGATAAGAGCCTTGTAACCAGAATATCTAAAGAGCTCTCCCAACTCACTACTAAGAAGACAGCCTGCATTTAAAATAGGCAAAATATTTGAGTAGATATTTTATCAAAGAAGATATGCAGATGGCCAACAAGCACATAAAATATCTCAACATCA